>NC_052535.1:2349239-2656630 GCF_016699485.2 Gallus gallus | reverse complement strand
TCCCAGCCCTGCTTTTAAAGTTAATTCCAGCACTGTAGGAGAATCACCATTCTTTCATGCAGCTCCTGTTATTGAATGGGGTTCAGGTCTGCTGAAAGCCCATTTAGTCCTGCTACAAATTCAGTACACGCCCAGCTGACAACGAACTTCCATTTTTGCCACCTCCACAAGTCACTTTATAGGTGCAATATTTTCCTTTGTAACAAGTTTTGCCTGTAAACATATCTGATTCCAAGCAACTCAGCATTTGTTAGGGTAACTTCGGTCACCAAAAGATTCATCAAAATAATTTGAGGAGAAAAACAACATTGTTTAAAAGTGCTGTACGAGATGTGGCCCTGCTTTGGGTCATGCAGGTGGGTGCCTACAAATGTGCACACCAAAAAGCAATTTGTAGCTTAAACAATACTTTAGGTAACGGCCTTAAGTTGTACCAGGGGAGATTCAGGTTGGGTATTAAGAAAACTTCTCTGAAAGAGTGATAATGCAGTGGCACAGGGCTGCCCAGGGAGTGGTGGGGTCACCGTCCCTGGAGGTGCTCCAGAGCCATGGGGATGTGGCACTGACGGATGTGGTGATGGGCATGGTGGGGTGGGCTGGGGTTGGACTTGGGGATCTCAGTGGTCTTTTCCAGCCTGAATGATTCTGAGGTTCTATGAAAAAGCATTTTCCCCCCACCCGTAAGAACATTCCCCCAACACCGTCAAGAACAATGTTAAAAGCATATTGATAACAACAACAGTACTAATCCATGTGAACACTAAACGGACCAAAATCAGATTCCTGTGCTTTTAAATCCTACTTATACCTTCCTTTATGGAGGACTAGAATGATCCTATATAAGTTCTGTCACTGCCTTCTTCTCGCTAATAAACTGCATCTCTAACGCAGTTTTTCCAACCCAGTTTCACACACAAATCCTCCCAGGTAGCACTCACATGCACACACACACAATCCAATTTTAAAACAAGCCATCACCATCTCTCCAAGGCCATTTACATCTTGCTGGGCGTCAGCTGAGCTCCATTATGTCCACATTGCATGCGCTGTGTACGTGGCAAATACACACAGCATGTACAATGAGGACAACGTAGAGCCAGATCTGAGAGGTCGTGGTGGGTGACTGCACCAAGGAAAGCCATCATTCTGCTCCCAGCGTGCTCTGACAGCAATAAAACTTTGCATGACAAAACCAATCCCAAACGTTCAATCACAGAGGAAAGTAAATACTTTAAAATCTGCTAAGTTAAGAAAATAATAAAGTACAACAAAAGGCCTCTGAAGTGCACAGGAAATAATATAACTTTAATTGCAGCTATCGATCCATCGGTCTAATGGCTCTGCGGTGTTACTGGAAGCCAACAGATTCATCAGTGCATTTAGCTTTAAAAACAGCTGTGCTTGCATTTTGTTTTAAACCCTTGTTCTGTTACTTGGATCTTTAAAAACACATCCTTAATGAAGGCCAGGAACACAAAATATGAGAATAAATGGTAGTGCAAAACAACTTCAGAAAGGGCTTTGTGCTTTGGGGATAATGCAGGAAGGCCCGTATTAAAGCCCACAGATGTTTCTGGGGTTACTGTAAGTGGGTATTTATGAAATCACAGCAGCAAAGGGGCACTGGAGAGGCGTTAGGAACTTCTGACAAAGAAAACCAGACTGTGGCGGATACAGAAATTCAGTTTAAAGTTAAAAAAAAAAAAAAAAAAAAAAACAAAAACCCACCAACAAAGCTCTGATTGAAAATAGAGCTCTTCTCTTTCTCGCTTTGCCCCTGACGACATGAGAGAGAGCAGATTTTCTGCATCTCCTGAGGGTTAACAGGGCTGCTCTGTGAGGTGGTGGGAGGGTGGTTTCCAAATGAAGAGGACCCATAGAAAGGAAATGTTCCACATATTTCTTCCCATTAACACTCAGCAGGAAACCTCCTTTATTTTTTGTTCCCCGGAGGAGAGGAAGGATGCACAAAAAGCAGTGCAGTATTCTCAGCTTCACAGTATTTTTGAAGCCATCATCTGTCGCCAGTTTGTCATCTCCCCAGATATTCAGAGCAGGTCAGAAATGAACAGGAATTCATCATTCTGAATAGCTCACATCAGGTTCTTCCTATTCCCTTCTCTGCACCTTCACGAGGTCACCTTCTCCATAGCATTTTTGTTTCATCTACCATTACATAAATTAACAACGCACACGCATCTATATTTCACAGATGAGGAACTCAAGACAGCTTCAAGCACGCTCAGAAGCCCAAATATATGCTCACAACTCTGAGTCCCCATAGGGTAACGCAGCACGTCTCTTCTCACACTCTGCACCTCTAAATGGTTCATCTCAATTGAGTCTGTTTCTCGACAGCTGAGGATAACCCTTTACCTGAAACGAGGTCAGGAACTGCAGGAGCCAAGGCAGAACCCAAGCTTTGTTGTGCAAACACAATCTTTCTCAACAGTTGCTTTAATTCAGTTATTCTAATAGCTGGGAGATTTCTAACTCGCTGCACTCAGAAGTTGCTATGGCAGCACAAAATACAACCATTCCTACAAATCCAGCCAGATGCCAAGTGCAGTTCTTCTTTCCAAGCATCAATTTGCAGAGTAATAAATCAAGTCAGATTAGAATCCTTCCATTCACATCAACCAGGACGAAGTGCAGCTTTTCTGCTCATGACCTGCAGGAACTGCTTGGCCAGTGCCAAAATAAGGCTCACTGCAGCTTCAGTCCATTTCATACATACTGCATACTCAGCAAAACAGCTGCGTTCCTTGACATCCCTCACCAGATCAGTGACCTGTACCCATCTCTGGCTGAAAGCAGCCTCTGACAGCAGCTGTAGGAGACAGAAAACCTAAACTGGAGCCATCGATCCTCGTGGATCTGGCCCCATCATGAAAGAACCAATATACTGCAGAACAAACCTGACCTTAGCACACATTATTTAGACCAGACTATATATTTCATGATACCTAAGTCCCAAACAAACCTTTATTACTACCAGATGAAGTAGCCAGGTTTGTGCATTAGATCAATTAAGCAATTGAAATCCATAGCCTTCAACTAGAAAAGACTGTAAAGAACTGACATAATGCAATCCGTTACCATCTATGTGATCTGATATCATTACAATCTATTGGCACACACCGTTCAGAGGCTCCAGTGCTTACATAAACAGAGGCTGCAATCCCTGCAAGCCACCAGAAGACGAGAGATGACCTGAGGAAGGCAGAATATTTGCTAGGAACGCAGAACTGGAAGTCAACTTTGTGCTCAGGGGGAGCAGCGCCAGCCTTCATGCAGGGATCTCTCTCCTGAATTTAAGAATTCTCAACTGCACCTCCATAAAATGCAAAAAGATGCTGTCCTCTTTTAGCAGAAATCTTGGCACAAAAAGATTGAAATTTATATCAAGTGTGGGCATACGTAATTACCTGAATATATTTTCTATATCAAACTGATAATAGGTCCTATTCAATATCCATTACATCTGAATGAATAAATACAACCAGTGAATGCCAGAAGTACATTTGGAATATTTAAAATTTCATATAGTGAAACCACTGACAATGTTTGATGTACTGAATTATGAATCCTTCAGCACCTCAGGCTTCTGGAGCAGAAAATGATGATAAAACATACAGGTTAGGAGCGAATTCCAAAGGTCGTTTGAAAACTTTTCATGTGTTTTCATAAGCCATCAGAACAGAAACGCATTAAGGACTTCTACATACATTAATCCATCATGTTGCCATATACAGTATTAGTTTTTCAGTTATATAATGCCTATGCGCATTCAGTTTCTAATTTTACAGAAGAGGCAGTTCTTATTATACCTAAAGAACACATCCATCCACAGGGCAGGTTAACCATTTGGGTACCCTCAGAGCTCATCCATCACGCACTATGGGAAGGGCAGCAGCACCTGGCGCTCACACCATCAGCTGTTCCATCAGGTTCCTGCGTGCTGCCCTTCTTCAAGCTGCTCAGACCCCCAGAATGAAGGATTACTTCAAGGGAAGGAGAATTATTAACGAGAACTGGAAAACTAACGTAAAACTCGCTTCTCTTCCAGGGCATAAATCCAAAGCCTAATAGTATTTCCAAGCAACGCTTGAGCCAGCTCCAATTTTACTAATTAACGAGCAGCAACACTCCTTACCCTTTAAAGTATTCTGGCAACAGAAATCCCCAAATCAGGCTTTGAAGAGCGGGGCAGCCCCAGCCTGTCACTCACACTGATGGACGTGAGCCATCCTCCAGGCACGGAGATGTGGCAGTGAGGGCTGTGATTATGGGCTCAGTGGGGATGAGTAGGCATTGGTGATCTTAGAGGTCTTTTCCAATTTTAATGATAATATAATGTGCCCTGTGGCTGCACAGATGGCCTTCTGCCCCACAGCAGAGCTCCAGAACTTGGGAGCAGGCATGGGGAGGCTCCTAGAGGTCCTCTAGGAGATGCAACTAAGAGCAGTCCAACATTTACCTTTATGAAAGCACCTCATTTCACATTGAAAGCCTAAGTTGTCATACTAAACAGAGAGAAACTGATCATTCTGAGATCAATCTAATTTTCATTCCACAAACAAATATTAAAAACTGAGAACTGAGAATCCTAAAGCAATTCTCATTTCTGCAATGAAATTTGAACAGCCTGCCATGAGTAAACAGGACTTCAGATAAATTTTTGTTCTATATTTCTGCATGATCAGCCCTTGTTAGAAACTCCTTAGCAGCAAGATCCCCAATGGCTTGGGCCTTCTTTCTGGAACTCGTTAAAGCTAAAAAACAAAGGAACTTTTGCATATATAATCTGACCATGCTACAAAGCATTGGTTTGAGTTCACTTCTAAAAATAGACAAGTATCCCAAAATACTGAATCAGGCCCCAGAATCATTCAGTCCCCCAAATATCTGTTGCCATTGCAGAACCTCAGAAATTCACCGAGCCGTCCGCTTCTAATCACAGAATGTTCTTCATGTCATGATTTCATTGTAACTCCGTTAATTCGATGCTACTACCCTCAAAATACACTTCACAGACTCAGCATAGCTCATGGACCACAGTGTTCATGAAGGCAGGACTTAGGATTTACAGCACTCTCAGTCTTTAGTAGAGGAGACAAGGGTATAATAGAATACAGGTAGGACAAAACCAAGATTTAGATCGGATATAAGGAAGTTTTCTTATATAATAGGGTGGCGCAATGGCACAGAGTATCCAGAGAGGCTGTGGGTGCCCCATCCCTGCAGACACCCGAGGTCAGGCTGGATGGGCTCTGAGCACTGATGGAGCTCTGGGCATGCCTGCTTAGTGCAGGAAGTTGTTCTAGGAGGCCTTTAAGAGACCCGTTCATCTCAAATGATTTTATGAGTCTAGAAGTCTTTGCTTTTCAAGCAGAACCAGTGTGCCATTTTGTACATGGGGAGCGCAGTCAAACAATCAACGGGCAAAGAGAAAGATCTTCCCTTAGAGAAGGAAACAAGAACCATTCTTTCAGGAAACACCCTACAGAGCAGGACTGTTCTGATAATCAGTCACTTCAAAGAAGTCAGCATCTGAGATGGAACAGCAAGATATCTGCTGGGTGAAAGCCCACAGCTGTGGAATTTAGCTGGAGAGAACAGCAAAAGCACTGGGAAAGTGCACAGTCTTAAAAAGCAATTCCTACACAACAGGAGAGCTTGAACATGTTTTCACTGAGCAATTCAAGCTGACAGTAAGCACTGCACACATAAAAAATGCATTTCTTCAGAGCATAAAGAGCCATCCTCGGACAGAGCTTGGTCAAAACACTCCACCTTTCCCCACGTACGACAAGGGCTGGTGCAAGAGCCATCACCTCAATCTCCCAGCAACAATACCTTGTTTGGGACTGTCCAGTTTGCTTTTTCATTGTCTTTCCAATTTGCCACCATATGACTGCCAGAGTAACACAGAGTTCAACGTGGGACACATCAGCTAAATGATGCTCAATCAATGGCCAAGAGGTTGGCCAAGCTGCCACAGTAGAGAAAGAAGCCCAGCATTTCATGGACGCCAACTCTAATCCAACCTGGTCACATCTGTATTCCTGAAATACATTCTGCATTTATGACGGCAAAGAATCAAGGTTGCAGAAGGCAGATCATCATGTTGATGGGTAAAGTGAAACCCCGACGTTCAAAAAACACACCACCTACTTCACAAATATACCACTTGCTGACGCCAGCCAGGTTAAGTCCTAACAGCTTAAGATTTAAAGGGATCGCATGCTGTATGCTCCCCAGCAACTAAAAACACATCTGGAATGCACAGGGCTGCATTGAGTACTCCTTGAAGAAGGGCAATAAATAAATAAATAAACAGAGTGCTTTACATAAGCTTCTGTTAACTAGATTTCATTTTTATCAAGTCTCATTTTGAAAGCATCCTTTCCTCGTACGATGCCACGTTTAGCAAGCCACCTCCTTTGTGGGCTTTTCTTTAATTTTGCTAAATTGTAAAAAAATAAGATAAAAATAAAAATGAGATATGGAAAATCCAAGGAAATCCACTGCTGATGTGCTACCACACTTTATTAGAATCATCTCTAAGTCATCATTATGGGAAAAAATCTCTTTAAATGTGCAAGGCTTGCAAGTTTCTGTCATTTGTGTAAAACTATCAAAGACTTTCTTGTTAAAACGTTTAATTCCCATCTCACAACACAGGGGCTGACCTAATTTTTCATTATTGGGTCAGGAAATGCACCATGCAAATTATCCCTGATGAACGTGTCAGTATTTCCATACTAATAGCTTGCATCCACAATGTATATCATCAACCATTAGATAATAAGCAGCTTTGTTATTATTTTCCAGTGCACTGCTGAAATTGTAATTAATTTTACTTCAGCAGAACAAGCTGTGATGCTTCCTTTGCCCTGATACATCATTCTGAGCTTGGTTGTGACAAATTACTACTTGGAAAAGATCCTTTTGAGTACTCCCAAGGCCACCTGACTGTCACATGGTGCTGCTGGAGATCAGGGTGAAGATGGGGAGGGTTGGGTGTGCATAATTTTGAGCCATCCTTTCTGTTCTGGTGCAATTGCAGAGGAGGTTTTGATTTACAAACTCCACACCTGCAGGTAAAATAGCCTCGAGTCAGGACAGCAGCAGAAAAGCAGCACCACTATGGTGGGAACAGCAGGGATGAGGAGCTGGGGAGCACTTCACGTCAAAGGACAGACATGGTCTGCAAGGCTACAACTGAAGGAAGACATGGAATTACAGCAGCAGGCTCAGCAGGAGTTCTGCTCTGAGAGCAACTCCCCAGGGAGCCCAGCAGCTCCTGGCTGAACACTGAGAGCCTCAATCCACCACCAGGCAAGACTGCATCTCCATGAGCCACAGCATCTCCCTGCTCCTGCTGGGCTCCCCACGTGGAGGACAGCTTAAGCCTGAAAGCACCCTCCCTCACTGAGAAGGTGGCTTTGACTGCCTTTGAAGGATGTCACTGGGATCAGCCAGTCCTGAGACCCTCACCAGCAACCCTAGTGAGGCTCCTCCCACTCCAAAGCAGCAGCACCATGTGGCACATCTCTTCCCCACCACCAGTTACACCTGCCAGTCAGTGCCTTTGGGGGCACTTAGAGAGGTGGCCGTCACCATTCATGATCCCAGGTCCTCCCATGCTCCAGGACATGACTGCCAGAACACCCTCTGAGAGCCACGTGGGCATCATCCACTTTGGGAAGCAGCTGTGGAACAACAGTCATGTTACAGCACCCGGAGCAGTGCAGGAGCATGGATCAGAAAGGAGCTTCCACCTCAGCTCTCATGTCTCACATGACTGCATTGCCTAAAACAATGACTGTATGTGACATATCAAGGTACCATTAGCTGCTAATTGCTTTTTTTTTCCTGTGTGTTGGTAAAACCATCTTTAATGAGTCAACAGCACAGAGCACAGCCTCAGAGCAACAGCTTTGCGAGTTCAAAGAGAAGATGAAAAACAGCATTACAGCTAGCATAGATCAACAAAAATCTCTTCAAGATCAGCCTGTCCTAAAACACGCCATTCCTCTCTTTTATGGCACGGATATAACTCGGCCTTCTACTCAACAATTGCTGTACATTTCTCTAAAAAATTACTTGTAAGTCACAGCTTCCAATTGAAAGGTTCTATGAATTTGTTTCATCGTGCAAGTTAGCTGAAAAATTCACTCTTGGTGATAATATCATTCCTATAGAGCTCTGTGGTTTCCCTAGTGATTACACAATATGCAGAACATCTTTCAGAAAAGAACAGAAATGAATCAAACAGTTAAAGTAGAGCAGAGCCCCAAAAGGTTTGATGTGCTATACTTCACCCAACCAAGCCCGAGCCCTATGGGAGGGATGGGACGTCCCATCTCCTGCAAACAGCTCACACTGCCCACACCAGCGTCCCCAGAAGGGTCACTCCACCTCCAAATACACTAAGAAATATATTTTCTGGAAATACAGGCATATATTTAGTGAACCAGCAAGGAGAGAAAGGACATTTCCAGCATTGCCAAGATATTGCTGCTGGCTTTGTTGGATACAGGAGCTCCCAGTGCAGGTTTCAATAGAAAGAGGTCTTCCAATGTGTAAGACGCTTTCAGATGCTCACCGGAGAACAAATCATCCCATCATCTTCGCAGTAAATCACTATTCAGCTTGGAAAATTAGAAGTACATCATCATGATAAGATGGCTGAGAGTGGCAGATGAACTCATAATAGGTTAACAGAGAATGAATGTAAATCAATAATTTAGAGCCACTCTAGAAATGGCGAGCTGGGAGGATGGGGGCTCTTCCAGCCATCATAATGTCCCTTTTGAATACAAACAATGCCACCTATTACACAGATGGCTCCACACTGGGTACATTTTAGCAAAACAATTTATGCAGTTTGTACATTGCTGCTTGGAATGTTAACTAACAAGGTAGAACAAAAGGCTATAATTTAAATGATCTTTTAATTTTACTTTATTTTTCTTTCTAATTTTACTCAGAGGGGAATTATCAAGCAGTGTGAGCATTTCACATCACAACAGTGGAAACGTGAAACAGTTTACATCAGCTCCAGCTTGCAGAAAAATCCACTTTCATCACACACAGAAGATGGCAGCAGATGTGGATTGGTGACCACAAAGTACAAGCACACCCCTACCAGCCCCAGCAGAGATGCAGGTGGGGACAGCATGGTATCACCTGCGCACCATCCTTCCTGCAATGCCAGCCAGCTGTGCTGCAGGTGCCAACGTGCCCAGGTGAGTGCCATTTGTTTGGGACTGAGAGGGATGGATGCTGTGACCACACTCCATGCAGAAAAACCAACACTGGAATCAGTGCACACCCCCAGCTCATTTCTGCTCTCATGACAAGCGCACAGCTCTGCTTCAGGAAGGACTGTAAATAACATACCTTGTTTCCTTTTCACCCTGTTCAAGGAAAGTGTGCTATGCCCTAATCTAAAAGCTAGATGACTCTGCAGCCTTCTTGGTCCTTCTAACGAGAGGATATGGAATAGCAAAACCAGTTTTATAGCTGAAGAGGGAGTATTTCTGATCAGCTAAAAGCATAAGGCTCAGCTTCATTCGTATTTATTGTTTCCAAGCAATAGAACAAAACCCAATGCCTGGAAGTTCTGGAGAATTTTACAACTGCAGAAATACCCCTAGTTCAATTTTAAAGACATTTTCTTATAACAGAAATGGCTGCATGAAAAAGTGAACTATTAATACCTTATTGCTTTTACTCTTCTGGCTTCACAGACTATGTTACAAGGGTATGAAAACACCAATAAGCCACGCAGCATTAAGTCCCACACGGCTGTGAAGGCCAACACACGGCCAGATATTTACTACCACTAAGAAAACAATTAACACAACAGTGTAAACAACAGAAATTAAGCAGAATAAAGTGTAGGCAATGCAAGAACATTTACCGACTGTACTTCACCAAAAGAAATTGTTCACTTCCCAAAGGACCTGGGAAACTGCTTCCCCCATCAGAACCTCCTGCTGCTGCCTGGCCACATCTCTACATGGCCTCTGCAAAGACTTGAATGCAGCATTGGGTAGTGGGTCACTGTTGCTGTTTTGAAGACATCCAACAGCAGAATCTCCTCTCTTTCCAATTGTGTTTGGTTTTTTCGTTCTTGTTTTGCTTTAATTTAAGAACCTCTGTGCTGTACTGCCCAATGCTGCTGAAACAATGGCTGGAGTTGACTGCTCTACAGCTCTCAAGGCAGATGTGGTTTCAAAACACGAGCAGAGTTTGTAGCCACATTGACTCAAACGCTGCCACAATTGAATGGGAAACGAAGAACTTTGCAACACCAGAAAGCCACACATTGCACAAATGATCTTGGAGCACTCCATGCTCAGTGCATTTGCAGATGCCTTTGTGAGAAAGGCGTAGAGAAAGAGGGATGTGGCCCTCTGCTTATTTTCCACCCCCAGGTGTGCCTGAACCAACAGGCTGACACTCAGCCTCCAACAGCTGATTTTGTGAAGCTATGTGTGGAGCCAGAGGTGCAGCTTTTCCTTTTCATTTCGCTTGCAGAAATAAAAACAACAAAGGAAAGTGATACGGAGAGGCTTCATTCCAATTAGTACACAGAAGTGCCACCACACACTGCCAACAGCATCCCTCACATCTGGTATTTTATTTCTTTCACTGTGGTTTCGTGGAACTTAAGTTAAAGTTGGTGCATAATAAGAAAAGCAATAATAAGAAGTGAAGTTTAACTGCAGAGAGTCTGTTCAGCATCTACAAAACAAAGGCTTTTAAATCTATCCAGCCTCATCACTCTATTACAAAATATTGCCCACAACGTTTTTGTTCCATTTCCCCTTTTGAACAGCAGAAAAGAGTTCGATACGCTCCAACAGAGGTGCAGGTTACTATTTGAACACCATCCCCTAATGCTTCCCTTTGGTTTTTTTCTTTTATCTTTTCAAATAATCCTCCATTCACACTTGTGAGGAATTCTGTATTGAATGAAGACCTCCCCCTGCCCTGCACTCCTTCTTCCTCCACCCCAAAAGAAGGAGTAAGAAGATGACAGAAGCAGAACACCCTCTCTCTTCGCTTTCACACCTGGGGAGTTAAACCCAAAGAACAGGTTTGAACATCGACCCATTGCCAGTGCTTTCTTACACTTACCCCATTTGTCTGAAGCACAGCACAAGAGGTGAAGAGATTGTTGCTATTGTGTAAATGTTTGTGTGCTGCTTCAGAACTCACAGCAGCGTCTGTAGTGCTCAGACACACTGGCCTCTTCTCATTTGCTGCAACACTGAGAAGCACCAGATCATCATCACTGCTTTGTCTGATCTGCAACTTCACTGACAATTAGGAAACACCAGGGAGACTCACGAATTATTCTGGAAGGTTTCCCATGTTAAAGAGCTGCTCCTCTACTTCGTGGCCCCACAGATAAGGAGGGACACGAAACTTGAGCATCCATCCCCGTGATCAGCTGCATTACTGCAGCTCCTCGTTGGATGTTCCCTCCCTTCCAGTTGCATCGCACTGCAGAGTGTGCAACACCTGTGTCCTACTGCAATATCAAGAGACTCAAAGTAGTTTAGTTTCTCCCTGAAAGTGCTTGCATTGATCACCAATTAGCTCAGCAACGTTATTTTCCCTTGGCTAAAAAAAAAAAACAACCAAAAATAATATTATGAACAACCCAACGAGCAAAGAAACAAAGAAAAACAATCCATCAACCCAAAGAAACCAAGCTATATTTAAAAGGTTCCATTTCTCTTGGCAGCCTAGGTGGCTGGCAGCAAACACAAGCACTTCTAGAAGTCACTCATGAGAAACCACTGAGAGGACAGATACATATACACAATACGAGGCTCACCACATCCTGCTTTATTCGTGCATTTCCTGAAGCGTTGGGTAAGAGCTCAGTAGGAGCTATTCCACATCCCAGGGGTACAAGGTGTGGGGCAGGGTGAGTGCATCACTTTATGCTCCTCAGATGCATTAATAGTTTATGTGGCCCAAATCCTGGGGAACAAAAATTGATTTGCTTCTGCAAATCCCGCTCACTCTGAGATATTGTGGTCAACCAAACCTGCACCTTGGAAGCAGTCAGCATAATGCTTGGCAGGTTATGTACTGCTGTAAGAGATAATGAGCCTCTTACAGAAAGCATCTTTTGGCATACCAAATCACAGATCGATGTGAAAAATTAAACCTTTCAACAGCAGATAAAAGCATCACCAGCAAGACCCGTAGAAATAGGCTGGGCAGAGACTTGAGTGTAAATGCCATTGGTTTACGCAGTCTCTTCGGGTCAGCTGTATCCAATGAGGGGTTTGGGCTGAAGTCAGCCCTGTTCTGGCATAGGCACTGTTCCATACTGCATTGTGCCCAAGCATCTTGGCACAGCTGCCCAGGGAGTGGTGGGGTCACCATCCCTGAAGGTGCTCCAGAGCTGTGGGGATGTTGGCACTGAGGGACGTGGTGATGGGCACAGTAGGGTTGGACTTGGGGATCTTAGTTGTCTTTTCCAATCTTAATGACTCTGTGTCTATAACATTTTACATATGCATGCAAATGTACATATACACGTGCATAGATGTGTATCTGTGGCCTCTGCAAATAATTTGTAATAGTAAAGACATTTTAAAAGAGTATAAAATAAATACTTGTACAGTTTTCCAAACAGCTCCAGAAGCATGCTGCCAGTGACAGAGGATGCATCAGCTTCTCTCTCCTCGATGAGGTAAGAATGCTTAAAAATGCCAAGAACGATGCACAGACATTTAAAGAGTGAAAAGAACTATGCTGATTACCTTGCATGCCATCCTGCATACAGAGATCAACATTTTGCCATAAATACCTGGTCAAAAGATAATGTTGGTACACCTGAGGCTCAGCCAAGCTAATAGCCCTGCAAAGTTTGTCTTCACAGCCAGAGTCATCCTCAGCAGAGGGCAAAGTGGAGCCAAAGGCAGCAAGGGGCAGGCAGCAGAGCTACAACTGGTGGAGAAGGGAGTGATGGCAGCAGTTCTACTCAACCCTGAAATGTTGCTGCTCTCTGGGCAGGGAGGTTGGGAGCGCTCACAGCAAAAATGCAAGGGAGAGTCTTTCACATGGGCTTTCAAAATGAAATCAATTAAAATAAGAATTACATATACGTTATTTTGTAAAAAGAGTAGAAGTAGTCTAGCAGGAATTAAAATTTCCTTACAACCAGCTTTTTTTCTTTTAATATTTATCCAGTCAATCCAAGTTCACCATCAGCATTTGATTTTCTCTCTGGTTCCAAGCACCAGACAGGTCTGGAAACCATCAGCCGTGGGCTGGTTGCTCTCTGAAAATGCAACTGGCCAACATTAAGCCCTTGCAATGTCCCAGCTGGTGCTCTGCTATGCTTGCAACCATGCAAATCATTGCCTGCCACCAGAACTACACACACCTGAGGAGCAATGGGTCTGCCACCTGCTGCAGGTCTGAACGCCAGGTAGGAGAAGGCAGGCTTGGAGATCACATATTACATTTAAACACAGAGTAATAACTCAAGAAAATACCAAAATACCCATGACAAGGGTTATATTGTACAAGGAATTAAAGCCCCAGGACTTCCCCAGAAATTCATAGGAAGATAAAACCTAATGTTACACACAAAAAAAAAAAAAAAAAGAGGAAAGGGGTGAACAAAACAACAACAGAACAAATCTGGTAAGCAAATTAGGGGATAACAATTCATAAAGACAACTACTAATTTTTCCTATGATTCACTCAGTAACCCCCACAGCTGCTGCTTTCTAAGTAGCGAGGAAAAGTTGATTAGGGTACAAAATAGCTGCTTGATTAAAGAGATTCCTAACGATCCTGTGGGATCTGCAAGCACAGATCCCTCCTATTCAAGGAGTCCATATAGTGAGGAAGGCCCACATTCCCGTCACACCTATCCAATAGAAGGCATTAATAACCTTAGCGTCATTCCAACACAATAAGCACTAAACCTGAATTCACTTTGCTGAATGGATTTGGCTACTTGATGGCCTACAGTCTCAAAAAAAAGTCAGCCAAATGAATCAAGAGATGGTTTGGAAGCAGAAAGCCATTTGCAGAGGACTGGAGTGCAGACCCAGCCACACACACCGTGGAGCTGTTCCAGAGCAAATAATGGGGTGTCAGACTATGGTTGGAGCAAGGAGAGAGATGTCAGCTCTCATTTCTAATCCACATTTGTCATTCAAAAGCTCTCCCCTCCTTGACTCTAATCATTAAGGCCTAACAGATACTCAAGGCAGACATGCACATGCAAGAAAGTAACATACACAACTGAAAATAGCTCCACTAAGGAACATATGGATCTTGCTGAAGTTAAATTTTCTACTGCTACTCAACTGAATACATTAAGTTGCTGGAGGGTAAGCATGTATAAATTGGATAACTGCTAATTGATCCTTCACATTAGATGCTGAGTACGTTACTGCAAGTCCCTTCCTCCTAAACTTAGCTCTTGTGAACAACTCCTTGGAGACAAAGGATTCTCATCACAGAAAACGTCCTTGAGAACTGTTCAGTTCAGCCTCTGCCCTTCTCTCACACCCTGCTTTGCACGTCCAGGAGCAGTTTGGGCAAACCCAAAATTACAGCCAGTACCAGTTTCCTGGCAAAGCATTTGCCTGGATGCGTTCATTGCCACACGATCATCATTTGTGACCTGTTGCAAATCAGGCTGGTTTCAGTACAGAGAACCTGGACAAAAGCATATTTGCAACCTTAGGCTGTAGTTTAGGCATCATACAGAAGGAAATACATAAAGCCTGATGAAACTGGGTCTCGTAGCCCTAAGGATAATCAGCTGACAGAAGTGAAATCACATTTCCCAGCCTCATTCTGTAGCAGAAGTAGAGCTGTGCTATAGAAGAGCTGGCCTCACCTATCACTGTCAGCAGGAAGTCCCACATTTACCCCCGTGTTCACAGTAGGGTTCTGCTTTGGCTTAGAAAAGCCAGCCCTGGCCCATTGGTGCTCTTCTTTGGGACTGAAGCACATGCTAAACTGACACACATTTGAGAATGTAACAATTATCTATGAGCACATCGAAAAGTTAATAGGAAGCTGCGGACAGCTTCAAGCATAAGGAATTGCACCCCTGGTGCTCTTTTAAGAGATCTCACTTCAAGCTTCTGCACATGACAGCGGAAGACAAGCGACCCTTCCTTGTCACAGCCTACTCCAAAGGATTTCAGCTTCAGAGTGTCAGAACTGATGAACCAAACTTAATCACACGTCATCGCAAGGAGAACAGAGTGCTGCTGCCACCATCTGTCAGAGGCACAAGGAGAGCAGTGACAGGGAAGTGTCCCAGCAAGAGCACACGCAGCTCCAGGGCATGAAGCCTCAGCACACAGCCTCTGTCCAACCAGCGCCAGCAGGCAGCAAACTGCTGGGCACAGGCACCTTCTTAGCAGAGCTGGCATGGGCACAACCACCTCATCCCCCTCAAGGTGACCCAGCAGGAAGGCTTTTCCCTCCAGCCATCCTAAATTCCAATAGAAACAGAGGGAAAAGCTTTTCCAGGATGCAGATCCCATCCCTGAGGGGGAAAGCTGAGCTCTGCAATCTCAGAGGTAGAAAGCTGTTCAGTCAAATACATACTGGAAAGAATACAGAACTGAAGGCATCCCCTTACCATGGTTTGAAGTCAGGACATGGAAGAGGGGAACAGAGGTCTGCCCGCACTGGTCTGCAGGTGGGAAGACAGCAAAAGGGAGCAGTGGAACGGTTAGCCTAAGAGGCAGCAGATAGCAAAACTGCTCCCAGGATACTCTTAGATATATGTACGTATATTATTGTCAACCCTTCTGAGTAGAAGCCAGCACAGCCTGACCCACAGGCATGGCCCCTTCAAGCAGCACATGAAGAGCTACTTGAGGGTGATGGCAGTGGCAGCAGGGACCAGCATGTCCCAGTGCTTGTGCCAGGGCAGCACTTCAATGCTATCAGTCAGCTTCGAAGCTGTAAGACTGTCACTTCCAATCTTACCAAGTATGTTTTTAGAAGCTAAAAAATGTCTCTCCAGTTTTAGAGGCTAAAAAAGACTCTCAGATTCTCCTTTTGACCTTTGAAGGATGTGGTGGGGTCACTCCACCTTTTAAGCTGCTGCTCAGGGTGGATGGAGTCCCTCCATCCTGGGCTGGTGGGCTGCTGGAGCACAGCTGGGTGAGGATGGAGGAGTGCATCGCCCACACCTGCTGTGTGGTTATTTCCCTTCCATTCCTCCCTAGCATCCTGCATGCCTGTGAGGAGACAGCCGTTTAGCTCAACAATAGAGATAAGCAGGGACAGACAGAAACATCCTTTCTCCCATCTTCTGTCTCTGCTGTGACAGAATGTGAGTGTTTTTACTGAACCATTTACCAGTATCAGTTGTGAAGGGAAGAAGCAGCACTGAGTGGAAGAAAGGACTGAGAGCAGAGCCAGCTGGAGAAAGATTGCCATCAAGCTCATTTTTAGCCAAAGCCCTTTTTTTCCTCCTCCATGTACATATCTCTGTAGGAGACTTCAAATAGTAATTACTCTAATGAAGTAGACCATGGGAGAAGAGACAAACACACACTCCAGTTCTTGGCCAGTTCTAGCTGATGTACTCTCCAGAAGAACAATATTTAGCATTTACACTAATGGCTTGCATCCAGTAACTAATTAATCCTCTCAACACAAGTATAAGATTTTCTTTTTCCTTCAGCATTAGAAAAATAAAAGGAAAGGGAAAAAAATGCACTACCTCATGCCAGTCTGCAATTACAAGTTTACCTCTTAAACAGAGAGCAGGACTGCTATTCTAGGGCCTGATGCTGCAGGATTGCACCAGGTCCACTTCCTATGAAGACAGTGCTAAAAAACAGTGCATCACAGCTAATTGTGGCCAGCCACCCCAAAGGCCAGATGTTCACCAAGAAATTAGCTCCCTTCAATCCATTCAGGGAACAGTTACAAACTGGTTTCATAGCCTACTGTCTCTTTAGGGATGAAGATGTTTATTTCCCCAGCAAGGATCAAATTAAATTCAAGCACATTTGAATATAGAGAGGCATCTATCACGGTGACTTTGCAGCCAAGAGTTGATATTGTTCATAGTCTTGCTGATGGAAAATATTGCTGCATGCCTATTCATTCCATCTCCTAGGCAGAATATTCTCTGGCAGTTCCCATAGCTCCAAAGAGCTCTGTGTGCATCTTACCCAAAGGAGACATCTCTGCAGAAGAGGTTGGACAGCCAAGCAGAGCCTTGGCCATAACTTGGGCATGCTAAAACTGAGGATTGCTGCCAATGCAGCGGGACTGCAGGGAACAAGCAGAGGGAATGGATTTAAAGGCTGTTTCCAGAGCTCCAGTGTCATAAACTGGGTGATGCCCAGTACGGGCCAATACTTCTATAGCAACGTTCAAGGAAGGTGACCTGAAATGGGCTACACAGCCAGACAGGACCCCACGTTGGCAGACACTCCAAGGAGCAGCCTGTGGGAGGCTGCACTCAGCTCTTCTATTGCCACACCAGCACTTCAAAGAGTTATTCCTTCCAAAGGTTTGAGAGCAGGTTTGGGGGCTTTATTTATCTGAGGCAGTCTTTGTTTAAATATAGCATCTCGGGCCATATGGCACCTCCTTGGATGCAATCTACATTCAGTGCACAGCCTCAATGAACTAAGGTACCTATTCATGAATATGTAAATAAAATCAAAGGGGCATTTTTAAAGGCGTGCAAGCACAGATCATAGAAAACGTCTTTCCCTGGCAGAGCAGACAATGACCAGCAGGCAGTGACTTGCATCCTACACGTGCAGTTTTCAGCCCTCTCTCATCTGAAGTGAATCAGCACAAAACTTGCCAAACTGCATCCAAACTTAATGCAAATCACACGTTGAGCTGCAACCACAGACAGAAAATATTAGATCTGTTCCCTCTTTGGTGAGAAGTCATCCCCATAAGCATGCTGTGTGAGCAGCAGAGGTAGGCATGAAAGATAAAGGAGTGAAATCCTTGGAAAAGAATGACAACAATAATAGTTGTTATTAAATATGCATATATATATCAGAGCAGTCAAATGCGAGGAGCCCAACATTCTGCCCTCCTTGAGGGCTTAGAAGAGATGAAGGTCCTCAGCCTAAGAGGTGAAAGATGGCAGAAAAGGGCATCAAGGAGGCACGGCAGAGGTAGAAGAGATACAAAATGGGGCAGCAGCCAGAAAGCTGGGCTGCAGGGCTGTGAGTTCTGCCAGAAGATGGACAAAAGCCATTGCTTGCCTGAGGGAGCAGGAGAACTCAGAATCTGCCTCTTCACAGTGGCCCAGGATGGGAAGGGCCACATCCGATGCTGGAGGGATGTTGCAGGAAGGAAGAGGGCTGCATTCACTGCACGGACAGAGGATGCCCTGTGGTGCCAGACAGCAGCTGGAGAGGAGACAGCACAGAAACAGCTGGCTTATTCATGGATGTGAATAAGGCTCTCGAGGGATGAAACCCGAGGATGAAATACTGACATGGACAGCAAAGAAAAAAGGCTGAAAAGCAGCGTGCAAAGCTGTAGAGCCACTGACAAATGTTGCTGAGGCTTATCATATAAAATGCCGAGGTTGAGGAAATTATGCTATTTAAGTTCTCTGTGCAAGCACATTACAAAAAGCATGCACACAGCTACTGACTGAGGACAAGTTAGCTCGGGGGATCTAACAGTCCAGCCAAGAGGTCTCTTCTTTCTATGACAGTGAATTGGAAAGATTTTCTCTCGTGCGTGAAACAGTTCTGGCTTCTGAGCAGAATTAGACAGCTCTGTCCCAGCTGATCTACCTATTCCAAAAAAGAAATGCAACATTTGCCATCAGCTGAAGAGGTCACTGTCTGAAGCTGACACAAATCCTTCGACTGCTTTAATACAAAGGGGACTACTGTATTTTTGCCAGAACAAGCATCCTACTGGAGCCAGAATCAAAGCAGAAACTGGAAACAGGTGCATATCAGGCTTCATTCAGATCTTCCTATCTGCATACTCAGAGCTGATCAAGATGACTTCATTTAAGGCGCTCCCTCAGCTGGTCTAAACTGATAAAGTGCCCCCAGGTGCTTGATCCCTAAATCACAGCAGTGTTTGACAAGGCTGCAAAGTCACTTTGCAGAAATGCTGAATTATTGTTTCCATCCTCTGCATATGGAGAAGCACTAATTCTTATTAACGGATCCAAAGATCCATCACAGGATGAATCACCTGATGAATTACTCAAGTATTTGATTCTCTGCAGATGGTCTCATTTCCTACTGCAGCTCCCTACGAGCTGCTCTGTTGCTTTCTCTTTTGGCTCATAGCACTGTGCCAGCCACGAGTGCAAGTCTTGGTATTCCAAAACAGCAAGGAGAAACATCAGTAACTGGATAAACACTGCATCTCATCCTCAAGGTGAAGTCTACAGCAGTTTGTGCCATATACCCTCTCTCGGACACTACTGAGATAGTCATCCTATAAAGGAAAGCCAAGCACATAGAGCTGCATTACCGAGTTCTGTCGTCACAGACCATGCAGTTCATGATTCTCTTACAGCCATGCCAGTCCAGTTGGAATACAAGAAGAAAACCTAGATCCTGCATTCTGGGAGCAGCTCTGCTAAGTGATGGCAGTAGTGGCCCCATCCCTGCAGGCATTCAAGGCCAGGCTGGATGTGGCTCTGGGCAGCCTGGTCTGGTGGTTGGCAACCCTGCACATAGCAAGGGGTTGGAACTAGATGGTTGTTGTGGTCCTTTTCAACCCAGGCCATTCTATGATTCTATGATCTCCATCATCCACCTCAGGTTTAAACCAGCAGGCATAACTCCTAATGTTCCTTCCCATGCACTCTCAGCTATGCACATTCAGCCATCAGTCCTCATTCAACACCAGAATAAAAGGACACAGGAAAAAATAATCAACATCCAGCAGCATTAGGAGATATTTCCCACGTCCCAACACAACAGTGGCACATCATCTCTGACATGCTGGCTCATACCTGTCACTAGAATTAATTCAGAATTTATCAATATAGACCTAATAAGAAAGTATAGTCAACTTCAGGGCAGAATCTCAGAGCCCCACCTCCACCATCATATTACACAGAAGCAGAAATGTGGAAATTTCGTTTCAGCATTGCATTTTTCAGAGGAAAGAACAGCCAGAGAGCAGCAGAAAATGTCAGCAAGAATTACACCAAGGAGAGCTCAGCCATGCTGATTTGTAATTTATGGCATATCTACTGGAACTCATGAGAAGAGTCTGCAGTGAGAGCAGCTGAATATCTACTGACCTCATGGAGTCTATATCCATATACCTGATAGCAGCTCAGTTTTTCCTGCAACCACATGGAGTATAAACATCCATTTCAGTCTAATTACAGCTTACCATGCAACCTTAAAGTGACTTCTCTCAAGAAACACTAACAAACAACAAAGAAATTAATGTCAGAAGGGCACATGGCTTACAAGGATCTTCTGCTTAAATATGCCAGTACAACAAAGTCATCACCTCCCGTTATAACAAGTTACAAAATTACATCCAGGATCCACTAACATCATTATGATAAACAGTAATCTTAACAGCAGCGAGAACACCAGGAGCAGGATTGCTCTTAGCGGGGCTGATGCAGAAATGGCACCCAATAATCCACTTGCCCTTAACCCATGGCTCACTCAGTGTTTCCTGCCCATTTAAACACAAACCGTTCAGACAGATCAGTGCAGGCAGCCACTCCGCTCCTGTCAAAGCTGCCAATGCAGAGCTTGCATCCCTGATCCAGCATTGGCGTCTCACAACATGCATCTTTGCAACTAACACAATTCAGACTTTTTTTTTTTAAACAAAGCAAGACTATTTCCTCATTAATTAATTAACGTATGTGAGAAAACCTCTGTCCTATCTGTATTCACTTTTATTTCCACCTGAATTCCGTTGCCAAACAGGTTATGTATCTCCATACCTCTGTAAATACCACATAGAGGCCCCAGTGGTCCTCAGAGCACCTGCTTCAAGCCATGGGAAGCACCACTACCAACTCTGTCCATGGTCTTCGTCCAGAAGTCCTGCTGTTAATTGACCCTCCTTTCCCAGATAAGACAGTGCTTGTTAGCAGCAGTCCAGCAAAGCAGCTTGTTTTGCTTTTCTCTATCAGGCTACATTCAGACAAGTTGGACAGTTTTCTAGTTTTGCTTCACCCTTTCCTCTGACAGATACTTTAATACACATTACCTCGAAACTGACAGCCCTCCCCAAGGTGCAGCACACACAGCTATGCCCAAGCCTTTGTAAGTGCATTTCTCTCCACCCCAACTCCTACATGCACTGCCCTCCAGCTGCCACCCAGGTCTTTCTTACAGTACATCCTTTTCCTAAGCCCTTTGAATCCTGTATGGCCTCATCCTGTCTGGGTTTTGCCCTGCTCTACCACACTAAGAGATCATTCCTCTCTCCATAACACCATCACTAATTAGTAGAAACATCCGTTACAAGTAGACAAAGGGCTAATGCTTGCCTGTAAATGTATTTTACATTCAGAAATGTAAGATAATTCTTTTCCCCTGCTTCACCAGGTGTCAGTACTGCAGCACTGGCCAAAGGCCGCTGGTACATATCCAATAAAATACAGACAGAGGAAGATCACAGAAGCAGAAAGGGGAAGGCAGGATGGGCTGTGTGAAGTCAGTAGCACTTCAGCAAGCAGTGAAAGGTTGGAAGATCCAGATTAATAACGGAAAACGCACCAACAAACAACAACAACTGCCAAAAATGCAACAGAATAAAATGATACAACAGATTGATATAAGATGGTGAAATGAAGAGATACTTTGGGATAAGATGGCCAACTCTAGCTGCACCTCTCTGGCTACTTAAAGACAGGGAAATAGATGGCTTAGTGGAGAGATGTTAGAAATCAGAGAGGCCAAGTTGTTCATGGAGGATTTCCATTTCATAGGTTCATTCTGATTTAGAAGGAAGGCCTGAGCCAGGTTGTACATCGAGAGTGAGAGCAGGATTCACAAGCAGAAAAGGATCGACAAACAGAAAGGTGTCTGCCTTCATTTCCCCATTCCTAATCCAATCTGTCATGCTGCAAAAATCCCAGATGAGTCAGTAGCCCCAAAAGGATTTATATCATATGATAAAACACAATCAATGTGCCCACATGTAGGCATAGGAAGAGAGCTTATACCATGACTGATTCAGAGGGCGAACAGGTGACTGCAGTGATCCTGTAACTTGTGCTTCACCTCCTGTTCCAGTAAACTCGTATCTCAAGACATCTCTCTTTACAACTGCCTTGGAAACAGGAAAATCTGATCCCTTACCCCATTCCGTGCTGCAAGACAGAGCGGGAGCAGCAGCTGAGAAGCTCTGAGAACACAGCGAACAGCCCACTCATTTTGCTCTCCTCTCAAATTCCCTTCCTCTCTGGATTCACTTGCAGATCAAACCGAGCCTCTGCATATGGAGAACTCCTAAATATTGACAGCTTGTAAAAGGCTAAGTACAGAGGACAGCTATGAGATATTATTTCATGGCTTTCCTGAGCAACCTGCATCACACTACCAGAGCCGAAGGAACCCAGTATTCAGAGAAAGCCTCCAAAACACAGCCAGGGCTGGAAGCACAGCATAAGACTTCAGGAACGGTCACTATTTGCAAATGTGAGGAATGAGTCAAACACTTAAACAACAAAAAAAAGCAAAACCATATCAAACAACCCGCATCTGTGCATGGAAGCATATAGTCGACAGAATTCTTGCAATACAGTACGTGCCATTGGTACGAGGTTCATTCTGAGCTTTGGGAACAGGCTAAAAATCAACCAAGATACCTATGGGGAAAGAAAAGTATTACTGATTTTGATCAGCTTCTCAATTCAGTTTACTGGTTGTGTGAGCACACGGGGTGTAAGGACAGGATTGAAAAACAGGATATCAAGACCGCTTATTTCAGCATCAGCACCGACCTACAGCTTGTCATTACAAACACTTATTTCTCTTTCACAGCACTCCCAGCAGTGCTTCATGATTTCCCATATTTAGACTTTTACCACCAAAAGGTAACGCCTAATTTCCAGAAGCAGGTTCTTTGCAAATTGGATTTTACTAAGCTGATTATTTAATGCCAGCTTCAGATTTTTTATTATATTAATCAATGTCTGCCTTCACAAGCCATCAAAAGCACACCCCATTCATGCCTACAGAGCTGACAGACATTCCCAGCCCATTCAGCCCATTACACACCCTCGGGCGCAGCTGAACCATCCCTCACTGTCCGAAGGCAATGGACGTTTTGCAGCAACAGATGTTATTCTTCTGGAACTGAGAGCTTTGGAAATTCTGCCCCGGTTTGACACACAAATTACAAAGTGCCTCACCAGTTTCAGCAGAGTACTTCTGATTTGCATTTGTGTAGCTAAAAATAAGATTCGGGGGAAAAGTCCAAAACAGCCCCAGCTAAATTCAGTTCCCTGCTTATTCCCAGTGCTCAGTGAGTCAGCTAACGAAAAGCTTATGGGAGAGCCAGCGTCACTGGCCTTTTCTTGAAAGCCCACTTGGAGATGGCTGCAAGCACTTGAACTCTGGTCTTCCCTGCTTGCGTCAGTTCCAGACAGAAAAATCCCAGGCAGCAGAGGATGGGACGGACTCGTGCTGACGCAGCATCCCATGAACTGCCAGACCTGCCTGGTGCTCCTCAGCCAGCCCTGCTGCCCAGGTTCCATTCTGCTGCTCTGCCTGCTCTCAGTTTGGCTCGTTGCTGCTCTGCACAAGCTGTGCATTTCATTATTAAGTAAAACACCCAGAAACAGGAAATCTTACACTATTCACATTTGCAGAATTCCTTTGGGGGGCACTCCCGAAAGCAGTTATCCAAATGCAACACCAATTCAGAGGTTAACTGTGGTCTTTGGATCACTGTAATAAGAACTGAGACGATACCGACTGTTAACAAATTAATGACACGTGCTCGCAATTACTTTGAAGCAAAAATCCTCCTCACACCCACTGCTTACAACAGAGAAAAATACTCTTTAACCCTTAACACGCTTCTAATTCAAACAAAATACATTCCTTCTTATAGAGAGAAAAAAATGAACCAACCAGAAGCAACATACCATAAGAGTCTGAGCAATTTCTGCCTTGAGCTTGAGTCTATGCAGTAGAGAATGACTGTAACGTGATTCATTAGATCACTGCTTCATTTATGTACAAAGCTCATTAATTTCATAAGTTAGAACTTGAATATGACTGCTCCTGATGAATACCGTGAAAGAAATTGTGTTTGTCTAATTGGACCATAGGCGGTAGAACAAGATCTATCTTACACAGAGAAATGATCTACGACATGGGACAAGGAGAAAGCGTAAAGCTGAGAGCAATCCATGTCTCTGAAGCTGGAATAACTCACAGTGCTCCTTCACCACCCATTTCTTGTTGTGCCACTGCACAAAAGCAGACAGCTATAGCCATAGCAGTGCCTTCATCCCCTGCTTGCTGCTATGAGAGCACCCGCATGCAACCAGATCATCTCATACTTATTAACTCTCCCAGACACAGGTCATTTCCATTGTGTATTTATGTGGTCACTAGTACAATAAGGTCTTGGTTCAGGAGTACAGCTTCTAGGGACACCAGTAATACACATTCATTAATATGCTGCGTTGTAAAAATCCAATCATATACCCAATGAGATAGTGTTTGGTAATCCTAATATGACTATGCAGAAAAATATTTACAAGGAGGGCGAGGGAGGATGAGGGCCGTAATGTGCAACAATAATGACATAAACCAGAGAGAACCACTACACAAATAGGAAAAAAAAAAGATTAAGGAAGCTCTGATAGGACAGCAATTACAAACAAAAGGGTGCTATAAAGCAGCAAAGAGCCTACAGACACTGGACCAAAACGTCTGAGCTCCTTGTTCTGATGCTATGAAGTCAGAGAACAATCAGGAAGAGTGAAAGGCCAGCAGTTTAAACCTAAAAATAAAATCTCAGCTAATCCTCTGCCCGCAGACCAGAGACAAAGATTAAAGCAGGTTTCAATAGACAACGAGGCAGTGATATCAGCTTACGCAGACGGCTAGGTTTCAGTGGAAAAAAACCAAGAAGCTGAAATGACTGCAAGCCCCTGTTTCCCGTCTAAGGGATCATTAGCTGGGTCTCAAGCCACCTATTTCATTCTCACCTGCAGCAAGCTTCTCATTGCTCTCTCTGAAGATGTCTCTGATGGTGGCTGTGAAGGTCTGATTCAGACTATGGGCTGCATGCCTCCACCCCAGAGAGCCCAGGACAGCCTTTTGTCCCAAACTGGGATTACATATAATCCTCTGACTCAGAAAACCCCTTCGCTACTGGTACACCATGCTGAACATGGACACACGTGTCTCAGCATCTACCCTGGGATCCTGGGGGCTCCCTGGCTCAGAGGGCTGAATGCGCCCCAGGAGCGCTCGAAGTGCCCCTTCTCACCAACCCTCTGCTCTGCATCCTGCCCTCATCCTCTGCACACACCAGGGGGAGACAGAAGGTAAACAAAGGCAGAGACAATACAAACACACCCTCTGAAACGATCGCCTCCAGTCAAATGCCTCTATTTCTCTGACTCCCGTTTATCAGACTGCATATGCAATGGTTTCCCACAACAAAGCAGAAGCAAGAGCTACACGTGTTCAGGATTATATTAGCTAGTCATTTTCTTTGGGAGCCCGGGGAGCTTTGACTTTTCAGGTTCCTGGAAAAACTCCCCATCATCTCATTGCCCAAACTACACCTGGTCTGCCGGCAAGCCCAGTTCAAGGTCCTGCTCCTTTTTCTCCCATTGCTCAGTGCTCTGTCTAGGTTGCTCTTCTGCCCAGAAGATGCTTCCAGCTGAAATAACGTGGTCCAATGGGGTGGCACAACCTCCTTCCTACTCTTGTACTGCCAGGCAGAGCTACCATCACGGTTGAAAAGGCAGAAACGCACTTAAACTATCAATCTCCTTCCTGAGGATCCACTCAGACAATATTTTTCCATATGTAAAAAACAAACCAGAATACTAAAGTTTCTACAGCTCAGATTTACCACCACCTTCCCTTCTGGTCCACGATTTTGTCCTGCTGCAGTGCTTTCATAGAATCATTGAGGTTGGAAAGTACTGCTAAGATCCCCAAGTCCAACCCCAACCCACCCCACCATGCCCATCACCACATCCCTCAGTGCCACATCCCCATGGCTCCGGAGCAGCTCTAGGTGCAGTGACCCCACCACTCCTTGGGCAGCTGTGCCAACACATTTCCACGTTATCTGACAAGAGATTTTTCCCCACTATCTCTGTGCTTTAAAAATGAAACTGGTGAAATCAATATAATCAGGGTTGCAAAGTAACTCAGAACTACTGTATTTTCTTTCCACATCTTCATTAGCAATTTCCTGATTGCTTCCCCATCAAAGGAGCCCAGTTACTACGGCGTACGTTAATTCAGAATACATTTGTCTTTATTAGAAACAAAAGGAGATAAATCACGTTAGCTGAGATTGCAACAAAGGTCAGGAATAGGGCTCAACTTCTGGGCAGAGCCACGCATCTCTCCCAGCTACCTGAACCCGTGCAGAAAACTCAAAGTTGGATGCAAGTGGCTATGAATGGAAGGCTCTTCCTCTCCTCAGGAACAATAAAACACTTCAAATTCTCAACTTAAAACAGTAGTGGGGTGGCTTTACAAGCTTTAAAAAAAAAATTTACCCAAATGTTTGCTATTTCTCTCTTGTATTTGTACAAAGAAGCGTTAAGCGATAGCTCTTAACAGGTGTCTCTTCTTTAACCAGACATCCAATTACACATTCTGTTGGTGCTGTTAAAGCATGGAAGTTTCTCTTTCTGAAGACAGAAATGCAGTTTAGCAAAGGGATGCAAAGACAAAACCACCCGTATTTGGAGTTTTTATTGCTAGAAAGCAGACTGCCCATCTCGCAGCCTACAAAGGCATCAGCCCAAACTGCTGCAGACACTTCTCATTAGAGAGGACTCCCCACTTCTCCCAGGAGCAGACTGGGTAAGAACGCAAGTTGTGCTAACACAGTCCCTGCTGCTTTCTTCCCTGGAGCCCTTCCCTTTCCCGACACATGCAGCAAGACAGAGCAGGACACATGCACAGTGAAACACCAACTCTGTCAGCTGCCAAAACAGGATAATTAAACATCACAGGACTGGTTTTCAAAAACAAAAGCCAAGGAACGGAGCTGTGAAGCAATCGGGTACATCTGCATTGGAAGAGATAAGAACAGTTCATAGCAGCCCAGCGCTGGATCCCTGGTCCCAGGGTGCTCCCTGTGAGCTAGGACAGAGAAACAGCCTGGGGATACCCTGAAAGCCATTGGGATCCTCCGTGGACACACAGTGCAGATCAGGGCAGGCTATTCAGGCATTCAGGTGTTCCTGAATTTTGGCGAACTATGACTATATAGAACTGTAACACTGAGTCGTGCATGGAGCCCTAAGGAAAGCAAGATGGATTTAACAACACCTGTACTAAGGTTCAAAGGAAATGTGATGCTTCAAAGCCCTTCACAGGTTTCATAGCCCAGGCTTCTCCAGCATGTAACAAACCCAACAGGAATGCAGCCATTATGTCCTATTACCTCAATATCAATAATGCAATTAACACAGCAGCCAAGAACTAGAGCCTCTGTAGCATTATCTCTGCATGTATGGGCAGAGAGAGAAGAAAAGGTAGGTCTTTCCCCAGTATTAAAGCCATATCCAACAGGAGGTGGGGAGAGAGAGGAAAGAGATAACAAAAATAAAGACACTCATAACTCTTCTCCAATGAGAAACTGCAATCACAGCTCACCACCTGCTCTTAATGCTCTTTCTCAGTGGACCAAGCCATCAGAGCAGTTTGCAGATGAGCAGTATTAGTTGTTTAGTTCAGGCAGCCACAGCGATTACAGGTCTACAGAGATAACAACGCAAAGAAAACAAAGCACGTGTATGTAGACCAAGCAATCATGCAGGGGAAGCTGAATGCCTTAAGGAGTTTGCAGAAAGGAATTAGAATACATAAAAGATGAAAACAATGGGAAAAAATAATCAAAGAAGAATGGAAGGCTGAACATCAGGCAAACCACAGAAGTTTATCTCTGGCAGAGATGGACAATGGAAATGGTGAAATAAGTGTCCTAATTAGACTAGGGGAGAAAAAAGCAACAGCCATATATTGGCATATATATAAGTTGCTTATGCAGCAGCAGAAAGACCTAGAGGCCTCCAGTTTTGATGCTATACACGTGATTTAACATGTAGCTGTACAAAGTATGGGCATCATCTCAACGTACCCAACAAAACCCTGTGGGAGCCCAAACCCAACCAGCCAGGCGTTCCTGCACACAAGGCTGTGGCTCTCCCTTCTGTATCAGACCCGATTCCTCCCTTCAAGCCATTACGTTTCTGTTTTCATCCTTGCTCTTCAGCTCAGGGGATCCACGTTGCTAAGCTAGTTTTCTTCAGAAATGGTAACATATAAATATTACTGGAAAACACAGAGAGCTCAAAGAGGCATCTTTCCTTTCCTTCCATCAGATAAACAACGACCACATCGCCTGGAAATCCGTTTGTTCATTCACAAACACATTGCCAAGCTGTTATTGGTACACTGGGAAATATGGCAAAATAAGCCAAACAACTGTAACTCTCTGTGTTTGCAGCAGTTAATAGCACATGGAGCACAATCTCAAATAAAAACTGTTTATAAGGTTTTCTGTCCTGTTCTTGTCAATCACTACATACCAGACTGCTTAGCGCTGTTGATTTGTTCTTATTTTCCTTTAAATGTTTCCACTTGTTCAAGCTGTTTTCTTAGATGCAGTAAATGTTGTTCTGGGTTTCTCTCTGTACATTTCCCTTATAATTTTGCAGAAGCTTCCCAAATGTAATAGCAGTCTACTTCTGCCATTCACATCCGTCTTCTTCCCCTTTAGCTTATACTATCTTTCAAAGTATAAGATTTTACTGGATGCAGTGCTTTAAAGCAATTTTTCTTTGAATATATTTGGGTCCTTTTACTAACTGCTTCTTCAGTTATCAGTCAGTTTTAGACCTGTCTGACCTTAGATGTGCTGCGAGAGGGCCTCGGGGTTTAATAATCCACATTGTCCTCTTCTCTCCTTTCTAACTGCTGGCATTGGTAGAGAGCCAAAAATCCTTTACAGCTTTAATTACAAGTAGGAAGAACTTAAAAGGAGTTACAGTCAGGATGCAGCCTGGGCATGGTCAGGGGGTGCAGAGAGGGGAATGGGACCAGGGGGTTTCTTGCCTCTTCCCACTCCTCGCTGGGCCCTGCTCCATGAAGCCTACACAGGAGGCATCCCAAGGAGCTCCTCCCCACCTCTGCCCTTCCACAGAAGCAATGCCACCTCCTTTCCGTCCACCTCACCATCCAGCACTTCATCCCAGTATTTGGAAACCATTCTACAGGACCCCAGTATCCTCACACAGAAAAAGATTTCATCCTGTTGGCATGCACAGGTCCAACGTACACAGCAGCTCTGAGCTATGCATAAGCTGCTGAGCTTTAACACGTGGCTTTATTCCCCCCTGGCTTTAAAGGATGAGTAGCTTTTGTCTAAGCTCATCTAAAATTAATCAAGATGCAGGCATTACACGGATATAACTCCTTCTTCCTGAAGCCATCTGCAGAATGACATTAGGAATGGCAAATTAGCTCCTGATAAACCATCTAATTTGCATTCTAGGCTACTACAGACAAGGAACAGTTGGGCTACAGGTAAGACCCAGCAGTTCTCCTTGCTAACATCAGCTCAGGTGAAATGTGAACCAACAGGATCCAGGGAGGAAGGATTGAAGAGATCTGCGAGACCTGAATGCAGAATTTAAATACAGAAACACTTCACAGAGCATATTCCAGTCATCAATAAATGCTTAAATTAAGCATGCATTAAGTCAGGCCTTTAAACAGAAGAAAAAAGAGCAAGTACTAATTGACTAATTGTAATGACATACACTAACAAAAGTATAGGTTTTCATCAGTGCAGCCCTTCTGACTCCTCCTGACAGCCCAGGATTTTCTGCCCCAAATTACTGCTGCTTCTCTCTCCCACGAAGGTCTCTGGGAAGGAAATGCTCAGCAGTGAGCAATGCTTTTATTGGCACGAGGCGTGATGGGAAACAATCTGGCTGCCGGCATTTCATTTCAGCTGTGTCCTCTGAATTCTATACAATGGTTCCAGAATCACCTTTTCTAGCTGCAGGTTTGCCATTGAGATTTCTTTGCTAGGGAAGCACCAAACCATCAACCATAGGCAAAAATCACTGAGATTGTTAATTGAAGAACCCATTCTTTCCCTTATAAGCAATCTTTGTATGTGATATCATGCATTTCTTTTCATTATTCCTTCCATCAAGTAGATAATCATGCACTTTTAATGAGTTGTTTCATCCATATGGTAAGCGTGCACGCAAGCTCGTTTTGTTAGCAGTGATATGCATTTAGTTCATGCTATGCATCTTTCAACATTATATTTAATTATCTCCCTGTCTGTGCACCCTCCTCCATACAATATCACTGCAGCCTTGCATAGGCTGTTAATCCGTTCATAGATCTACAGATACTCCACAGAGTACTCTCTAATATTTTAACTCATCAGCTATGCCATACAAGCTACAAAACCAGATTTCCTATTTTCCAAGCCTGTGCTTTATCCTGACTTGCAGAGGTGAGGTGGTGGTTGACTGACACTGCTCATAACAGATAATCCTTCACTTAAAGGAGATAGCTCCACATCAGTCTGCACACATAGATTTTATGTTACTGTGAATTCACTTGAGCACTTAGAAACCAGTGATGATTTGATTACACATTTGAGTTCATATCAATAGTAATTCCACACTACTCACAGTAACATGAGAAGCTGCCTTCAACCACACAGAGAAACATGGGTACAATACTCATTTTAAGTTGTACAAAATACAGAAATCTATACTTAAAAGCTAGCCACCAACATCACCAGCCTAGATAGGAGCTTCTTTTCAACTCTTCAGCGCCCAGACGTGGCACAGCAAGGATGTTTCAATGTTTAAAAAAGACAGAAACAATAACAAAAACCCATAAAAACACGTCTGGGGACACTGTATCTTCAAAGCCTTCCAGTGTTTTGCTGCTTTAGCGACAGAGCAACTTGAGTTTGTCCAGCCTCAAACTGTTAATATAGGATGAGTGAGTCTTTTAGGAATTTACATCTGTTTACCCAAAATGAGCTGCAGGTCATGAGAGCCAGAATGGTTCTCCTGCCTTGATCAGGAAATACTTTCTTTTTGCTTCTTGGAAAGATTGGTAGAAGCAGCACTAACATTATAACACTGTTAAAGAAACAGACTGTGAATGGCTAGCAAAGAGAAGCTTTATGCTAGATAAAGAAATACCCCCTTGAAGCTAGCCTACACAGCCTGACAAATGGTTTTTCATGGCTTTTCCCCCCAAGGATGAGCAGGCCCTGAAGTGTAGTTAGCAGCTCTAGCGACAACAGGAAGAGCAATGGGTCAGAGGGTCTGAGAAGAGTTATAAATTCTTCTCTCACGACTAAAATATAGTTACAACTTGTGCATTCTTTCTTTCCTATTCCCCTTCAAGTTATCTTTTAAGTGATAGAATCATTAAAGTTGGAAGAGACCCCTAAGATCACCAAATCCAACCCAACCCATCTCACCGTGTCCCTCAGTGCCACATCTCTATGGTCCTTGAACACGTCCAGGGACAGTGACCACACCATCCCCCTGGGCAGCCCATGCCAACATCAGAAGCTCTGGTGCTTCCTATGGGCACTGAAAGCACTCCATAAAGTAATGAAGCAATAAGGCTCCCAGCAAGAGGGAGAATGGGCAAGTCTCGAGGCCTGGGAAAGGACATCCTTTCAGATGGTTTTAAGAACAAGAAGGCCACCCCAAAGTCACCCATTAGTCAGATGCATTTTTGCCATTTCAGATGCTAAGGAAGAGCAGACTCAGATACAAATCATCCAGAAAACTGCCAAAAAATTGCCTGGGGGAATGTTGAACGATCTGTGCTATTTAACAAACTGGCAGATACTTCAGGTTTCTGCCGACTCATGTAATTACTTTAAAAAAAAAAGTCTTGGCCTAATTTTACCATTTTTTAGCCAAGAAATCTGCTGGATGCTCTCCTCCTTCTCAAAGAGCCTGGTGACACCGGTCTGACACAGGGAAGCTGACAAGATGCATCTTTTTGCTGTTGTTCCTCCCTCAAGAACCTGCTCCTTGTTTGTCTTCCCAAGGTGCAGGGCACTCAGGAGCATGGAGACAGAGGGCATAAGATGAGCTTTGAGCTGCAATGTGCTGGCCCTGCATCTTCTCAAACAACTGAAGGTCCCAATGATGATGAGTGATTCACAGCTGTCCTCACCATCGCCTACTCTCTCTTCAGAGAACTGAAATCTTGCCTCGGCAAAGGAGAGAAGCAATTGCATTTCTACCTCCACTGTCAATATTTTTAAGTTTTTCTTTTGTTACTTCTGGAATTTAGATGTTTTAAGAATAGGCTTGAAAATGTGGCTAAAAAACAGCATGCAAATACATTGGTGCATCATGAGGAAGCACAAGAATTACTCTTACAGCTTTTCTTATCGTTATTTCAAAGTAGAAAATACACAGGAAAAAAAAAGTTTTTGAAATGAAAGGCAGTGAAATTTCACTGAGGTTGTTCACAGCACCTCTCCTACGAGGAAAGGTTGAGGGAACTGGGATAGTTTAGCTTGGAGAAGAGAAGGCGCCAGGGAGAGCTCACTGTGGCCGTCCAGTACTTGAAGGAAGCACATAAACAGGAGGGGGAATGACTACAAGTGATAGGATAAGGGGGAATGGTTTTAAACTGAGACAGGGGAGGTTTAGGTGGGATATGAGGAGGAAGTTTTTCCCCCAGAGGGTGGTGACACACTGAACAGGTTGCCCAAGGAGGCTGTGGATGCCCCATCCCTGGAGGCATTCAAGGCCAGGCTGGATGTGGCTCTAGGCAGCCTGGTCTGCTGGTTGGCGACCCTGCACATAGCACAGGGTTGAAACTTGATGGTCATTGTGGTCCCTTTCAACCTTTTAATTCTATGATTATATGATTTTTTCCATGAGGGGCAAATAAAGAAATAGATAATAATACTGAAAGTAGGAATTAGTTTATTACTTTGAAAATTGAAGCGTCTCTTTGGAAATGTTAGAAGTATGGAATCCCTCAGCAGCAGGATCAAAACACAGGATCCAAGGGATGTCAAAGCCAACCAAACCAACCCCTTTACAGGACTGAACCCCAGCTTTACCATTTGCCTTTCTCAGCTTGAGTGAATGTGGTGCAATAGGAAACTCAAAGGAGAGATGCTCACCCTCAAATCTACATTGGTACTCTAGCCTTGCTGCACAACCAGCAAAGAAGATGACAATCAATCCTGTGCCAAGCACAGCCTCTGCTCTGGTCCCTGAAGGGAACTGCAGCTCCCCACACACCAGCCTGGTTGGGAGCCTGGGGTCCACAACCCTTCCTGCTCTGCTTCCCTCTCTGGGGAAGTGCCACCCCACCAGGGTGCAGCCTGGTAGGAGCAAAGCTGCTCCCTTGTGCTTCCAAGTGTACCAGAAAGCTGGAGGAACAGCAACGATACCTGAATAATGCAACAAAACCACCACAGAGAAGCAGGAATAAAAGCAGTTTACAAAAGGGACGAGAGCAAAGGAAAAAAAAAAAAACCCTCAGCATATTCTGCACCTCTATAGACCAGTGAGGAACAATTCTCCAGCAGTCCTGGCAAGCACTTGGTCAGAAAAAAGCTTCTAATTAAACCCCAGACAGGTCTTCCCAGTTCAGCCCCAAGAGAAAAAGCAACTTGTATTGTGCTAATCTGGAAAACAGAACTACTGAGGATTGCTGTAAGAACCAATATTATCTTCATTCAGCCGAGGCAGCTACTCTTACACGTGCTGAAGAAAGCATTAATGTGGCTGTATGCTGAAGCTGCTCTGCAGGTGATGGGTCTCAGCTCTCCATACTGTGGTACACAGCGGCAAAGCTCCCCGACGCACTTCGGAGTCTTTGTTTAAGTGCAGGCTAATTATTTAGCTGCGTAATTAAATCAGTAAATAGGCAGATATTCACTAGAGTGAAGGCTTTTTTTCCTGTTATGCTCAATTGCTACTTATTCAAGGACTCCTTTTAATGAAGGAGACTCTAAAATACATAACCAAACACTCATACAAGAACATTCGAAGTGTTACAGGAAACGCTGTTATATTACCATCATCACGAATTCCCAGCAATTCCACATTAATCATCTTTATCAGTACCATCAGAGCACCTCAGAGTCACTAGGGCACCAGTTTCATGCACTTTACAAGCACAATCCCAAACGACTGTCTGTCCCCAAAGAGTTTACAGCTCACATATCCTCAGTTCCTTACGAGCTTTATCCATTTGGCATAGCAACACCACCCAGACATTTCTCATCCACGGATGAGAGGAATGTACTGTTAATACAATACTTCAAAAGGAAAAGGAGTATCTGATGGCAAGTTCTACATGTAGGAAATTAATTAAACAGCACAAACTGTGGGGATTCAAACTCAAATGTTCTGTAGTTTGTGTCTATCTTACAAGACTGATGCATCTCTGAAGCCACAAAGACCTGGGATTGCCCTGACCCAAGTGGAAACCCTTGCACTTGGTCATGTTGAAATTCATTAGGCTCACAGGGGCTCACTTTTCAAGCGAGTCCAGGTTGCTTGGGATGGCACCTCTTCTTTTTATGTTGTCAGCAGCACCACTCAGCTTGGTGTCATCAGCAAATTTGCTGAGACTGCACTCTATTACACTGTTTTGGAGATACTGAAGAGCACTTGTCCCAAGACAGACCTCTGAGGACACCACTCGTGACCAGCCTCCACTTGGGCACAGCCCTTGACAACAACCCTCTGGCTGAGACCATCCAACCAATTCTTTGTCGGCCTCAAGACTTCTACTGCCATACAAGCACCAGCCTAGGACAAATTCTCCTTCGTGTCACAGAGGTGAGCTATGGCGAATGATGGACCAGCTATATAGCTTGCCTCATTTCTATGGAGAAACGTGTTTGCTGCACCTTTTCCTTGCAATTTACCATTTCTGCAAATTCATACCTGTGAGTGATACCAGTGAAATAATTGTGCACAAGCTTTCTCACAGAGGGGTATTCATATAATTTCAACAGCTTGATTAATTTAATGTGGCATAAACCCTGCATGCTGCCAATTCTACACGTACCCCAGGAACTCTATTATTCAAAGGTTAATATGCACTCAGAGTAGACCTTAACCCACTCACCGTCCCCCACAGCACAGCCTTGTGGCGTCAGAGCATCTCACCCTACAAAGTCTCCTGAATCACCCTGCCTACCAGGACAGGCCCATCCAGCTTTTATCTTAGCTACCTATTCCTAAAATACAAGGGACACTCCATGCCTGAAAGTTATCATCATAGGCTTTTGTTCCACATTTCTGGTGACACAGGCTGTACATAGGCACGCATGTAGCTGTCCTTGCAGAAGGTTGCATTTTCCAAAGGAGCGCTGTCACAGAGCAGGGAGCTCCTTTCATCTCATCTGCACACAGACAGCAGCTCCCCTTCGCAAAGCTATCCCGCTGTCAGCTATCCAACAAGTGCTTGTTGGAAGCCTGTCTGGCTGATTTTTTTTCTTCAGGCATAGTTGTATCGATAGTAACCTTTCATTTTGCATTCTTTCTGATTTCAGATTTGTTTCACTTGTGCAAGTATTTGGAGTGGTTACTTCTATTCAAATAAAATACAAATAGCAACCACCTGCTGTATTAACTTTTCATCATATCTGTATAAAGACAGGAGTGCTAGCTCTGTTTTCCATGACATCCTCATGCTCCAGCGAGCAGAGATAAGAGATAGCCAGCTTGTGAGAGGTGTAGCGTGCAGCTGCAACATAAAGGCAGTGCAAAGGTGAATTACCACTGACCACATTACTCATTTGCCAGCCATTCAGACTAACAACAGGAACTATTTTCAACCATCCTCCAGAAATCTGTCTCTAACAGCAAGGTCACAACACAGACAGACACAGTTTGGAGCAGTTTTAAGTGGAGGGATGAGACATGAAAAACACTGCAGTCCCTTCAAACGAGCTCTCCTTCACATCCCCAGCCCTTCTAACTGCCAAGTGCAATTTTCATGCAGTGCACTGTTCAGTAGTGTGGAGCATTAAGACAAATCCCTTGCTAATGTATAGGTTTGACATTTTCAGATTTATTCAGACATATCAACCATAAAATGGCTCTAACACAATCAGAGGACATTATCAGAATTGCCTGTTCCCAGGATGTTTGGCACTCCATAACTCAGATGCATTTAGTTCCTCAATAACTCTTGTACATTTGGATAATTTGCTGCAGTAATGTATAAGCATGCCTAGAGGATTCATCCCTTAAGAAGTTTAATAAATTAAACAGAAACCTGTGCAGCCCACATTTAGCAGTCATCGTCCCATTGGCAAGACCATCCATCCCATCGCATGACCTCACCGTGCTGTCTGCAGGCAGCAGTGCCCAGCCGTGCCTTTACACCAGGTTTCACAGTATCAGAGATGGAAGTGAGGGGATGTCGTGTTACCTCCCAGTGCTTCCAAGCTAGAGATAGCAGACGTCACTATAGTCATAGCTCAAGGTTTCCAATCCTCATCACAACAAGCCAGAGCAGGGAGAAAGAGGTGGATAGGAAAGGAAACCAAGCTGTTCACCTCTAGGCAAAAGTCAGGGACACATAACTTGAATGGAACAACAAGAGGAAAAACAAATCCTCGCCAGCACTTCATCCCCTGTGAGCAGTTTCCTTAGCACGTCTGTCAATTCCTGTGCTAGCAGCAAAACATCTATCTGGCTTCTGCCTATGCAGGTGGCCTTCACTTCCAGGTGAGCTGCACCTGCTGACTGCTGGTATGGGGCACCCCATCTTCCTCACCAGCACCACATTCCCACTCCTTCAGATGAAAAAAACCTGCTCTGGAGAGCTCTGTGGAGATGTCAGGGATGTGAGGAGTGATGTGGATGCTGATAAGCATGGGAAGTCTTTTTTAGGGGTGATTAGGGTCACCTAAATCACTCCAGTGAGGAGTCTTCCCATACCTATCATATCCACATCACTCCTGCCCGAGTTCAGGCCTGATGTTACAATGAATAAATAAGAACAGGACCATCAGCATGAGGTCCTCTGACATCTGCTCGTGGGTATGAGGGCTGCAGCTGACACTCTCTGTCCTTGGAGGGATCACTGCAGCCCTGACAACCTGCATGGCAATGCTAAGCTTCTGATTTTCAGTCAATCGGCTAAAGGTTTTAATCTAAAAAAGAACATAACCCTGGAGGGAGAGCCACAAATTCAGGCCTTGTCAGTGCTTTAATTATACGGGTTTATTTGCCTTGTTTGTAGCTCTACCAGTATGAGATAATTACGCTAATGGGAAAGCACCACATGCATAGAAACTGTTGCCATCAACAGGAGCAGAATCTATGAAGCCTGAATCCACCCAGAGAATGCTGTTTTATTTCAGGTTCCCTCCATCACACACTTCTATGAGGATACTGTGGTGCAGCAGTATGGGATCTGCCTTCCAGGGGGTGTACAGAAGCACGCACAGACATTATCAGCTCCACTCTCTCATAGCAGAACCAGCAAGAGGAGCACCAACGTGGAGAAAGCAGCACAAAATGGATGCTCTTCCCCTTGTCTAACCCCTACCTCAGACAAGTCACACCCTTCCAGAAAATATGGGGTTGGAGGAGTCTGCAGTAGACAGACATTCGTTACACAAACGACTTCCTCATTTATGAAGAAGCAAATAAAAAAGATTCATGTAAAGGAGCTCCTTTAAGATGCTTTTGTTAAACTATTAAGCTTGTGAAGAGCTCTGCCAAGGCTGGCAGCAACCATTGATCACCAAGACAGCTCTTTTTTCCATTTTTTCTCTTTTTTATTTTTCTTAGCATTCTCTCAACTATGCAGCTCTTTTTTTATTGCTATTTCTATTTTGAAGTTCTAAGTGATTATGCTCTTAGGATCAGCAGGCATGCCAATAACTCATTTACCAGAATATGCTTTACCCATTTTTCTACTTCTTATCTCAGTCAAGAAAGACCTGAATTTTTGTTGTCTTTAGCTATCAAAGTTTACATAGCTAAACAGCATCAAAGGTAGGAGTAGAAATCACTGAGCACAGAGCCATCCACTGCAATCAGGCCTCAGAATTTCAAAAGAGGCAAAAGTGTTCCTTTGTCATAAATGCTGGTATTTTTTCCTATTAGGAAAAAATAACATTCCAGTTGTCTAGCAGCTCCCACAGGAGAAGGAACGCAATCTTTCTCACACACCACTCAGATGGTATTTCTCAAGATAGGTAGAACACAGTGTCTGCCACAGGATCTCACACGAGGCACCAAATTAGGATGGGAAGTGCAGAATAAAACCCTTCAGTGGAAAAGGAGTTAAGCAGAATATAATTAAGCAGACTAGAACTCAGTCGCAGCATATTAATATCAGGGTTTAAATAAAAGCTTGGTGAATATTGCCATGGAATATCACAAAAGCCGTAATAACCCCCTGCTGTCTGAGTCTCGGTTTTTTGGAGTCTTCCTGAAGGAGTGGCTGTAGATGCAGGGCATCGTGGCACAACTCCAAGGTCTTTGCTCTGCAGTCAGCACCAACCTAGAGCCTGTCCAACCCCAAGCACCACCACCCCCAGCCTTCCTCAAAACCTCATCTTTCACTCACAACCTACAGCCAGGACAACACTAACACATCATCACAACATAATTATCACATCACCCTGCTGCATGGTATTCAGTACACAACAACAGTTGTGCCCATCAGGAAGAGGAAATGGGCATCAATTCCTACATAGACAATAAGACATTGATCTAATATGCACATTAACACAGTACTTGCTCATTTCTAAAAAATGGTAGTTTAGATTCATTGTTCCCACCATGTATTCCATTTTCAAACACAATTCATTCCACATTTTAAATGTACAAGCCAAGTCATTCAACAATCCAATCTGAAAAACTCAGTTTTGATTCTATAGCAACAAGACGTTCCCTTAATAGTAAACACCTCAGAAGAAAATTACCTACCTCTTTCCTTTGTGAGGTTTCAGTGCAGAGAATTGCTTTAGGATGATTTTGCACGACGACTTTTGGATCCATTTGAATTTGTAAGGCCAAACAAACAACACCTGAAAGCAGTTCTTTAAAGTTTAAACATCGCCCTTATAAAGTAGATGCTACAGCTACATCAGACCCCCAGAAGTCCAAAGAACATCATGCATTCGGTTTGAAGTTTCTTAAAGTCTGGCATATGGAAAAATATGTGGGTTTCTGGAAGGCTATCCAGCTTGCTTGTTGTTACTATCCAAAACACCATCCCAACACTACTAACTCAAACAAGCTGAGCATTTGGCTTCTGGGTATTTGAAATTAATTTTACACCTTTGGCAAAACTCAACTAGTTGGTAACAAATTTATAAGCAGGGGCACAGCTGGCCCAAGATTTGCTTCCACCTTTCCATCAGATCCACCTGAGCCAGCCAAAATACTTAAGTGACCACGTCCTCCCTGAAAGGTGAAGTGTCCTCTATGAAATAATGGAGAGAATAGATGGTTTGGGGAACATGAAGGGAAAGGGACAGGGAAGCTACAGCTGAATTTTGAGAAGATATCAAAAGTGCTGATTTACAAACCCTCAGACTCAAAATGGGATCCACAGCAGCCAAGAAGAAATAACGCACAACTTCTGAGAGACAGAAATCCCATTCAGACCTTGGCACAAATACTGGGTCTATCCAATCTGCATTTCTTTTGTGGCTAGAGGTGAAGTCAACCAAGCTGCAGACCAACAACACGTTAGCTGCTCTTTGCAACAGCCTTCAGAATAGTGAGAGCATGCACTTATGCAGTTATCAGAGGTATGTCAATGCTGCACATCCACACCCTCATTTACCTGCAGTCTGCTCCCAGGGCCTGGCAGTGTCTGCAGCAATCACATTAGGAGGAGACGTGCTTTGTGTTTCCGCAGACTGCACTCATAACTCATGCACTTGGCACAGCAATCAAGTCTTTCAATCAATATGAAAATCTCAGCTGAGCTCAATAATCAATAAAGTGGAAATTTCAGCCTCTTGCTCCTTGGGATATTTTTGACTGTTGGCTGTTCTTTGGTTGGTTTTGTTTTTTAATATTCTGGTTAACATGTGCATTTGGTTGTCAAAATATGGCGCTGCTGGCACTTGAAGAGCTGTATCCACTGATTCTGCGCACTCATTTTCACATTTACTTTTCTAAGTAGGAAAGAAATCTAAGCAGGATCACAAGGCTGGTTCTAAAGAACAATTATCATTCTTAACAAATTCAAATTGAGCAGAGATCATTTGACACGTGAAACTCATTGCAATAAATGACTGTGATCATTGTTATTCCAGAATGAATGTTGACAAGATTCATTATTGGTAAGCACTGTTCATTTGTTCTATTCCCCTAAAAGTTTTATTCTCTTAACAGTTTTTACGGGACACTGAAATTACGTATGTCATAAAAAATCTCATTTTAAAAGTATTATTAAAACTTAATACAACGGCAATAAAATTATTCATATTATACATTGCGTTCATTGTTATGAACAACTGGCAAATTGCTAAATACATAATAGGCTCAGTGAGAGAAGGAAATTTGTGTTGCATGAGAATAAATCTGCTTTACAACGTGTTATTTCAGTACTTCCCCAGAAAACAAAGATGAGCCATACAATAAATTAAATATACATATTTTTGTGGGTAGGTAGAAGTTATATCAGAAATCTCTATATTGCTGTAATATTTTCTTCTGAACTTTCATAAGCAGATGATGGTCTTGTGGAGACACTGCAATGATGTACCTGTGGGGGTATCTGCACCATCTTCATGTTCCTTACCATAAACCAAACTAGAAATTCTCCCAGTTGCAGATGATGAATCAGACCCAGATAGGTTGGACACCTGTGGGAGTGGTAAGACTGCATTTCTCTCATTTGTACATGCACAGAATGCAAATGAAGATATTTGCACAACTCCAGCAGCAGCAGCCCTTCATTTTAATGGAAATCTCAGGATCAGCACAGTGCAATCGCCACCCTAAATCATGGGAACACAATTGCCTGCTGACAAAGTATTTGGAGGTGAACAATTCCACTAAATTTAAGCAGTGCCAGGGGAATGCTTTTCCCAGCTTTCAAGGCACGGGCTCATTCAAGAGCTACTACAAAACTTACTCCAAATACCTGTGGGAGATTCTGTTTTAAAGAAAAAGCAAGGATCGTGCATCAGAAAACATGAATTATTCCTATGATAAATTACCGTTAAACTTCAGCACTTTCCTTGGACCACAGCAACAATAATACAGATCATAAAGATTCAGACTGGAGGAGCCCCAGTACAGAAATATACTCACATTTGATCTTTTCTGGTAAGAAGGAAGGGGGAAGTGAGGTTTTACAGAAATAGTACAGTAAAGCCACAAAGCAGATTATGCCCAAATTTCAACCAGTACATCAGTAGAGCATTTTCTCAATGCTTGCTCACTATTTGAAAATTAACCTTTGAGTTTACTTTCTATCAGATTTTCTTGCAAGGTTGCTACATCCATACAGCATCCAGTCAGTCCATTCCAAAAGAACCCACCAAGGGACCTTCCTCACTTCCACAGATGAGATCTTTGGTATAATAAGTTTTCCCACCATTCATCACACTCTGTGCAAAATCTGAAGAGAAGCTCAGAAAGTACTCCAGGAAGCATTTGGTATTTATTCCCCCAGATTAATCAATTCCTACTGATTCAGCCACAGTTTAACTACAGGAGAGCTCACAACACTCCCATGCTAACACATCCCCTTTGTCAGAATAACCATAAGGCCGATACGCAGCCATTGGAGCTGTAATGATGAGTGAGCTGATTGTAAATGTAGATGCCATGGGCACAGCGCAGAGCTGCAGCCTGTTCCGCTGAAGCTACTGCTGCTATTGCATCTCTGCATTTCATTTTTCCTCGTAAATAATATAAAGACACAGAGAGGAAGGCTAAGGACACAAGTAAAGGAACCGAACACTGATGATATCTGAGTTATAATCTCTAAGTTTTGCAGTCTGGTTAGGAGTAGAAAAAAGCCTTAAAAAAAAAAAAGCTAATAATTGTTCCAAAACCACCGCAGCCAATTTTTCAAAGGACAAAAAAGAACACACAAATCTTCTGTGCTGACATTTTCCCTCTCACATGGTGATGGAGTAAAGTGAGAAACTGGAAAATACTTATCACGTCCTCTGAAGAAGTCCTGAGTTATTTTTATGAGTTATATTCAGGCCAAAATAAAGACATTTTCAACTCCCTTAAAGAAGGCCTATCTTATCAGTACATTTGGGCTGTTCCATTTTCCAGTTGAACACGGGTAGCAAAGACCAGTAACATTCTACCTAATTGAAGGCTAAATAATTACTGCTGAACAATCTGAAATAAAAATAATTTGCTCAGTAAACAAGATGAATAACAAGGAAGTAAAATGCTACTGAATTATAGGTCATGCAAAAGCCTATCTCATTAATAACACCAAAAAAGCTTTATAGTTATTTCTTCACCGTAGCATTTCAACCTTTCCAAAGCAAACATTGCTTGCTGTGCACATTCATAGATCTCAGCTATACAGTTGTGTATATTCATTGTATTTCTCAATGTATTACCTGACTTCAGACAGCACTGGAAGAGAAAAAGCCTTAGGAAACGAAGGAGGAAAACCATTTAGAAACCAACAGTAGCCACCCCACTTTTTTTTTTCTTAACCTGACTTTTATTATTCTGCTAGCTTATGTTACCATCAAGAAGAGAACATTCCTCAACAAAGAATTTAATAAGAAAGTAATGAACTGGAAGATAATGAAGCAAAACACATAGAGGTTGTTAATGTACCGACTGGTTGAGATGCCACCATTATATGGAGCAGAAACACTTCAAAACAATGTCACTCTAGATTATTAGGTACTTTCATCACTTTGATCAGATGGATCATAGGGGAAATATGACTACAAGAACATTCACATTAAGGAGAGTCGGTATAGCAGAGTGCAGTTACTAGAACAGAACTGTTTGCTATGTGATGAAAGCAGGACGCTCTTCATCATAGTATGTAGCCTGAAGCTTCCATAGAATAGGAATAGACCAGGAACAGAATAGTTCAGTACCTGTGTACCTTTGTCTTGCATTACTTCAACTCAAGTGCAGGACTCAGCATTTTCCTTTCTTGAATTTCCCTATTGCTACTCAAAACCACACTGGCAGTTCCTTTTACTGTATACAGGAAATATATTTTTACAATGACTGACATTACATTCACATAGCATTTGAACAAAGAGCAAAGGTGGACAAAAAGAGGCTATTAGTGAAATTCAAGTTCTCCCTACCCAATTCTTCCATTTGCCTGTGTTCACATCCTCACTATCATTTCTTCTTCCATTGCACTGTTGCTGCATTGTCCATGTCTGGTTCAGCATCCAGCATTGACAAGTCCATGGTTTTATACATATGCTTCCAGCCTGGTAGAATCCACTTTTATACAGATTTGATAACCAGGCACTGAACACAACTCCCAAAAGGAGTATCAACTTCTCTCAATCAGGACCATCTTCAAACACAATGGCCTCCAATATTCACGAGACGAAACAAAAATAGCAAGTACACTTTCTTTAGCCTTGATTGATGTATTAAGGTTTCACATTACTGTGGTATTACTAGTCTCATAGGTATGCAAGTTTTTGTAATGCCACTATTCAAATTCACAGCAACTGCCATTTATGACAAACCTACTTTGCACAATAACTTGAACATATCTGAGCTAGCTTTAGCTTTGAAAGTGGGTGTTATGAATGCATCAGTTCTACTCTGGTTCAAGGTTCATATTCTTTTATAGCTTAATCTTAGATAGGAGTACTAGCTTCACATAAGAACATACCAGTATTTTTTAAACACTAGTTCTGAAAAGATTTGAGTAATTGAAGGCTGCTTTCCTAACAAGATGGACACAAATGTTTAATTTAATTCTTAACCTTTGCCATTACAAAGAACTCCAAACACGCAGACATTATGATAGCGTTCTGCGATGTCAAAATATCTTGCAGAGGATCTACAAATGTTTATCTTTTGTAAACGAGCAAATAAAGGAAGGTGTCAGAGGAATGGGCACATTCTTAAAAGTATAAGCATCTTTATACTGAAAAGCTTAGAATTTAAATAGGAATAGCAACAGGTAAGTCAGGCTAAAAAATATTAAACAAGGTCATTTCTCTTGTTAAAAACATAGCAAGAATTAAAGATCAGTTCAATAGTACCTCAATTAAAATATGATTTTTAATTTGTAATGAGAACAGAGTAGATGAGACTTCAGACTTAGAGCTCAACTCCTCCAGACAGCCATCATTTAAATGCCTAACACCAATACACCCATTTAAATATAGCCATCAGTGGGAGAAGTCCTAGCAAGCTTTACCACTCTATCATGAAGATGACTTCTATTATGGGTGTTAAGCTGTGCTTTTTATTGCTGTAGCAGTTATAGAAGATGAGTTTTTTTATAGCCTGAAGTCCACAACATTCACTGAATTTATTTTGGAACCAAATTAGGTTTGGGGGTTTATTTTAGGGGGAAGCATATTTCAGAAGTTGAAAAATAAGCCTAACTTCTATATGACAACTAAGTTGTCATGCTAATCCCCTAGCAAAAGTGACGGCCTAACACTGTATAGTGATCAAAACACTAAATAATAATGATGGCCTTATCTACTTTAAACCCATTGTTATATTCAAGTAAATATATAATTTACGTTATATGGATAATGAATATGAAAAACTTTTTTGTATCTACATTAGGAGTCCAGGGAAGAACACAAGTTCAGGTTTCCACTTGGTCCTAGATCTACTGCACAGCCTTGAGCACGTAACTGAAGTAGTAATAAAGTGTTGGGTAAGACAGTGATGCTAACCTTGTTGTATTGACAAGTTAGTTTATACTGAACTTAGGAGATACCGACGTCAGGCATATGGGATCCACGCAGATCCAAAGTTTCAGAAGAACCAAGGAAAGCTCCAGCATTGAATGCCTGCACGCCAACGGGACTCAAATGACAGCTACAAATATTTATGCTACGCTTCCTGGCCTGAAGTGCGTGAAGCTTTAGTGCCTGATGGAGCAGCTGTCATACAAAAGAATTTTACTCCAAGATGAATGAAGGATTATAGGATTTGGCTTTTCCTCTGTCTTTAAAGTTGATTTTATTACAGCATTAAAAAAAAAAAATCCATAGGCTGCTCTAGGGCTGATTCTAGATACACATATCTGCACCAGACTTATTACTGCTGGGATTCAGTGTTCTGCAGCAGACTGGATTTTCTTGTATAAAAGAAATTAATCCACAAGGAATGGATAATATGCAGAAAAGAAGGATTGCATCTTAATTCATGTACTAAGGTCACTGGTGTTTTTCTGGGCTATTTACAATAAACCTTGGAGCTGCACAACTTGTATGTAGCTCCTCTGTCAAAAATGTCCTGGTTTCTGTACAGACACCAAGCATAGCAGATTGGGGAAATGATTGCTTTGAAATCAGCAAGTCATGATTTTATTAAAAACATTTAAGGATGACTTCAAATATATCTCTTCAGACATTCCATCTACCTACGCCATGAATGAGAAATATGATTATGCACTATTCCTTGGATAATGCACTATATCTGCTCACTGTAATTGCTTCCCACCGAGAGCCACAAAACAGATCTCCATGTAACAGCAAGGGACAAAGCCTTATTCTAACCTCTCTCAGTGTTACGTTTAAACATTACCAGCTCCCTGCCAAGTCCAGGCACCTATCAAGCATACTCTCCAGGAATTAATTCCCATATACGTCCTTCTGAAAGCAGCTAATGCTGTGGTAGCAGCATCTTTTTTGATGACCCTCAACCACCTTCCTACTCCATCCTGCCCCACTCACACATTGAAGGACAAGGTAAGCTGTCTAAACAACACTGTCATCAAAACTTCACTTCTGCTTGCCCTTCACCATACCCTCCCAAGACGCTCAGTGTCACAGCTTGTAAAGTTGTGCAAGCCTTGAGATATTTCTTTCTCCAATAAACTGGGCCTGAACTCGTCCCCATAGCGAACTCTGCAATGGAAGCTGACAATGGTGCATCCCAAGAAGACAGATTTTGTTACATGGTTGAAAGGAAAATGATCTTGCAGATGAAGGACCATTAACTTCTGAACATCTCTGATCTGCTGGTAGAGATGTTCCCTTAGGATATGAAATTAAATGCAAAAGCGGTTGGGCTCGGAAACAAATAGCTGCCTGTGATTTACTGTCTGTCAGGATTATAACCCACATTTTTATTTTCTTATCAATATCAATGCAGAATTGGATCATATCCACAGAACCCTGTGTCACCACTATCCTTCATGCTCGTTCCCCCCCATCCTTGAAGGAGACAAATGGAAATTATTGTGACTGCTTGAGAAAGTCTTTTAAATGGAAGTACATCATGTCTTGGGCAACACTGTCATCACAAACTCACTGCCTTTCTCCTCAAGGCACACATTAACAGCTTTTCCCTCCTTTAGCGCTGGTGGGGCTGAAGCCTTATTTACAGGCTTCGGGATCAGAGTCATGGAAGAGGCAATGAATTTGCTGCTTTGTACACCTGGCTATACAGTTTGCTAGCACCGTTCACCTCCTGGCTGCTGCAATAGGTGTTTCATAAAGAGTAAACTACAGTTTTAATAGAAGGTCAACGCCAAGATTACTCTGGGAGGAAAGCTCACCCATTTCTAGTGCAGTTAGCTTAGAACTAACACCCTCCCAGGGAAATAAGCTAACTCCAAGAAAGGTATCAGATACAGAAGTCAGCAACAAATTCAGAACTCAGTTTTGTCACATTTTCCACGCAGAAATAGCTATTTTGTCAATGTCATGAGAACTTGACATTGACAAGTGAAATTTTGACAGGAGACATTTTGTGCAATTTTTGTCTTCAAAAAAAGCACTTTTTTTTTTTGTAGTTATAAATAGACTCAAAACCTCTGAAATTATTTCCGTTTCTGTGTCCTTGGCAAGCTGTTTGAGGCAAGTTTCTCAGCCCTGGTTCCTGCAGCAGCCAGCGAGGCAAAGCTCTGCTCCCGCAGTGCCACTGCAGCCCCCGGGCCATGGCCACGCTATCAGAAAACAGCCATCAATTCCATTGACCACAAAGAGATGTGTTTCTTTCGTTTTGTTACAAAATAAGAGTATTACACCTTAAACTGTACTAGCAGCAATTAGAGTGCCAGACGGAATGGCTCAAGTTGTGCCAGGGGACATTCAGATTGGATATAAGGAAAAATTTCCTCTCCTAAAGAGTGGCCAGGGAGGTGGTTGAGTCACCATCCATGGAGGTGTTCAAGAAACACTTAGGAATTGTATCAAGAGATGTGGTTTATTGGGGAAATATTGCTGGTATGTGAAAGGTTGGACTGGATGATCTTAGAGGTCTTTTCCAACCATGGTGATTCTATGATCCTAATTACATTCCAACACAGCAGATGATTAATTCAAATCAATATAAGGATTTTGGAGATTTTCAGTGAAAGAACAACTCAATGAGAGTGATTCAAATATCAGTGTAGCCATGATGATTTCTTTCCTCCATCAAGATTTCAGGTTAAGGCCCATACTCTACTGTCTGGGACTTCCATCTGCAGTTATTTACTTCTGTTTGAAGGAATACAAAAGTTTCCAGAAGAGTTACAATCCTATGAGCCCAACAGAATCACACAGAGTGCGATGATGGCAATACCACACACACCAGATCTGACACCTGCAAAATACTCTTCCGAAGAAAGCTGCTTGCAAAATAAGGGGATGATGGCAGCCTATGTTACTAATGATCAATATTCAAAGAAACCTTTCCTTCCACAACTGCAAAACACACTCCCTGAAACAGAAGTGCCCTTGGCACAGCAGACTTCAGCCCAAAGAGGCCACAACAGTTTCTGAACGATGTACTTTCACGAATGAAGTCATATTAGTGACCAGTGGTACAATGACATTCTTAGTTTCTGACAGCAAAACCCCACTGCATCTTACAGTCCCTTTTTATGAAACAGCAGATGAAGAATAACAGCTGCAAACCACATCTGCGGGCCAAGAAATGCCTGATGTGCTTTAGTGAAAAAAAAGTGAAGGACAAATGAAAGCTCCGGGCTGAGTAAGAATAGAGTGCACGATGGAATAATATTGCAGTAAATGAACCTGGGAAAATTATTTTGCTTTTTTTTTTTTCCAGCAAGAACTCCAGATTGGTGCTTTTGTAGTAAAAAACAACACAGAAACTTGTATCTATACGTCCAACAGAAGGACAGGACACCTGTGTTAGCACTGAACTGAATAAACACCAGCATGGTGCCTGCAATGCAGTTAAACCTATGAAAGCCCATGAGGTCCTGTGCCAGGACTCAAACCAAAAGGAACAGAGTTGAAGTTTGCTAGGAACTGCAGATTATCCCTTTTCAGCACTCAAACCTCTTCAGAAGACTACAAAAAACTTTGTGCAATAAAGCCAAAAAGTACAAATCTCACAAAGAAAAACCCCAAATTCTGCATCTTAGATATTTTGAAATTGAAATTACAAAAATCTTACAAAAACCACAGTTTAAACACAATTGGAATCAGATTCGAGCATAGTGCATGCCAGCAGACGTTATAAAGAGCTCTTCTCTTCAACCTCAAAACAATTCCCAGACAACCCAACCTCTGAAGTTGCACTTGCAGCAAACACTTGAGGAAAAAACAGCAAGACTGTTAGGAAAACTGTTAGGAAAGCAGTCAAGGTGAGCAGAAGCAACTAATATTTGTCAAGAGAAGGGCAGGTTTTATCCAAACATAATGGAAAGTGCAAGGATGGAAGCTGAAAGAGATAACTAAACTCTGTACTTCCTTTGAAAGCACTGGCCTGCAATCCAACAGCATCAACAGCGCAAGGACATCCCAAAACTTTATTAATGCAACCAAAGCACTCTGAAGCAGACACAGCAGGGTAAAGCTATTATTTTCTAGCAGTACAATACTGGTTGATGTTAAATTTTCATCCATTTGGAGTGTGTGACTGCCACATTAGCCCTTTCTTTCTAGCGAATCTATACTTGATTGGTGAATATTGAAATATCCGTGGCAAGAATGCATGATGGTGCTTTCAGCTGAGCATCTTAACAACAGGAGTGAAAAAGATGGGGGCATGTCACTTAACAGACATCAATTACTCGGTATTACCATACAAAATGCCATGAAGAAAATAAAAATCCATTTCCAAAATCTGTGGTGATGCGTCCTTGAAGGAAGAAAATTTCTCCCATCCATCCCCTTTTCACTTACTTATTACATCTGTTTCAATAGGTTGGCTCCCCTCCTCCCCCCCCCCCCCCCCCCCCCCCCCCCCCCCCCCCCCTTTTTTTTTTATTAAAGAGAGCATTTCATTACTTGCCTAGAATATTTAGCTAGAGTTCTCACTCTCAAGAGAAAACACCCATGAGCATCAGTAAGGTAATTTCCTATATAGTGGAAAACATTATATCTAAAAGCTCCTCTGGCAAAAGATATTCTAAGAAATATCAATTTAAAATAAGGACGTGGAAAATATTAAATCAAAGCAGCAAAGGGGGGAAAAATCCTTTTAAAAAGCATGGTGTTACAGAGCAATCCCAGCCAATTACATCCTTGTGGGAATTAACACCTAACAGTATGACTTTGAAAGAACTTACTCCAAAGCTCACTCAAGTCAGTGAATGCCAATTGCCAAGAGCTTTAAGGCCAAGAGATGGTTTAAACACAGTGTAATCATGCATATGGCATAACCCAGAGATCTTTAATCAGAGACTCCTACAGCTACCCTGGAAGTCAGCGATCTTGACCTTCAAAATAGGTACATTCTTAAGAACTTTTAGTGACAAAGATCCACTGTGTTCTTGGGTAAGATTTTTCAGAATTATACTCTTACCAACATGCATCAGCCTAATTTTAGCTTCCATGCACTGATCTATACAGTTCCATTTTTGCCTGCTAGCTTAAGAAGCCTCTTGTGACCACAAAGCTCCTGCAGTAGTATTTATACTGTTTGATAAGTATCTTCTTAACCTTATTTTAGCTAGACTGAGCATCTCATTAAAAACACAAGTTTTAGACTTTTTTCTTTCCAGAATACTTTGGAATTCTCTTCAGATTCTTGTAATCCTCTGTAAAAAGTGTTAACATCACAACGGGGCTGAACACCAAGGCAGCCATCTCATAGGTGTGCGGTACAGAAGCAACAATCCTTCCTCTGCAGGTACATTCAATGGCCATGATTGCACACGTTGCTGACACTCACATGTGGTTGGCTGTCAGCACTGACACCCAAGTCTCTTTCAACGTGATGGCACTCCAAGATGGAATCCTCCCACCACGCAGATGTGAGCAATAGTCTTTGTTCCTAAACCCACGACCATTGATTTGGCTGCATTTAAATGCATGGGAGACTACACTGATTACAATGGGCTTTGAATCGGATATCAAAAGAAAACGTGCTGTGAAAAAAATGGGTCTTTCCAAAGACCAGAAGACAAGCGTGCTAAGAGCTTATTCCAGTAACATTCTGTAGAAGGAAACACTTACCAAGGCCAACATGATCACCAAATGGTACTCTGTTGCAAGACCAGTAAGAGTATCCAACCCAATCACTGAAAGACACAATCAGGAACTGACTCCTATTTGTTGACAAGGAGTATCTGCACCTGTTAGCACAGCTCTATTTTAGGTTTCTGATCCTGGCAGTATTAACGCAAAAAGTACATCGTATCTCATCTATTTTAATCTAAGCAACAATGTAATGGAAAACAAACATCAAACACAGAAACCTGGCAGAAGCTATAGAGAGGAGGCAGAGCAGAGCTGATCTAAACCGATGAATGAGAAGATTCCATCACAGCACAGAACAATGCTCAGCTATAATTGTACAATAGAACAATGGAAAATTGCTTTCCTGGGTTTATTTCAGAGATAAACAGTTCTGAAATGCAGAGTTGTGGACATCTTGCAGTACTTCCAAAAGCAGTCACTGCTCTTGCACATCACATCAGCTGATGAACAGAACAGCAGACCCACAATCTGACCACCCCACCAGACACTGCAGAAACCCTGTCACTGCTTGCTTCCAGGCTGCAGGCTACATCCTTCTGTTCTGAATCATGATCCAAGACAGAACCAATAATGGGATGCACCCTCTCTGTTGAGCTCAGGCAGCCCCTGCAGTCCTCAGGCTGTGACTGTGTGAGCAGCAACGCAGAAAGGAGATCCTTAGCATCTCATCTTCATAAAGCAAAGCGACAGAAGGACACAGAAGAAAAGTGGTAACACCTTCCCTGTATCTCAGCTGTCCTCCCTCTTCGACTTCCAGAAGAAATCACCTCAACTCTCCTACAACAGGTTTCCTCCCTTTCTTGGGATGATCTGACCCTGTATCTGTCATGGCTGAGACACCAAATGAGATATCTGAAGCCTTCTCCACTGTGGCAACCCTTGAATTTCTATACTATTTGCTAGCAAACAAGTAAACTCCTTCACCTTTTAAAATGGCAATCAATTATTCTCCATGTCCTCCGAAATAAATCCACATCTCTCTCAAAGCAGTAATTGTGCAAGTTAGTAGTTCTTAATAATTACAACGAAGATGCCCAAACTATTCCTGGTTACCAAAACTGAATTCCTTACACAGATGCAAATATTTTTAGAAATGCAAAGCCACATTTCATCTCACAGTCTAAGGGCTCTTCTGAAAAGGGCTGTAAACTCTTGTGCAGTGAGTTTTGTCCTGCTAATACGGCACTTACAAAAAGTGGTTACCAATATGGCAGTATTGGTGAAGCTTCACAAAGTACTTTTGTTTCCACATTGTTAAAGTATGCTTTCTACTTTTTTGTTTGTTACTGTTGTTCTCCTTCAATGACAACAGCAGAGGAGGGACTGAAATGAAGGTCATGAGCAGTTCATGCTACACGAGGGTACAAGTGGGATGGGAAATATTAATACTAATCAACAACTCTTATTTGACACAGCACATCACACACAAAAAGTGCCTGGATACATTACAGCCGTATTCCCATGCTCTGTGACAGAAGCTAACCCCTCACTTCAACATTGAGCAGACTCAGTTGTCCTCAGTAAGTTTGCAGATGACACCAAGCTGGATGGGACACGTTGATCTGCCTGAGCATAGGAAGGCCCTACAGAGGGATCTGGACAGGCTGGACCGATGGGCTGAAGCCAATGGGATGAGCTTCAACAAGACCAAGTGCTGGGGCTCACACTCTGGTCCCAACAGCCCCATGCAGCACTATAGGATTGAGGCAGAGTGGCTGAAAGCTGTGCAGATGAGAAGGATCTGGGGGTGTTAGTGGACAGCTGGCTGAACATGAGCTGGCAGTGTGCCCTGGTGGCCAAGAAGGCCAACGGCATCCTAGCTTGTATCAGAATACATCAAATACATCAGGAGCGAGGAGGTCAAGCATTAGAGCTGGCTGCCCAGTGGTGGAATCACCGCCTCTGTAGGCACTGAATAGCCATGGGGATGCGACACTGAGGGACATAGTGCCTATGGGTTTACAACCAGACTAGATGACCTTAGAGGTTTTTTCCAACCTTAATCATTCTACGCTTCTATGTTTTCTGGTTAATTCACTTTTACTGGCAACAACACACGTGTACATGTTTGGGTTTTTTGTTGTGTTTTTGTTTTTAACAGCTGTTGTAAATCTGTTCAATATCAGCTTGACAGACAGGCTTTTATATGTAAATAAAGCACATAATTTTGACCAAGGCAAAATACTCCAACTTTCCTGTGGACATAACTGTTATGGACATGGCAACCTTAAGGAACACCAACCACAGGAAACTCCTCTTCTGGGGTGCAGCAGCTGGCCTCATTAGCTCTTTCAAAGCTTTATAGGTTCCCACTAAGTTTAGGTGGCCACATAACCTCCCCTGCTGCCTCAATGCCTGCCTGGTAGGGCACAGAACGAGCATCTGTTTGGACAGAGTGCTCTTTAATGACAGCATTGCTTATGCACCTGATAGTTTTATAATTTGAATTAGGTTGAGAGTGGGGAGGGAGGTCTCTATGGAAACAAACATGCCACTAAGAAATAAAGCAGAAAAGCTTTGAAAGGAGGGTCCCAGGCTGTAGTCCACTGACAGTCTGGAGGGACTCCAGCACTTGTCGCTGCGAGAAGACAGGAAAAGAGAGACAAAAAACAGGGTTAAGGATAAACCTTTGTGAAATTACATTATTCTGCCAGATTTCAGAACTACTTTGTTGGTGATAAGCAGTTCGGGCAACAGCAACATAGCCTGTGCTGCATAAGCAGCAGCTCCAGACAGGTAATAAGCAGTAGGGGCCGCATCGCTCAAAGCTCAGCCATGATCAGTGGGGACTCACCAGCCTTTAATGTCAGATTCTAACATTTTGGAAACAAAGCAGGAAACAAGCTTTGATATGTGGATTCCAAAACTAGGATTCTCAACTTCTGCATGAGGAACATTGTCCTGCATGGTACATGAGCTGAGAATTCAGATGCCCTGCTGACAGCTTAATGAGAAAAGGCTGGCTCAGGCTGTGTGTCTCAGACAAGCAAGCACTATAACCCTTGGAATGGAACAACTGGCCTTTTCTTTCTGTCCGCCACTGTGAGACAGAAGCACACGATGGCCGGGAATCACAGTCAGCTACTTTCTTGTTTGTTCTTTCACCACGGAACCAGAATTCTCCTGTCAGCCTGAACACCCCAACTAGCCAGAGGAAAAAGATAACAGAAATGCAGCACTCAAGAGAAATGTTGAGATCTCAATCCATCATTGCAACAAAAGGAGGAGAAAAAAAAAAAGTATCTTCTCTCTTTTCTCAAAAACACCCACCTCCAGAAAACTATTTCCAGAATGAGAGACAAGGGGCTGCACTTTGTTAGAGCTAACCTCGTGTCATAGCCTGGATGGAAACAAAGGAAGCTCCAGCACATTTTTGCTAGAAAAGGCATAAGGATCACAGCACCAGCTCTGTTGAAACTGTCTCTCTCCCAGCCCTAAGCAAACGGGACAGAGCTGAACACACTCCTGCTGTTCCCTACAGCTAAATGAGCACAGTTATCTTGCTGGCAGGGTCCAATGCCGTGCTGCATTATCAGTCCTTAAGCTAGCTGCAAAACAACTATTTTCCAAGCAGCACAGACTATAGTTGCCTGGGGACTGTAGCTCAACTCCAGAAAGACATAGAGTTCTTCACATACTTCTGCATCCTGAACAAAGATGGGACAATCTGACCATTACCCCAGTAGCAGATACCACCCCAGGCAATCAACAGGGGAACTTGCTTAGAAACCCGATAAAGAACAAGAAGTTCAAACAGGGAGAGAAGAAAGTCTTTACTATGAAGTGATTCCAGCTACAGAACAACTCCGACATGAATGACCACATGCACTGTTTTCTTTCATCTGCCCAGTTACTGCTCTTTGTTCAACAGATTCCAATTCAAAATAACAGTGCTAACTGGTTTTCAGAAATACCATATTCAAGACAGGACGTTCTTAATTTCTGAGCTTTTTGTAAATTCTTCTCTATTTGTAAAGGCACATGGGCATAGCTCCAATGTGACAAGTCTGAAGTATGATGATTATTGCAGGTAAAGGCTGGACACTGCTATCCAGAAAGCTTACAGTCATTTCTCAGCTCTGCCAAGATGTTTAACCGAGGCATAACATTCAATCTTTGCATGTCTTAGTTTGCTATTGTTAAATGAGGCTTGGATAACAATCATCTCATTTAGGAAAAGACTTGTAGTAAAGGGACAGTGGGCTTGGTGAGGGTACGGATCCATACGGGGTTCAAGTCCACAGACCCTGCACATCCATAATTTTAAGAGCCAGCACTGACAAGTTGAATGGCAGATGGCCCTGAGCATCCTAGAGCAGCTCACAGAATTGCATGGCTTGAACATCACTGAACAAGCACCACGTGCTATAAGAGATGTGTGAATTATCAACAATGTCCAGGACTACTGTCTACTGGGCCACCAAGAACATTCGGTTCAAACACATAGAAATACATAATAATGCTTCCTATTTTGAAGTTTGGCTGTAAGAGAAAAGAACCCTGGCAAATGTATAATTTTGTGTAATTTCACTTGGATGCTCGCTGTAATAGCAGTAGTATTTATGACACTGTGAGTCATACCCATACACTCTTCAGACAGCAAAGACACTATTATCCACACTATTTAAAAACAGAGTCCTTTCACAGGAAAATATCCCACTAAAGGCAAAACCTGCTTATTTGCCTTCAACTGCAGACGTAGTCTATAAATATGTACTACTTCTCTACATACATATGTGTCACAGCCATGAAAGGCCTACAAATAAATGTGTTATAAAAAGGAGAATTGTCAACATTATGAGAAGCACTTTCTAGTAATTCTTGTTTAGAGCCTGCTATAAAAACAGAGAATTCAATTAAATTGTTGTCTTATTATAAGCACAGAGAAACTGCTGTCATGCAAAAATTAAATCATAAAACAAATCCCCTCAAAAAAAAAGCATATTCAGAACATAGTGTTCAGAGACTCTTCTTGCCCACATCTGTGGGTTTTGGATTTCACGCCTTGATTCAGCACTGTTAATAACCACGCAGTGTGAACTTGAGCAGTAAGATCATAGAATGGCCTGGGTTGAAAAGGACCACAATGCTCATCCAGTTCCAACCCCCTGCTATGTGCAGGGTCACCAACCAGCAGACCAGGCTGCCCAGAGCCACATCCAGCCTGGCCTTGAATGCCTCCAGGGATGGGGCATCCACAGCCTCCTTGGGCAACCTGTTCAGTGCGTCACCACCCTCTGTGTGGTGGTGGGTGATAGAACAAAGACATTTGTTCTGATGGATCAAAGTCTTGACTCAAGCACTTAAGTAGATGGGGACTCTTGATCCACCTCAAGTACTTCACTGATCAGCATTCAAAAAGATGCTGTTACATACATTCAAGGGATTGAACAGAATGTAGATATATACGTAAATATTACAGAGCTTTTATTCACTAAGTCCACATACAGCTTTCCTTTTTAATATTCTTCCTTGCATGCAATCATCATCCACATAAAAGTCAATAACTTGGGAAAATATTTCATCTAGAGATGTTATATTCTATGACTGTCTTTAAAAAGTTGTCCAAAAGTGAAAAACCACTTCAACTAAAATAATCAACCCTTCACAGAGCTCAGCCATGAACAGTAACTGCCCCAGTACCCAGGAAATAGATTACAGGATCTGCAAACATTGAGCACTCTCAAAAGCTTTTCTGATAACCGAAGAGCTGCTCATAGATAATTTTGCCTCAGAGCTCATTAAAGATGTAGCACATTTCCAGAATTACATATACATCACCACTGCCATGGCAATGAGTTTCTATATAGCACACCAGGAATTGCTGTTATAAGAGATAGAAGCAACAGTTCCAGGCAGTGATTTGTCTGTGGATTTTTAATCTTTTCAGGAATCAACATCTGTGTTTGTGCAGAAACAAATGCAGAAAGCAATGTCTCTTGTCCAAAAGGAGCCACCCTTTCCTAACATCTAAAACCAGACTTACTCCCTTCTGCTGTTTCCTCTGCGATCAAATATTATCCCATTCAGACTAAACTGAACTATCTTATATAATCATACCAAGATTTTCAAGCTTGACCCCTCTGCTACTCCATCTTTAAAGAGGCTGCTGCCATTACAAGACACATCCATCCCCCCAGGGCACTTCTCACACCACTGGGAATTTCAGTGTTCGATGTAAGTGTTCTCTCACTTCTCCTCATTCACCCAGAAGCAAAAAAGAGATCCTTGAGTAACACGGAATGAAAGAGCAAAATCCCACCTTGGTGTGCACAGCTTTGTCACAGACACCTCCAAACAATCAGAGATGAATGCAGCTCTGTAATTATTATTCACAAAGTGTTTCCTGTGAGCTTTTTGCTCGTCTCTGGGAGATACCATCTTCTACACCAATGTAAGAATGCTGTAAATCCATTTGCAAAATCCATTGAGGGATGTGCATTCATCATTGCTGGGGGCAGCGATGTGGCTGATAGTTCTTTCCTGATCATAGTTATCTTCATGGGTCTGGAATCCACAAAGTAGGACACAGCCTATACAAGAAGTGTTGATGCGTGTGTAGAGTGACAATATCCAGAGAGTAAAAATGGATTTTTTGTTGTTTTTGCTATATTGGTATACACGTATTGAGATCTCTCATTTGGATTCTGGATTTAGTTCCTCCTTCAGCCACAGCTAATAACCAGGTGACAAACTGAGCAGGTTAGAGCCATACTGGAAAGCACTATGCCCAACTTTAGTGTTTGCCTTACAGCTGTGGCTGGTCACCTCTCCAAGATTCATCCCTAACATCAGGCACTCTGAGAAGTGACATCCGTGAATATTGCACAGATAACATATTCCTGAAACAGGCACAAAAACCAGCTCAGATCTCACCTCCCTCTTCTGCATCGCCCCGTTTCACATATGCCAGTGTTAGAGCCAAGAGATGTTCATAGCTGATCGCGTTGGCTGCACTGATCAGGCAGGTTCATTCAGCAAAGCATATGCTCACTGCAACCTGAACAGCCTCTGCCTGAGAACGGATACGTAGTCACGGGAGACCTGCCACCAGCATAGCTAGCTCAGCAGCACGGCATGCAACAAAATCTTTCCCCCCTCCAATCTGTCAGTGTTGCAAAAGCAATGAACGCCTCGAGATCAGCACAGTCAGTTTGCTCTGTGCCACTTTGCAACAGTTTGCAAAGCTCAGTATCCTGAGCTTTGGACTCAAACAGTAAAAAGTGAATACACCTGTAGGCATTAAATAGCTACATTTCAAACTGTAAGAATTCAGGCACTTAAACTCTTGATATCCATTTAAGGAGTGGTGATGTTGAGCTGCCTGCTGTAGACACAACAGCCTGTGGTTTGGATAGAGTTGAAAAATCTGATTTAAAAGAAAGGAAATAAAAAGCAAGATGTGTGATTCCAGTTATGAAACAAAAAGAACCCTGCTCAGTCTGTTTGCCCCGGCCCACCTGTCTCCTTACCCAGTTCAACCATAGAACACCTCCCATGCACTTTCACATGGCAATGTATTTCACACCCCCTAAGATACACTTTCAAACAAAAAAAATATCTGTATCTTTTGAAATGGTATTTCCTGAGAGAAGGGAAGGGAGTTGTGAGCCCAAGCAGATTAAAGAGCAATGGGAGAGATCCCATTGCATCTACAGAGCTTACTGCCTCAGTAGGGCAGAAGGAAATTTGCTCTCCTGGGTGGGACTTCATTTGCCATGACACAACTCAAAGAGGCAGGGAAAAGCGGTACCTTTATACACAGCAACACTTGGGGAAATTAATTGGATGCCCAAGATGAGGCAGGCGTCTCCAGCCTATTTTGGCAGGCTAAATCAACACCAACTATACAACAGGAGTCGGAGAAGTTAAAAGAGAATCATCATAAAAACGACAGCCAGCAGCAGCCAGGGACAAAGTTTAAATCTCCGGTCAATGGCATCTATTGCTTTCCGGGCTCAGCACAGACTAAAACATTTCACCTCATCTTGGAAAAAATACAGCTGCTCAGGCTGCAGGGAGGACTTCATCCAGCACTCACGTGGGCTAATGCTGCCAATAAAGAGAGCAGTCTTTCACCACTGCTATCCAGCTGTGCTCCCATTCACATTCCAATAGTTAAAACACTACGAAAAAAAACACACTTTATCTTTTGCAATATATAAAGGAGGTCTTCAGGAAAAACAAATCTTAGTAACCTTATGTTTGCATCACGACAAGAGCCACCTGCACAGCAAATGGTAACTCCACTCTAACCCAACTACACTGGCAGGTAGCACAAGGTGTCATTCCAGAAAGGGGTTTTACAGTATAACGTTCACACAGACAGGGAGAAACCACCTTCAGAGAAGTAAAAAGCTGTGCAGTTATTGCCTCTGTCTGAATGGTTCACGTATTACCTTCTGGCATACTTATGATATCGTTTAATATGAAGTTAGGAGATTTCTGTTTGCAACATTTATTTTTTATTCAGCTCTTAGGGAGAGTTACATTCTTTTCTATGCACTGTATCAGCATTAACAAATTCTGAGAGTAATATCTGCATAATACTGATGTCCTTGCTCATCAGCCTGACTTGAAACGTGACCTGCATTAACAACATGAGGAGAACTTTGCTCCCTCTGCTTCCCATCATGGGGAGGGGGGGAATACACCACCAGGCCATATTTAAATACATTATATAGGCACAGGTGTCCCTACTGCTGAGAAACCCATTAAGAACAGAATGAATCAACCCAAACTAAAAATAAGCCTAGATGTTCTTAATCATAGCATCTTCGTTTTGAAGAACACCCATGTTAAAATATCTAAGGCTTGAATGTTATTAAGATTTCTAGGAGAAATACTCCACAGCCCAAATAGAGCACATATTTTACTTAAATTAGCATTACACCTAAGAGCTTTAGCACATATTTTCTTCTCAGACAGTCCTTATTACTTTGTGACTGCTTGATATCACCCCTAAATAACACTGTCACTGGCTAAAGGAATAGGATGTGCTGTACTTACAGATGATTTACCTGGACCTACAGCATCTATCAGCAGGCATATTTTTGCCCCAAGTCTCTAGATACAGCTTGCTTCTGCATCAAAGAAATTCTAAATCCAGGGCAGAAAAGCACATTAGCTAATTTACATGGACATTCCTGAGGTATGGCACGCACAGCTTGGCACAGAGTCAGAAACCTCCATCCAGGAAAGGCTCAGTGGGGACTTCACCCACCTTTCCTGAGCATCCCCTAAAGCCACTGCCAGGATCACCCAGCAGAACTCACCACAGGCACTCTTACACTGTTGGGAGTAGAGGAAAACGTAGGAAGAGTATTGTCCAATCCTATTCAACAGCCACATGGTATGCACTGGAGTGGTTGGAGCTGTAGAGATTTATGGACCCATCTGTTTTAAGAGAATGACCCTTGTTCTCTTACTGGTAAAGCTGAACAGCAAGGAGACAGGTACTGAAGGCTTGTCATGTCAACAGGAATGCCTTTTTCTTCCTGTTAGTCTTTTATATCTTATCCTAAGAAAGAGCCAAGGACTTCTACAAGCTAGCAATGAAAAAAACAACAACCACAATAAGAAAATATACCATGTGAAGAAAACACAACTCAAATAAAATCCTCATACCAATGAATCTGACCACCAGCTGAGGTTAAATCTAACTGTGGTGTGTTGGCTGCTGGAGTACTTATGGCAACAGTCAAAGTGACAACTGAAAAGCTGATAATTAGATGTCCAGTGTCTGTTTGGGGATTGGCTTTGATTGGTTGGTTTGCTTTTGTTGCACTAGAAGAGTGCAAGAGATATTAATATTCTCTGTTTAAACTGAGACAGGGAAAGTTTAGGGTTGGATATTAGGAAAAAGTTTTTCACTGAGGGTGGTGACGCACTGAACAGTTGCCCAAGGAGGTTGTGGATGCCCCATCCCTGCAGGCATTCAAGGCCAGGCTGGATGTGGCTCTGGGCAGCCTGGTCTGCTGGTTGGTGACCCTGCACATAACAGAGGATTGGAACTGGATGAGCATTGTGGTCCTTTTCAACCCAGGCCATTCTATGATTCTCTTCCTTTTTATTTGCCAGAAATATGTGTGCGTGTATGTATATATATATTTTTTTTTTTTGCCAGAAATATATGTGTGTGTATATATATATATATATAGTGTGTGTGTGTGTGTATATAGATATATGGTAACAATGTGGTGTTGATATTTATATCACATTATTAAAATGACAGTGAAATAAGACTAAGCAGGTTGCTACACTGCACCATCCCCAGTAGTACAATGGTAGCCAAAGAGTAAAAGAAAAAAATATGAAATCCAACAGCTTAAAAAACAAAAGACCTTTCCCATTTAGCCTAAAAAATGTCCTTAAAGAGATTTCCCTGTAACGTTACCGCACTTGTTTCTTGCTTTAGCACAATTCAGCCAGCAGCTGATGGATTTCCAGTGGCACCTACAACGCATCATCTTCTCTACCGCTGTCAGCACATGCCTGGCCCTGTTTCCCCAGGGCTCAGTGGTGCTCACTCACTTGCCCATGGGGCAAGCATGCCAGACACCTGTAATCTCTCCATAAGCAGAGTGGAATCGTGCTTGTGTCTCTCCCTCCCCTACTCAGCCATGATTTTTCCACTCTCAATATCACACTTCCCGCTACATCTGCCGCGTTATAAGAATTTCACCACCCCCAGAAAACCTCCAAGGGAAAGAAATACAAACTATTCCATCAGATGCAAAGAGCCCTGCAAATGACCTGCTGAGAAACGAGCGTGGCACTGCTGTAGCTTCCTGTGCTAAGCAAAGCAAAGCAAGGAGAGGGCAGCAGCTAGGCAAGAAGATTTGCCACCTTATAAAATTATCCTTTCCTCACCCACATGGTTTTAGGCATTATAACCCCCACTGGGCTGTGCATAAACACATTCACAACACAGGCATACGTGATACTGATTGCTGCTGGCAGGATATATTAGGGTTATTATATTCTCACCCTGTTTCTTGTATTCTTCTCTAAGCATCTGCTGTTTGCCACTGTTGGAGACAGGATACCAGGCTGTCAGTAAATGTTATGTCAAAGAAATAAATGGACCATATGAGGGGAAAAAGGGATAAATAAAAGGATGGTTAAAAAAAATAGTTCAGGTGGAGTCATACTGAGACCCACAGGTAAGGGGTGCTAAAAAAAAAAATCAGAAATCGCAGGGCTAGAACTAAGGAAACAGGAAACAGAAAGCAACATGCAAATCTCTTGCAGCAATTGGAGAAGAAAAGGTTTTGTTCCATTTTCCTGCTGGAAGTACTTACACCTCAGGAGAGGAGCAAAAGGAAGTGATGACAAAGCAAAGGAAAAGAGCTGGAGGCCAGCAGTGAGGAGCTGAACTGGAGAGTTTATGACAGACACCAAAGGAATACTTGAGTCCAGCAGCTGTAGGCAGACAGGATAGTTATCCTGGCAATTATAGACTCCTCAGATCAAAATCACAAAGGAATGGCTTGATGACTGGACTTGTAATTTCATTACTTTCTTTTCATTCCTCAAGTGCCAGCAGGAAATCCAAAGTTGACAGAAGTATGGAGAAATAGAACAGTGCTCAAACAAAAGATATAATTTGCTTTATCTTTGTCTTGGGTAGTTTTAAGACGACCTCAACAGCAGTAAAAGTCCGATAAGTCTCTCCTGGTGAATATCATCCAATGGGCATCAGGAAGGGGAAAGTAGCAGAGATTGTTGCATCCTCAGGGCAGGCACTCTGTGTCTGCTCATGATGGGAAGCCCGTCAGCCCTGCTGGATAATCCTGACATGATTTTTAATACATTTAATAAAGCAGGTTGCGGGAATAAATATAGCAGCTGTGCTCACATTGCAACTTGTATTTCGCTAACAGCTTGGTGACACACCAAGCACTGTAATAATATCATTACATGAAATTACTACAGAACACTAAAAATTACTGATAATCAGCAAGATGTAGTTTTAATGAGGAACAATCAGTGAATGGAAGTGCCTTCAACTGGGCCTACAGAGAAATGTTTTGCAGCCCGTTGCAGCTCAGTACCTGCTTAAGGGTAAACAGGGTCAGACCTGAATGACTGCAGACAAACAACTCAGTTCTTTTCTGCTAAAGATCAGGCATTTGAACACAGCAAGAGACAAGCCTGCTCATCTAGAATCAAGGAAAGCCATGCTGGATGACTTACCTCACTTACAGAGGGGTGAATTGCGTGTTTGAAATCACAGACTTAAGCATATATATAGGAGTGATGACAGATAGGTAGCATATGCAGTCCTAAGGTCACCAGCTGCAGGAGCTAATGACACCCTTGGACATTTGAAGGGAGGCAATGTTGTCCAGGTTTAGAGGGAGGTGATGCTGTTTCTGCGTATGGGGCCAATGAGAACGTTAGTAGTGTTCTGCTGTCCCAGAATGCCCACCTCTGAGATCCACAGCTCAAAGATGCCAAAAAAAAAAATGGGAGGGAAATGTAACATGATTTAAGTGCCTGAAAACAGACTGCGTGCAAAGAGTTTAAACAGAATCGCTTTGGCAAAAAGAAGGCTGAGCAACGTTTTTCCCACAGCACGTGAAATGATTTTCATTAGCAGCAGCCTCCTTAATTAAGGAGAAAAAAAGCAGAAGATCATCCAACATATGGAGGAAGGAAATAAACTCCAATTGGAGATTTTAATTTTTTAAAGCATTGGAAAGAATTACTCACCAAAGCAACTACCCTTAGGACACATTTGAGTCCCAGTGATCTGCACTCCTTAATCAAGGCTGAATATGCTTCTGAAGGGCAAGAAGTTGCTGGATAACATTTGCTATACCCTGTGTTACCAGTTGGTCAAACTACACGACCTCAACGATCGCTTAGGTCTTCTGACAATCTAGGCAATCAGAGAGCATTTGCCATATTCCGTGGCACTGTTCAGAGTTATGGGCTTACATTGGGTTTTATATTTGCATTTAGTTTTAGAAAACAGAGAAAGCAGCCATTAAAATGGGTAGGTTATTAAGGCAGGAGTCCTCTTTGATGCAGACATAGTTGAATGCTGCAATGAATGCAAATATGGTTTTACTGCCATAAGCCAAGCACATAAAACTGGGTACCATAAAATAAAAAAACAGGCTTTTCCAAATAGGACCCATATTAAAATTAAACCATAACTGTAAGAGTTTCAATAGATCTACAATTGTCCCCTTTAGAACCATTAAAACTGCAGTCTTTCAGATAACAATGTCCACAATAGCTGTTTGCAAACCACTATATACATTAAACTGTAGATAATTAATATGCTTCTGTAATTTTTTCCTCCTTTGTAAGCAATAGCTATTATAAAATCATACACATCTGCCCAGAGCTTCCTGAAAGTTATGCTGAAAATGAACACAGTTGGGCATTCCTGGTTAAATGTTGCATGAATGCTGCTTAGCACGCAAAAAAGAAACCCACTTCCTAATTCCACATTTTGGCTGTTACAAGCCCATTGGGTAAACCTCAGTACATAATATTTCATGGGACAGATCTCGTACTACCATTGTTTCCTCTGCAATAGCAACCACCTACATGCAATGAAGAAGGGGGACAAGGTTGGGGAACTTTGAAGGAGCAAGGCAGGAGCAGGATTGCTGCAAAAAGCCGCCAACACGAGCGTGCATCAACAGCATCAGTCTCTGAACTGATGGATTTCCCTGCTTCAGTTCCACCATTACACCTGGAGTGTGTCTGGAAGATTTAATTGCTATTTAGGAGTGGAGAAGAGGAATGACAGCTTGTAGCTTTTGTCAAAAACAGTGCATTTACCATCAAGTCATAAGGTCATAGCGAGGGGTGCCTGCATACAAAGCAGGAAATAGCAACACGGACTCTACAGCCACACTTGCTCAAAGCAGCTCAAGATCCATAAGGCAGTGTACAACGTGAAGGGTCAGATCCTGCCTGGCACTCCCTGTTTCCATCAAAGCTGTGCAAGGAACCTGGAGCAGTCCAGGTGGAGCTGAGCACTGGCTGGATTAGGGCTTGACCCAATTGCTGCTGCTGGGGTGTTCATCCCAACCATTGCCACCATCGCAACCCAAGCCAGACTGGCAGACCAAGTGCACAAGTGGTGCGGATGGGGCATTTCCAGCTGTGATCCATCTTCTCTTATCTCAGACTTCTAAAACAAGCGAGGTTAATTGCTCCCGCTGAGTGCCTTTATCTTCAGCTGTGAGGAAAATCTAAACAACCAACTCCAACATAAATGTTTGCAGTGTTAGTTTAATCCCTTCCTGTCTTTCAGTGCCGGGTAATTACATCCATAACGACCACTGAGATCTTTCCTGATGTCGCCGCCTCCAAAATTAAGTTGGGACAGAGTGAGAAGATCAACTTTGCCACACAGCTCACAAACAAGCTGAAGTTTTGATGTGCAACCACCTCCCAGCTCTGTCTGCCCACTTCTGTGCAGAAACCATGGGATCCATCCTCCTTTTATAGCGAGGAGGGGGCACTTCATATCATACGTTCATCTCTCTAATGTTTTTTGACTTATAGACAGAGAGCGCAACTCAACAGCTGAGCCACATATCATTTCTGCTCCTGCTGCATGACACGGAAGCGTGCACAGCACAATCCCTGCCATCTGAACAAAGGTAGCGAGAGCTTTGGCCACATGCCATCGCAGCGCTGTAGTAAAAATCACAGTCCCTTGAACGTTTTATGATCTCCCATTATTACAGCATTTGCACTGGGCTGATGGCTCGGATTAATCTGATTTTTAAAATTTACGGCATTTAATTAGGATTGGTAGCAACAACGACAACGTTCAAGGGAAGAAGGAATATGGCAGCATCTGCCCTCAAATGGGGAGAGGAAGGAAATCAGCCAGAAGTTTAAAGATATCCTCAATAGTAACTAACAGCCAAAGAGAATAACCTCCCTGAACAATACACAATAGGTAGCAGCTGCCTCTCATCTACGGATGAAAAGTCACTTGGTACTGTTGCATCTCAAAAGTATTTTTACTTTGATATAGTGAAAAACCCTCCCTACAATACAGGTCCCTTCCTACAAATTTTCTAAGCGATTAAACCCTAGCACTCCATTTTGACTTTTATTGCTTTTCAGGCTGGTGAGAGCCATATAATGATTCATCATTAAAGTAATCTTTAAGCAGCTTTGTTCCTATTTGCTGCTATATATATTAAATAGAAATTGCTCTTTGAATTCACCTCTAAAGTCAGACTCAGTTTTTTTATCTAACAGGAATGGTATCTCCAGTCATCATCTGAATGCAGCAAAACAAGAAAACCTTTTGCATAATATAAATATCTGCATTCACTACGAGGAGGCTGATGCCACCACCTACTGTGAACACGTTTTATAAGTGGTTCAAAGCCAGAGAGATTTCAACTGCATTCAACACAATCTCTTAAAGACTCCAGTCACTATCAAAACATCACTTTTGCCTTTGACTCCAACAGGTACTGTGGCCCACACGCTTGGACCACCTGTAGCTGGTTTCAAGGCAGCATCCAAAGCTTAAAAATGAAATGGCTGCTGGAAGATTGCAGGCACCTAATTACTGAGCTTCGTTTGTATCCCCACAGAAGCCAGGAAAATCACCCTGCAGGAAGCAGCTCCTGAGAATTCATTGTATTCCCATTGCACTGGTCTGTCATTATGCCGTATGCCGCCTGTGACCTATGAGCAGACACTACTGGCAAACTGTAGCAGTGCAGCTCCGGATGAGGCCAGGCCTTTGCTTCAGAAACAAACCTCACAGGGATCCCAGGTTGGCTGATTCCAGGCCACCGCTGGACCCAAATGAACACTGAACTCAGCCATTGTACAGCAGAGTGATGGCAATGGGCCTCGGCAGCTCTCACCACGGGCCATGCTGAGCACCCTGCCCTTGGTCTTCGAGCCATGCACTTCTGTGGCTCTTGGACCAGGGGATGTATCACAGCACAGCACACGTGACACGCAGTGTTGATCACCCCTCATTTCATAAATTACAATTTTTAAAATGACCATAATTAACTCGAGCAACTAGCTCTTGACATCCATATAATTAGGAGCTTAATGCAAAACCGTTACTGACCAAAAACACCACTTAGAAATAATCAGGAGGTCAAACGTAGTGTTTTTGTTCCCTAAGTGGATGAGAGTACAGCTATAAGGCACATATTCCCACTCACACCTCCAGCCTACGTGAATAGGCTCCAATTCTTTGTTGCTTTAGCAGAAGTACTTGATGAAAAAAGCACTTGCTGGAACAGGGGCACAAGGATAGCCAAAACTGCTGCTGCCCAGCAAGCACCAAATTTGTTCCGAATTTGGAAAGCATGTTTGTGAGAAACGTTTTGCTTTAATTCAGCCAGCTCTAATCACCATTCTGCCTGGCTGCAAATAGCAATAAGCAGGATGACTACCATATAATTTCTCTAGTGTTTCCTGCACAGGTAATTTGGTTATTTAACGCTCATATGTCATAAATGCATTTTTCTAGAGAAGCCGTTCAGATGGCTTTATACCAGCACTACACGGCTGAGATTCTCCACGGGGTGTTCACACATTTGTATTTCCACCTCTGAGTGAAACCAGGAGATTTTTCTCCCCCCCCTTTGCAGGAGATGCGTGCGTTGCTATGGAGCGCTGCTGCCCAGCTCTGCCTCCTTCTTGGGAAGCAAGGAACCCTCCTTCGCAGGACAGAGCAGAGCAGCTGCTCCCCAAGCACCACTGCAGACTCCATCCCCTGCAGGGATTGTGGCTTCTGGTGTCATAGCATCAGCAAAGCCACCGGACCACTCCTGCTGCTCCATCACCAACATAGAGGTCCTGCAGAGCAGCAGAGGTCTTTCCTATCAGATCCCAAAGGAGGCTCCACAAATATCTTCTTCTTGCAAAAGGAGCGTGTTCTTTCCTGCATTTGGCCCCAGTTTGCTGGTAAGAAGGGGAGATTTTCCTGAGCCTTCCCTGTGGGATAGGTTAGAGATGACTCAAGCACGGCACAACAGTCTTGGAAAGTTCAGGAGGCAACAAGAAATGCTCTGAGCTGCCAACTCAGGTAGCAACACAATGCAGTCAGGGAGCCCCGACTAAAGACAACAAAAGCGACTAAAACGTTTACAGTGAACGTGACAATTCTGCTCTTTCCCCCCTGCAAAGAGTGCAGCTATAACACATTTGTTCTGCTACAACGCCACAGAAACACTTCTGGAATAGTTTCACAGCAATGGCACCATTGGCCGCGCTGTTCCCATAGACCTGCAGCACCAGAAATGCACACGAGCCTCTCACCGTGTGACACAAGCACATCACCCGGGCAGTGCCCACCCATCCCACATGGTCAGGTCTCACTGGCAGGATCCGTGATGGATTGCTCAGAAGCCAACATGCACACACACACACACAGGTTAGCCATGAACACCTTTAGCAAATCAGCACCCACTACACACCACTCTGCTTTTTCCAGGGGAAAATGTTTGAGAACTTTCCCTTTCAGCACAGCCTTTACAGAGCAAAGCACCCACTGGAGGTCTCAAGAGAAGCCAGAATGTGTGGTCTGATGGTGAGAAAGGCACAGCCTGGGCTGCTGCTGGTCTTGAGAGAGACTTCTCAAGAAGGCACCATCCTTAGCGAGCCTGAGGAAACCTGACGTTGAAATTTGTTGGCGTTAGCAGTTTTTCCTCTCTTAGCTATTGGTGCAAAAATTATAATAATCATTAAAAAATAGCTTCAACTAAACCTTGCAGGTAGTAAAGCAGTTAGCATAGATGAACAGAGCTCCTCTTCACAGAGCTGGAAAAGCAAAGCACAGATCAGACAACTCCTAAAATGCATTTCTTTCTCTGCTTCCAAATACCAAAATCACCCCTTAGAACCTTCCAATCCCCTCTCTTTCAGTGCAGAGCACCTCTTTTTCCCTGTTGGTGGAATCTCACTCCTCCAGATAACACCGTCTCCCTGCCAGCAGCACTTTGCCTCCATGTGGATGTCCATTGTCCTCCCCACGTTCACAGGAGCAGAATTCAGGGACCTGTAGAGTGCAGTGTATGCCTGCATCTGAACCGAAGCATAACCCCGCGTGCTGCAGCCAGCCCCTTCCAGAGGTCACATCAGGAAGAAGCAGAGCTCCCAGGTGCATTTCACAGACCAAAGCAAGTTTGCTCCAATTAAGTGCAACAACTTTATTGCCAGGCACGAAAGGTATCCCTGAGGATACCCTACACTCTCCTTCCTGCTGCAAGCACAAAAAGCACAGACACATATTTCTGTCCAGCTTTAGGCTGCAAACTGAAGCTGCTTCCCACTGAAATACATTTTGACAGCATAGCCCAGGACGAGGAGAGAACTGTACCCCGCAGACAAAGCTCACGGCGCGTTGCACAGGGAGCAGCACCTACCTCACTGAGCCAGCAGAGCCTGCAGGTCAACATAATTCCTCGTGGATGGAGACATTCACCCCAGCCCTCGGAGCGGGGGCTCTGCTGCCATGCCCAGCACTTCAGACACACCAAGAAAGCATCTTCTGTGAGCGGCGCAGCTCCTGACACACACTGAGCAGCAGCAGCAGCCTGGGAGAGTGGCAGCAGTTGAATTGCTGCACATGTATCTCTGCAGATTATTTCCTGCTTGAACACTTGGCGTAAAGGCAGATGCTCTTAACCCTCTGGAGGCCTGCGACTCTGTCCTCCACTGGGAGGGGCAAACGAAATACTCCAAATACTCCGTAGCGAGGCCGGAGGGAAACAAGTGGAGATGCACAGGACATCCTCCGAGAAGCAGTCCCAACCTGGAGTTAGTTGCAGTCACTTTGGGAGCCAAGCAATCCCACGGAAGCCCACAGCATCCCCTGGCAGGCACCGCACAGCTCCCACTGCATCGCCCCAGCACCGGCGGAACACACAGCTCCCAGAGGGGCCAGCACGTCAGAGGCCACAGCCAAAGACAAGGTGAGGAGGTGAGGGACGCGGCGGTGTCACTGCCACTGGGGCACACAGGGCTCCTGCCCCCAGCATACAGCTCCGTTGTCCATCAGCTGCAGGCGCCCACAGCGTGGGCAAGCACACACTGTCCTGCCGGCACAAACAGCGCTCAGCCAGGGAGCATCAGCACTGCTCCCTCTCTCTCACAAGCTGCGAATGTGACTGGAAAGCATGGCTGAAAAACATGCTACAATTAACAGGAGGGAGGGGGATACTATTGCTCTCCTGCTAGTCTTAAAGGCACATTGCTCACACGAGCCTGCTGGAGATGCGGATGCCTGCAGCTCCCACCCAGTGCCTCAGCCAGAGCCCAGACAAAGCTCTGTTGGCTCAGGGCAAGGAGACAGCCCACGGGGAAGGAATAGCAGGCCTGGCCCCAGAGCTCCCATGTCAGGGTCCAGAAATGAGGCCTCCATCATCTCCAGGATCCAGCTGAAGCCCTGTCACCCAGCAGGGATGCTCGCCCCTGTCCCAGCACAGTTATCGCTAAACCACACACATCCCCACCCCAAACACATACAGCCACTGTCCCTGCCGGCACTCCACAGGGCAAGGAGGGCACAGAGCATCCCACAGCCTGGTGCCCTCCCTCTGGGCCTGGCACGATGCAATCAGCAGTGCTGCTCCCCATAGAGATACTTGCAGCACCAGCAGGTGCAGCTCTGCAGCCTGATGCCATGCAGCACAGATCTCCCTTCTGTAACACCCCTCTGAGCTGTGAGACACCTCAACATGCCACTCAGGCTGCAGTGAGCTCAGCAGGCTTCAGCCTGGCCACAATGTCTGCTGCTGCAGCCATCTCCCACCCACAGCCCAGCATGGCACCAGCCAAAGGCCCCACGCTCCCTTTGCTGATACCCTCTCTGCATTCTTTCAGACATCGTTTTGCCCTTCAGTGTATCACAATTCAGACCTAACAAGACATTCACTCCAACACAAGTCAGGGCTTTCCCACCCCCACAGCAGTAGTATCTGAAACACCCCTTAACAAGCCTGTCAAATTGGGAGATTACCCTATTAGAGATGTGCACTTGTGTTTCCTCAGCAGCGTTGTTGCCACACACAGGATGCTTTTCCAAGCAGAACTGAGCCAGGTGAAGCTCTGGACCTGGTTGAACTGCCTTGAGTCACACAAGGTCACATTAATGCCTCAGATTCTCCAAGCCCACTGCAGGTCCCAAATTAACTCGACTGCTACCTTCCTTCATTATCATTAGCAGCAGCGTAGACAATTTAACCTTAGCAATGACAAGACAAATTACTATGGTGAAGAAGCTCCAAGTTAAGCACAGTTTAACTTCAGGCTGTTCTGAAAAGCTGTCTGATAGGAAAGGAACAGACCTCATCCTTTTGGCACAGAGTCAGTGAAATGTTACCTGACGCAAATACACAGCACAGCATAATAAATAGCTGCTTTCCTGTAGTGCTTGTGCAGAGGTCTATTAAAATACAATCATTCCATGAGACAAATTCCACACAAATATCACTGCTTCCAGGCCACGCAGCTTTGTGCAAGAATACCCCAGGGAGCGAGTTCAAATTTCCCTTTATTAATCACAAGTGTCTTAAAGAGAAGCGAGCCTTTTTGACACCAGACCTACAAAACATGCGTAAGTAGTCATCAAAATGCTGGCAGAGACACTTAAGGCTTTACAATCTTGAAGACTTTCCCCTGCGTATCAAAGTTCAAGTTTGCTCCGCAGAGCACAGCGGAGGGTTTCTCAAGTATAAGGCTTCATGAACTGCGTCTGATTAGCATGCAAACACAGCACAGTGACTACCAGCACATCCTTACAGGGATCTGACCTGAAGTGCAGCAGAATAGATGGAAATATCCCACTATGCGCAGCCGTTGCTTATTTATTTTAAGTTCAAGACCCCACCGATCAATCAAAATTAAATTCACTGGGAAAGAGTGCATGTTAACAAGATCAAGTGATGATTAGAGTTACTCCATTGTGTCTAATAGCGATTTGATGTGAAGATGGTAGGGTCACATCTCACCATAAGCTACAAGATCTGTACATGATGCACGTGTGAGGATAGAAGTGGGCTGTACTTAGCACAGTGAGTGCATCATCTCTTTGATTCGGGGCAATAAGAAACATCTTTTGCTTACAAATGAGCACAAGGAGAACGTGATGTTGTGAAGTGTCACATAGAAAGCTGAATCACTAAAGACCTGATGCAGTGGTTGGTGACGCTGCCATGTCAAGGAGGTTGGCACTGAATGATCCTTAAGGTCCCTCCCAGGGCAAGCCATTCTATGATCTACGAACTGCAAGACCTGAAGTTTACTTCACAGTTGCACTGAACTGTCCATTCCACTAGAAATATTTGTTCCAGTTACTGCCCTCAGCTCCTCACAGAAAGGAAAAGAGTGAAAAAAAAACAACTCTTCTTGAAGGCATAGAAATAAATATAGACCTAAAGCAGCACAGCCACAGTTACGTGGGGTTTTAAAAGAGAAACTTGGAAGCCAGACACCCAAATACAGCTATCCAAAACTTATAGATTCACGTTCTTATCTATATTCCTACCCAACAGACTGTAGTTAACGATACAAACTGTATAACCTTCTGAAACTCAAACCTCTCATGTTGTGGATGCGTTCATGTTGAGGGCTACACCCAGCATACAAAACAAACCAGCTAGCCAGGAGACAGCAGGCACGTGCAAGAGCATCCAGGTCAGCAGCCTGTTGATCTTGCTGGGACTACATAAGAAATAGCAGCACTAGAGTGAATGGCAAGCTTAGAGAGAGAAAAACAAAGCAAAAAAAAAACACAAACGGGGACGGGAGACAAACAGGGACTTGGAAGGATGAGGCTGTATGCAGTAACTCACTTGTATGGGTCCTGCAAATCACCACAGCCATCTCTGCTCAGAATCCCTGCAGCACCGGCCCCAACCTTCTCTGTGTCACAAAATTAACATATCCTACTGCTGATGCTCAGCACCCCCCTCTCCTTTTATAATTAGCCTCCTATCACACTCACATAGTGCCTGAAAGCTCATCTACTTCCTAAAGAAACGTTGTCAGTTTCTTATGGAAATTGGTGTTATTAACTTGTAGGTGACAACAGCGGTTTTGTTTACAGGTTTGCACTTGTAAGTAATCCACTGACACAACTGCTGTCAGCACATCCTTCAGGTGATATGTAAGAAAATCCTTAGAAGTGGGAGAAAAGTGCTTCTGTGCTGAAAATCAATTTCAATACAATCATTTCAGACTGCTGGACGGTAACGGGGTGATGAAATCCCATGCTTGCACACTTCAAGCACTGAAGTGACTGCATTGGTGGCTATGTTGAAATAGAACGTTTTGTAGCTGAGGATGTGCTCTATCAAATAGTGTTACTGTGCTCTTTGTTATCTGTTGTAGTTCCCATGGAAACAAACAGGAGGCATTACTTTTGAGCAGCCTGCATACTTGCCACATGGTGAGACAGTGCCATAGAGCCAAACATCTCTTTGAAAGATGCTTTACATACAGGAACAGTGAAGAATAAGGCCCAATGCTGCACTCCCTACAAGATCATGGCTGCTAATAAATTAAGGAGGTGCTGAGATGCACCAAGTCTTTCATCCCTGGGTTCCCTGCAATTACCCCTTTCCAGATTCAATTTCAGTATCTAAAGGAACTGTTAGAAAGAAGGGGACAGACTCTGGAGCAGAGTCTGTTGCGATAGGACAAGGGGAAATGGTTTCAAACTAAAAGAGGAGAGATTTAGGTTGGATATAAGGAAAATGTTTGAGTTTTTGTTTTTTTTTTTCCCAAGAAGGGCATCGAGGTGCTGACAGGTTACCCAGAGAAGTGATGAGTGCCCCATCCTTCAAGACACCCAAGGTCAGGCTGGAAGGGGCTCTGAGCACCTGGTTGAGCTATAGGTGCCCCTGTTCAATGCAGAGGTGTGCTGGACTAGATAGCCTTTAAACACCCCTTTCAACACCAATGATTCTATTACTCCCAACAGAGCCACTCCCAGATAATTGTACCACAGAACACTCTTCAGCTTTTCTCACCATCCATGCCAATAAACAGCTACTGAGCCCTGTAACGTGATGGAAAGCAAGGCGACAACAGCAGAGCAGCAAAGCAAGGATTTGATCAAATGCAACAGCCATGGGCACAGAAACAAAGGAAAGAATCTGCTTACCTTCAGAAGGCTTCAGGTGTGTAGGGATCTCCAGCAAGATCCCCTTGCCTCCCCTGCCAACCCTTAAATGAGATCTGGGAAGGGGTGGATCCTGGCTCCAGCCCTTCCACTCACTCAGGTACATTACATGCACCTGAGCTCCCCTGGGTTGGCCCTGCCTTCCACCAGGTGCTCAATCACTGCTTCAAGCCATGACTTAGCATTTCTGCTACACCTACAGACCCCTGCAGTTCAGAAACCACTGCACTGGTTGCTAGCAGGGAGCTTCCAGGCAGCAGAAGAGAGGCCTGGGGAGGGGCTCAGGTGCCACAACAGGTTAGCAGTGAGGAGTCTGAGAACTGATGGTACAGAGCTTCAGTGTATGGAATTCTGGAAATAAAACTTCCAGAAAAGCTAACAAAAACAGAATTAAAGGCAAGGACATTTGGAATCCTTGCACAATTATTTGCACGGTAAGCTGATAAAACTGAAGTTTATCTACGTTAGCAAAATATATTTACATTGGGATAATGCCTTTCAGAAAAGGCATTAGCATCCAAACTGCATCTCGTCTCACTCACAGGGCAAGCCTGCACTGCACTGCTTACCCAAGGAAATGCATGTAGATCAAAATGGGAGCTTACTTCATGTCCCTAGAAAATAGAGCTACAGGCATCAGTGACCAAAATGCCCTCTGAAACACTATATTTGCAAGACAAGAAAAAAAAATCCACCCTGGACTATTTACAAGGCAGACAGTAGCAAAACATGGCAAGACAACACCTGAGAATTGAAAGATAAACTCTCATAAGAGGTGCAGCAAGAATGCTTCAGCACAAGCTCCAAAACTGCAAGCAGTAGATCCTCCATTTCTTGGTGCAGGCACATTGCAGCTGCAAGTATTTGAGGAAGGTAAGTAAAGCACAGGTAATAGCTTTACTGTGAGGATAACTAGGTTAAATTGAGCTGCATTATAAAGGAGTGAGACTAAATTATTTAAACTTCCTCTCTGGCCATATGTGCTGTGAATGGCTGATAAGTCGTAGGAAGAACTGCTACTTTTAGATGTCTTGACTTTCCTGCTCCAGGGCCCTTGTCTCTCCCACTGAGCAAACAGGAAAGTAATGTTTTTTGCTGGTGGGTAGCTGGGGAACATAGGTTCTGCTCTTGGCTCTGGTGCCAGCAAGATGAATTACTTGGGGCTAATCAGTTAAGCTCGTAACCAGTTTTATAAAAGAATCCCAACAACTCCACATGCATCCAGAAAGCAATCTGGAAAATGTCAATGCTGTAAAGACCCCCCTAATGGTTTCCCAAATAGAAGTCCCAATCCTGCACAAAAAAACCCATGGCAACTGGAACGGTTCTAAATGAATTCTTCTTCCATAACTCAGCCAAAATCTGGTAATTGGGGTTTCTGTGCAGAGGTCCACACACAGTCAGCAACACAAGAACAAACCCGACAAGCCCACAGCCCAACCACCAGCTTCGCTCTTCCGCTGTCATGTCCCACCCTATGGAGACCATTCTCTGATCTGCTCTCCCAGTATTACCTCCAGCTCCCATAGCCCAGCTGTCCCCTGCTCTGCTACTCCCAGCCACAGCATCCCTTCCCTGCTCATCACTGCCCTCGATACCCATTCTGAAACCAGTCCGTACTCACGGTCTCACATAGCAGCACTGAGCAACTTCTGAAAGCCAAACCAATATCAACAGCAGAAAACCATTTGATGGGACATTTCTTGACACAGAAACTAATCAAGAAACCCATATGCTGAGAGTGTCCCGCTGCTGCTCAGATGCAGTACTATCATGCTTATGCTCCAGGCATCACCTGGTGGAGCGAGAGCAGAAAGGAGTCTGTTATTTAAACCTGGATCCATCAGCAAGGTCCAAAAGCCCCAGGGGAGAAAGCAGGAGAGGAGCGCGATATCACAGCTGACAAACCACAAACCATGGCATCTCCTGGGGCTGGGGAGACAGTTTCTCAAACAACAGCTGTCAAAACCCTGCTCTGAAATGGCTCAGCATGCTTTGCTTCAGCCTTGTGCTAGCTTGGAGGGCTGGGGGCAGCTGTGCACACTCTCCTTTTTCCCTGGGAGTTGCACTCACCAAGAACCATCCTGGAGCACAGGGAGCAGCATGCTGTCCCCTTTTGCACCTGTGACACATCAGGAGGTCCCACTGTCCTCTCCTTCCCACTCTTGCTCTCCTAGCAACTGGTTAACAGAGCAAGAGGGGGCAAACACTGCAGAGAGCCCACTGGTCAGCACATCACATGGCACATCACGTCCCCATCCCTGCAGTTAAGGCGCTCCAACACCCTGTGCTGGGCTGCAGGATGCCACAGCTGCTGCTCCAGCCGCAGGCCAGGGAGGCAATCCAGCATTTTCCAGCTGGCCAGAGAGGCAGACTTTGTCTCCCAGTCCCTGCACAGGGCACTCACTGGTGCGTTGCGATTGCTCAGCCTGAACGTGTTAACCCAGAAGCAATAAAAAGGTTTCATCTGAAAGAGGGCTGGGAGGAAAATGACTAAGAAGGTTTGGCAGGTAGGGTGAAACCTATCATTAATTTTAGTAGTGAATGATCTAAAATATATACACACATTGTCCTTTCACACAAGGACTGGGTTTCTCCGTTGCTGCTTTAAAAATGTCATACTAGCTCCACCTAGCACACTGAATGCTTAAACTAGCAATGGTGAATCATGCAGGATAAGTGTGGTCACTTTTGTTCAGTCTGATCATCTGTTTCTTTGTTTTTTGTTATTGTTTCTTTAAATAATGCCAGCTAATGCTTCCATTTAATTCCTTCACAAACTCCCATGGGAAAAATACAGCCTTCAGCTAATCTCTTAAGGGTACATTTACTACGCATGCGAAACGTTTTACAAATAGCAAAGGGGGAAAGGCAACACTTTGCTATGCATCACATGTGTTTTGCAAGTCCATTAGAGCCCTCCAGATTTATCATGCTACTAGAACCCAGATGGACATTTAATACAAGTATAGTTTTAAAGGTCAGTGCAGAAATCCAATCACCCAATTTGAAATTGCCTGGGGAATAGAAATGCTCGGCCATTCCTTGCAACGCTGCCTGGGTTTGCTCACGTACCTTGTGAACTCCATTGGTCCCAGCTGGATCAATATGATCCCATGTAAGTTTCTTCTCAGTAGCTAAGCAGTACAACCACTAAACTCAGATTCCTGGAATACTAAATCCAAAAGGAAAGGCAAACAGACAAAAATACTACTGCAGCCCCAGCGATTGCTTGACTGTCAATTGCTTTTGCTCATTTAGCACAGAGCCAATCAACAAACAATAATTTTGACTACGTACAAAATGTGAAGGTTAATTTATAAGATCCAATCATTGAGGTGTACCACACACTTAGCTAACAAAATCCAGGAGGCATTACTGCAGCATCTAAACAAGACAACCTTCCTTCTACCAGGTAGCATTAGTGATAACTGCCTTTAAAGTATCAGTTCAACAAAAAAGGAAGCATTCCTGAGGGCTGGCCCTGAGCCACAGATATTCTGAGTGCTGTGCGTAATCATTCCAAGGGAACGGATTCTTGCTGAGCATCCAAATATGAGTAAGCAAAGGATAAATCATTCAGAGCATGTTTTCTAATGTCTTTATGACAAGGGGAATACTTTCAGAGGAAACTTTACTGCCATTCAAATGGCTGATGCTATGGGCCATAAGTCTAAGTCTTGTTGTTGAGGTGGTTTGTGGGTCATGTCCGTGGGCTTTATCATCAGAAGGATCATTTCACTTTTTTTCTGTGTCAGGGTCAAACGTGATGTTTCAGACTGGAATGGCCAACAGAAGGAGCAGAGCAGGGGCATCCCAAGGGCATCCTGAGCGTAGCCAAACTCATACTGCAGCCCTAGCCAACATTAAGTTCGAGTACTTCTGCTTTGAAACCAAGCTGGGGATCTAGGGGACACACAAGGATTCATTCAGAAACCCACAGGCAAGAGGAGAACGATGGGCAGAAGCTCAGATTTGCAGAAAACAAGGGCTAAGGCAGATGGCTCCATAGCCTTTTGCAGTGGCCAAAGGGAGGTAAAGCACAGTGACAAAGTGACATAGAAGAAGTCTAAGGAAGAGTATCGTGCATCATCAAATCCTCAGGCCTGCATATTGCCTACAGGAAACAGGCTCCTGCGCATGTATGCTATTAGCAATCAGGTTTTATATTTTCATTTGGAAAAAAGATAACCAAATACAAAAACAGGTTTTGAAGATAAGGCCTCTTGCAGAGATGAGAAAAAGAGCTTATGTAGACCTCTGCCGTAGCACTGATACCAAAAAAGGAGTCACAGAAACATAGATCAGAGCATAACTCAACCCAGAGGGATTTAAAGAGAGTCTCATGCCCGAAGGGAGCACTACCTTTCTTGTGTGGGATTCCTGCTCCTGTTTTACTGCTCTGTCACTGCTGTACACGCCTGGAGCAGCTGAAGTCCATATGCTGGCGTGGCTTTGGGCCCACACTGAGCCACATGCCAGTTCCATTAGGGCAAGAGGTGCTAAGTGGATCTGCATGCAGATGGGGAGATGCATAGCAAAGTGTGCCAGCTTCTTGGCAGGATGCTGCTCGGCGTGCAAGGGTGATGCCACGTTGATAGCAGATGCTGCTAACACCTGTTGATGGGAACAGCACTCTTTTTACAAGCAGTTAGTTGTGGGAGGCAGGAAAGTACGGGGCTCATAGGCGCTTGGAGGACAGAAACAGATAATTGCTTTCCAAGTATTGGTGGGCAGCAAAGAGAGGAAAACCTGTGCTGCAAGGTTGTGGAGCCAGGCTGGACGTGAGGGAGTCTGCAGCAAACATCACCTGTCCTCAAGGAAAAAAAAAGCACGAGTCTGAAGCTGCAGGACCCAGCATGATGGGTTCTATTGTGTTAAATGGGATTTTCATGTGCAGCAGCAGCAGCAAAGTGATAAGTACAGTGCTCTGTTAAGCTTCAAAGGGAGTTGCATTTAGCACAGTGACAAGGAGACCCCTTAGCCTAAGCCACAATGTGGGCTGAAATGAGCCACTGGGGAAGGAAAAGAGAAGATAAAAAAAAAAAGGATTAGAGTCGTACAGTCAAAAATGAAGAAAGAACACTTGCCTTTCTCAATAACCCAGCTGGGAGGCTGTACACAAACTGCCTGAGACCACAATTTCTACCCTAGCATGGTGTCACTGTTCTTGTAGCATGAGCCCATTCTGGCGGCTACTTCCTATTCACTAAGACTCCAACCTATCCGGCCCACCAAGACGACCACCTCAGCCTGATGCTTCATTGTGCAATGCTCAGTCCAAGCTCTCAGCGCAGCCAGCTGCCTTTCACAACACGGATCTGGAAGGCCACCACAAGTTCATCATTCCCCTGGAGAGCACCATTTACTCATTACTTCATCCTTCCACAGAATTTTTCTCTGTCATACAGAACCCTAGACAGGAAGAGTCCAAGATATCAGTACAACCTTAGTGCAACATGACTTGGAGAGCATGATAATACGGAGGCTGCCCATACTATGAAGATTCTCCTCTGTTTGCTTAAATCTTACCCAGCATTTGATATCTTCATCAATACATTCTGAGACCAGCACTACCTGGAAGCATTACATCAATCTCTGTCCATCCTCTTTACATGATTCTATACTCCACTGCCATATCTTTGGTGGTGCAACACACCATCTTCTTCCACTCTTCAGACTCCAGACTCGTAGGGATTCATTCAAACAGGCTTTCAAGTTCCTTTCTCAGCATCACATTCTTACGCAATCCCCTATTCAGTCTGCCTTAAAAAAAAACTCAAGCTACATTCATGTTAATACACTCTCTTTCCACTGCCAATTTTTTTTCCACCTCCCCACTCAAAGCTGACGTGATGAAGTGTGTTTTCATTTCAGGTTCTCAAACATTACTGAAACCCCAGATTTTATAGAAGAGTTTATTTCCTCCCTCTGAGTCTATCAAACAAATGCCCTATAGCGAATTGCTGCCTTCTGACCATAGATAGTTTCAAGACTCAGCTTCTTTGATAGCACAGATGAATGAAAACAAAGAAAAAAAGGGTCTGGAAATGCTGTCCTTTGCTTTTCAACTGGTTTAACACTTCCATTGAAATAATCCCAAGAAATAAATGAATAAATAAATTCCAGGCCTTGGTGAGAGATTAAACAGGGAAAAAAAACACCTCTTATCATGCAAAGTTCAGAAAGCAGACATAGAAGAGTTTTTGTGAAGGAGCACCTATGGTTCGTCCAAAGAAGCAATGCTATCAGCCAGCTGGATGCATAATTTAGCATACAATATCTTCTGCATCTTGATCTTATCACAGCACTTCATAGAGGCTAATGGAAACAGTAGAATAGGCTTTGTAGCTCTTATATGATGCTTGCTTTGGACGGCAGAGGTTTACATTGCATCCAGTCAATTGCCTAATCCAATGTACTGGAATCTGTCAGACGAAGCACAAAGTAAAATGCATTTAATAAATGCATGGATGGAATGGAGATCAGCTGGCCATGAAAAGCATATTGTTCAGTCATTCTTCCTTTAAACCTCCGGGTTTTCTAAAACCCACACTATTATGTATCTAATACTCTCAGATTTAATTTTTAGCCCTCCTCTTTTCCTAGGCTCATTCCTCCTTCTAAGCCTTGCTATTATAAAGACTACAGCACAATTTGCCAGAAAATACAAACCCAGCAAACTACAGCCCAATATATTTTTACTGCAGAAGTTCACTCTCATTTTTGCACTTTGTCATAAGCAAAAAGAGTAAGAAGAAAAAGCACTTTGCTTGCCTTTGCCTCGTACCAATTAAAGCCAGGTAGGATGAGACACTGAAAATAAAGCCATAGCATACCAGCAACGCTGGAGTTACAAACTTCCGTCAGTCAGTGGCTGTTTTTAGGGGTAGTTTTTTGTTCTCTGAATCACCAGTCTGGCAGGGTAGATATCATGCCCAGAAAATTATTTTTGCAGGGTGAGAACAATCCCTCTCACTTCTGTAGCTGTCCTGACCTTGTGAATTCTCCCCACACACAGGGAAGCTGACTTGCATAATCCGTAGAACATCACGATACAGATCTGTTCCCTCCCTCCCCAAAATTAAACCCTGTAAGAAAGGAAGATCAATATGGATCAGCTGAATTTAGGAAGAAAAACATGGTTGTTGCTAAACATAACTCCAAGAAAACTGCACTCGTTATAAAAGCACAGTTATCAACACAACTGTGTAGAAGATAATTATTTCCACTAAGATGCTCTGCAACCTTTTTCAGAACACATATTTCCACTTGCCATCATCCAGTTTAACATCTGAATTTATATCAGGATATTAGACAGGGGACAGGTAAAAATAACATGATAAACTTGCTGCATTCTTTTCATAGGATTTATGTCCTTTGCTGTTCCTTGGCCTCCACCTGTGTCATGAATCAACGAAAGGGAAGGGCAATACGAGGGGGAGAGAGAGAGACACAGGCAGAATAAAGGACAAACATTCAAGTCCTCCAAGTGAGGCAGGCAAACCTCCAAGAAAACACGGTTGGATTTGTGTTGAGGAGGAGAACAAGAACATGAAATACGTCAGCTACCCAAAACAAAGCAAAACACACCAAAAATAAACAGGTTGGCAGGCAGATGGATGGACTCTAAAATAGGGACCTCTTTGCAGGAACACTGCCCAGGGGACAAGGTGTCTTCAGGCTTTTACATTGGACCACTCCACCGTGGAGTACCAAACACTGTCAACATCTGAAAGGAGCACAGTGGCTACAAAGGGAAGCAGGAACTGGGGCATGCTGATAAATTCAGTAAAACCATCTTGAAAACACCAGAGCTAAGAGATTAGCAAGCTAGACAGTGCTTTTTCCTCCACGCTGTCATGGCAGATTGTTCAAAGCCTGTCAGCAGCTCCTCTGGGGAACCCTTCATAGATACACTGAGAGCAGTGGGAGAGCAGGGAATCAGTCAATATTTAATAGCTTCCTTACTCAGACAATACCACACAAAATTAATAGAAAAATCACAATTATATTTGGGGAGGGGGAAGGGGGAGAAGTGCTTTTCTTCCGTGATAACAAATAGCTTAAAGCATTCTGAAAGGGTTTTCTCTTTTTAAGATTTAAATGGCACACACCTATGTTAAAGCTGCAGCAGGACATCAAACTACCAGAAATATTTTGTTGTCAACACTGAAATTTTTCTTTTTTTTTCCCTCCCCCCTCTCTCCATCTCACTTTTTCCTTTCTCCAATCATGTGCAAAAACATGACCGTGCTGAAATCATTAGCACCACCCACCGGGCAGATCTGCTTGGCACCGCGCACTCCCTCTTCAGACAGACACTTGGAGGCTGTACGTGGACGCCAGGGAAGGAGCTCACAAAGCACTCGCACTGCACAGGCTGCATTAAGTTTCCTTCACCAGTAGGAAAGAAAAATTCAAAAAGAAGCCCGGGAGCACATTTGCTTTTAGCTCCGACATCACAGTTGTGAAACTGCTATTGGAATGCTGTGCACCTATTGAGAAGTCCACAATTTTAAAAGAATTGGACATGAAAGAGCCGTGGAAATAGCCAGAAAGTATTTGAGAGGTAGAGAATGTGCTTCAGAGTGAGACACCTGAAAAGCTTCTTACAGAAGAACCGTACAGAAAAACTGCAGTGAGCTGTAGAAGTGCAAAGTGCACGGCTTTCCTGGAAAACATGGAGTGCTGCATTGAGTTTGGGGCCTCTCATGACAAGAGGGACATTGATTTGCCTGAGGGTGTGCAGAGAATAGCAAATAAAGCTGGCAAAGGGACTAGAAAAGACACGCTACTCAGCTGAGGGAACTGGGGCTCTGCAGTCTGGAGGAGAAGAGGTCAAAGGAGAGCCTTAAGGAGGGAAGATTAGGTTGGATGTCAGGGGGAAGTTCTTTACTATGAGAGTGGTGAGGTGCTGGAACAGCCCAAGGAGGTTTTGGATGCGCCGTCCCTGGAGGTGTTCAAGGCCAGGTTGGATGGAGCCCTGGGCAGCCTGGTCTGGTATTAAATATAGAGGTTGGTGGCCCTGCCTGGGGAAGGGGTTGGAGCTTCGTGATCCTCTAGGTCTCTTCCAACCCAAGGCATTCTGCGATTCTGTGAACCTCATCTCTCTCTGAAACTACATGGAAGAAGACTACAGTGAAGAGCACATTGGTCTCTTTTTAAGGTGAAAAGTAATGGAACATGAGGCAACTGCATCAAGTTACAGCAGAAGATGGTTAGATTGCCCAGGGAGGAGGTGGAGTCGTCATCCCTGGAGGTATTTAAGAGATGCATGGACGTATTGCTCAGGAGCACGGCTTAGCAATGGACTTGTGGTGTTAGGTGATGGTTGGACTTCATGATCCCAAAGATCCTTTCCAACCTAAATGATTCTACAATTCTAAGTCCGTATACAGTATCTGCAATTCAACAGAAATGGCAGAGCAACAGTGTCACTTTCTGATTTTAGTATTAAACTACAAATCGATAGACTCACAGTACTCAAATATCACTCATCTCCCAGAAGACTGGGGGCATGATTTCATTGCTGTTCTGTACGTGTTGTCCTCCAGCAAACACCCTGACATACAAAATAACAATTTTCTATCTCCCCCCTCACGCACCAGTCTCTGAATGGCAATATAAATTGAGTTCTCCCAAAGAGTGAGTAATTCACCTGCCTTTGCTTGTCCCTGTCCTCCAAGGAGGAAAGCAGAGCAGTAGTGCTCTCACAAGTTCATTTGATTGGCAAATGCCTGAGGTGTTCTACTGATCTTTAGATGCATTAAGAATCTAATAAAACTTTTGACACCAGGGCTGGAATATTTCACGCATTGTAGTTTAGTTTCATTTCTTGTTTATCTGACTACTGCCAAACAAGAGGATATTCCATGAAAGCTTATGCAGCCCTAGAAGAGATAGGAACCATTTACAAAATAGCGTGCACTTGTGCATGCAAGCCCACATATCCTGATGTTTAACCCTCAATGAAGATGTTTTATTTGTTTTAAATATTCTGGACTGAAGCACTCTGCTATGGAAATATCTGTACAAATAAACCGAGGGGGAGATTTGACATTTTTGCTATCTAGACTTAGTCTTGTAAAGCAACCATAAATACAGAGATTCTAGCAGATCCCTTTCGCAAATGCATAAGCCACAAGATCATCACAAATCAGCAGAATTTTCAGTTCTTGATGCTAAACAAGCCCAGTTAGTTCAGCTTCCCTAACAGGCCTACTTTCTAGTCACCAGCCACTTGACATTGCTCATTTCCAGTTCTCTTTCCCCTCTCCTGTAAACACAACACACAAAACTGGTGCACATCTGTCATCTTCACTGAGGGACGTGGTTTAGTGGGCGTAAGTGATGAGTTAATGGCTGGACTAGATGATCTTAGTGGTCTTTTCCAACCTTAATGATTCTATGATTTTAAGGTCTTTCTGAACAATTACAACGGCAGCAGTAAGGGATACTGTAGAGCTCCACAGTGGTGGTCCTTTGGGAAAAGGCTATTGGGACTTATTTTTTAAAAAATATATAGGTACTGTTGAACCTGCTCAGGCTGGATAGGTGACTTATTGATGCCATTTGGACATACTTCACAGGGACATGAAAGCAAAGACTCTTGCTCCAGTCACACATTCATTGAATATACTGATGCTGTGTGTCAGTGACAATGTGTAGTGCCCTGTTGTGACAGCTGTCTCATCAGCAAATGCTCCAAGTGCCAGTGGAGCTTAAAGGAATATGTGGCTGGAGCAAGAGTCCTTGCTTTCGTGCCCTTAAGGGCTCCCAAGTATATCTGAAAGTGACATTAATTCCCAAAAGGCCAGAGGAGAGAGGAGGGGGGATGCTGTTTCCAGGGAGTACTTTGTTGTGCTTGCAGGTGCAGGTGGAGGAGCAGCCCTTGTGCTGCCACATCACTGGAGCCCTCTCCTCCTGCTCCCCCAGGTCTCAGCCAGAACTCAGCTTTTTCCTCCCTGAAACCTCTCATACCTGCAGATTGATGGGCTTCACCCTTAAACCAAGGCTACGTAGATTATTAACACACAAAAGCCTTACAAAAACTTTTGACCTGCTGGAAGCAATAACCTATTTACTTAACATTTTGTTCACTACTACTGACTAGTATAAGGATAAAACCAAGCCATTAAATCACCAACTGTCACTAGCAACTCGGAACAATCAGATCCCCTTGGGATCAGCAGAAGCATGAAGACTCATGTAAATTCCCATTTCACACCTGCACTGAATTGCAGGCAGTACCATGAATCACCTCCTTTCACAAGCTTTCAGCCCCCACCCCACTTCCCTGTGCCTGCAAACAGGACTAAGCACAACTGGATAATCAAAAGGTTTTGAGTCACATAAGCGTTTGAGATTTAGGTGATGTCAATTTGTATACTTACAAACAGAGGACAAAAAAAAAAGTCTGAATCACAGCACATGAGCTCTGAATTCAGTTCTGAAGTTTTAAAATAGCCTTCTTGTCACCACACAACCAAGCAACCATGCCCAAAGCTGGATACATACTCCCTCTTTCGTCAACAAATCTCTGCTCCTGCCTTTCCCTAATTGATGCATTACCTTGAGTTGTCATATCCCATTATACACGATGTGACATAAGATGACATGAATAATGCATCCCACTTTGATATGAACAAATTCATCACATTAGCTTAGGGGAAGAAAACAGAAAAACAAGAGTTCTGAGCAGCAGTTTACTTGAATCATTGCATTGTTAACTACTTGACTTCCTCTCTCATTGAAGAGCAACAGAAAGGCCAAAGTGAAAAGAGTTTATTTCCTCAGAAAAAGCATTTAGGAAAGCTTTCACAGAGTTATTTTTCTTCCAAATTCAACAGAAGTTAAACGAGTCACTTCAGCTTTGGTTGGCATTGAGCTGTTGGTCACTGGATGGTAATAGAGCTCCATGTTTCTTTAAGAAGTGAAGGAGATAAGAAAGGACCTTCTTTGCTGGCTGATTCCTCACCTAAGAGACTGCCCTCTCTCTCCCCAATGTTGTTGAACAAATTGGATGGCCATAGATGCTAGAATGCAAAGTGAAGAAAGCCAAATACATCTAAGTTTTCACCCATTGCGCTGTCACAATAGCTGGATGAGTGGGAAACCATCTGCTTCCTTGAGATGAAAAGGCAGGAGAGCGCACTACAGTTGTCAGAGCAGCATATCCTTTAAGATACAGCATCTGCCCTTCCCATTCCTTCCAATTTATGGGGACTTTGGCTTGGGCCAAATTCATGCTACATTAGGAATGAGAGTAACCTCATGTGACGCCGTACCCAGAATGAATTTGGCAGCGTGACTTCAGCTCATTCATTCTCAGGGGTGATATTTCAGAGCACTTGATCCATGATGCACAGTAGGCAAATTTACACCGACTCTGTAGGGGACTAATTTAATTTATGATCAGGTGATACCACGGCCTGGTAGAACAGGTTTCAGCTGAAGACATTTGGTGTAAGGAATTAAATAATAAGGAAATACATTTTTCCATCACCAGCAGTAAGTTCTGTTGGGCTTTCGCACAGCAACGCTATTAGTGCAGCACAGAATCCAAGGACATCCAATTTGATAATCCTTCTCACTGGAAGGCAGCTGAAGCAGCATCTGATTTAGAGACAATTAACTTTCAGCAGAGACAGAATGATATCAGGGAGCAGTCAGAACTAAAACCTAATCTTTCTGATGTGTATGAATTTCAAGAATTTTTCAGCTCCAAGAGTGCTGTCACTGCTATAAACAGGATTACAAGCAGATGTATAAAACTGACACATTTCCCCTATCACAAATATAGTAGCTGCAAATACTGTTCAAGGAAAAACCTTGATCTCCTCGCTTTCTAGATAGCTGCTACAATTTGAAACCATCCTTTAAAGGCTTCCTAAGCTCTAACTCAACCTCATTACTGAAAATAGTTTGTCAGATCCTGATGAACAAACTAATCAATGTGCTTCCCCCCCCCAAAAAAAAGCTGTAGTGGATCTTTGCCTTGTTTACATGGGAGTAAATGCCCAGATTTAGTCACAATTGTGATTCATGCTAATATTTGGCCTTTTCAGAGGAATGCATGCTTTCCTCAACAATGATCTGCCAAAATTGTACAATTCCTTCTGAGATAATGCCAAGAATGGCACGAATGGTCAACTTGTGTGGGCAGGTGGAGGCGGTGGTAGGGCATGGCAGCCCAGTGCTGATGGTGCCAGTGCCTCCCTGACCCCACTCCTCACAGCCAGAAGGAGTGAGGGACCCTCGAACAGGACAGCACCAGCTCTGCCCCGGCTGACACTGGAAAGTCATTTCTTCTTGAAGACCACTTATTCTTTTCTAAGACACACAGAAGAGCCCAGCACCTGGCACCTCGATTTACTGCTCTAAGGTAGGCTTCTGTCCAGCTTTTCTAAAAAAAAAATTCCTTCTACAAATGTATTCTGCATGAATCTGAAGGCAGAGCCATATCCCTGGTAATACTGCAGATGGTCTCAGTCATGCAACGTGGTTGGCAGCTTCAGAGCAATCCCCATCCTTTCATGGAAGCCAAAATGAAATCAGTTTTCAAAGAGCTTGGCCTCTCAGGCTAGGTATTCAGGGAAGAACTGGGCTTTGTTAGGACACCTCTGCTCTGCATCCATCACAGCATAAAGCTGCCAACACAGAAGCTGCAACCAACGGGACTGCACAACCAACTCCAGCACTGAAGTCAGAGAATCTGTACTGGGTCAACAACAGGTTCAAAGTAAATAGCACACTCACCCCTGTGCCCTTGCTGTCGCTGATGTACTGAGCGTGGCTTCAGACACCTGCAGAGCCCATCAGAAACCACGGCCACTATGAGCATCAGGAGCCCACTGAGCTTCCAAAAGATGAGAACACACAGAGAGGCTCAGTAGCTGAACGCCTGCCACAGGCATCCAAAATGAGCAACACATCGCCAGCAAAGGCACCAGAATAAACCACAGGAGACAGCGGAGCGAAACAACAACTAGAGATGAGCAGAAAGGAGCTTTGTTTTGTTAAAAGCTTAACGTGCGTAGCCTGGGAAAGCAGGTTTCAAACCCCAGCAGTCTCATCTAGACAGATTAACCCGAGCTTATTAGCAACAAGCAATTTTAACCAAGTCTTTTTAGCAACTGATTGCGTTACATCAGTTGGGCTGTGTCAGAGCCTGCTTTCTGCTTCTAAAGCTGAGGAAGGCAGAGAGCCCATCAGCTTCAGGTAGGTTTTTCCAGGTGCTTGGATCAAGCCATGGGCAAAACTCAAGTGTCAGCACACAGGAATCCAGCGCTGGCTGAGACTTCCTGTGGTCTTCAAGACATCTGCACAGGGCTTGCAGGAAAGCTCTTAGGAGGTCTGCAGCTTTTTCAAGTGGGAACTGAAGACCTTTGGGAGGAAAGCTGAGGGAACAGAGAGCTCCAGCTGCCAGGAGAGGCTGTGGGAGATCTGAGCATAAGTCTTAAACGGCTGCTGCAAGGAGGGCTGTATATAGCATTTCTTACAGCTGTACAACATAGCAAGCTCAAAACTACAGATGTGTTAAACCTGGACCCAACAAAAGCCTGTTTGTGGTGCAGCCACAGCTATACGTTGCAGAATTATTTAACAGAAAACTAGCTGAATTTTCAGTAAGTATATTTGCTCCTGTCATTCACTAATATACCTGCTGGCTAAAAGCGACAAGGGACTTCCAGCACGGCTAATATGCTCTCTGTTATGGAAGAGTCAAGAATTACTGTATTCACTTCAGAAATCCATTGTCTCTCATGGTCGGTGCACAGCTGTCTGTGTTCCTAGCTCACTGGTAATTAATGTCAGTGAGAAGTAACATTAATCCCACATACTGCCAGAAGCAGGGAACAAGTCTCCTGGTATTTATGTCCTTCTCCCCCCTTAGCAGGGGGAAGTTTCCTCTTTGAATTGATTCAAGGGAGCTGTGATAATAACGGGTCCTTGAAGGTGATTCTCTCACGTCTGAATTAAGAAATGAGAAAGAGAAGACCCAAGAAGACCTGCAGCAGAGATTAAATTTGCCCAGACTCGGGGGAGATAAGGATGGCAGTCCAGCACCTAAATATACCTGTGAGCTTCTTATTAGTTCTGAGATATGCTCATCCTAGATAGGTTTGTCCAGAATAAAGAGCAGCTGTTTTTTCTTAAATCAAGTCAAGTTTGTCCCTGCATAAGTAGAGCATTACTCTGGTGGAAGAGCTGCAGGGCCATCCTCACACTGATGACAGCAATAGGCACTGTTAGACTCCACCTTAAAGCACAGGATGGGAAGTGTTGCTTGAAAAAGTCCACCCAAATGAGTAGTACTGAATGGTTTGAGACTGACTCTTTGAAGACAGGCAGCAGGAAAGTCAAAGTGACAGATAGGGAACTGCAACAATTTCAACCAGAAACACAGCAATTCTGCCTCAGAACCACTTTAGTGGATCCCTCTGCATGGCAGAAGTTGAGAGAAGGCTTTTTAGCTTCTGTAGCCTAGAGCTATTTCAGTGCATCTGACAACACTGTTTACCAATGATTACTAATTGGTTAGCCTTGGAAACGATAAGCAATTAGAATAATTTTACCCTGAAGCACTTCCAATTCTCAGAATCTCCCAAAGACTTTCAGGTTGCTCAGAGTCCCACAAAGCAGCACTGCTCTACCAGGCACAGTAAGTCACATCGCATTTTCAATCCTCCCTGCAAACATCAGCCTGAAAACAACTACTGGCAAATCCCCTGCAGGTCCAGTTCTAGAAGCTTTTGCTCCTCGCCATGGAGCATCCACCCATTCAGGTGAGGACCCACATGCCCAGCATGAGCTTAACAGGAATCTGACTCAGCAATACCTCTGGGGCTGCTCAACAAACCAAGCGTTACTGCAGGGATTCCACTGCGTGCCTACAATAATTGCAGTCAACCTGTTTCTGTCCATCACGTTTACTCGATAGATTGAAAACACGGGAAGACAAATTCCTCGGTCTTCACATGCTGATACTCCATAGAATCATTTGAGGTGGAAGGGACCCTTAAAGGCCATGTGGTCCAACTCCCTGCACTGAATGGGGAGGCCCACAGCTCCATCAGTGCTCAGAGCCCGTCCAGCCTGACCTCGGGTGTCTCCAGGGATGCAGCACCACCACCTCTCCGGGCATACTTCTTGAGTCCTTCCAGCATCAGACACTGAACAACTTTCCTTGCTGACTAATGATTACAGAGGAGGATGTACATTGCCATAAAGCTGTCCCTTCAGTGGCCCTCCAGAGACAAGCGTGTGCGTTTTGCTGTGTACATTCAGGGTCCATTGACATATCCACTTAAAAGATAAAGCTAAAGAAAAGATTTGACCTCTCTGCTTATAGGCAGTCAGAAGGCAGATCACCATGGAAATCCAGGCAGCAGAGTACAAAGTGTGTTAGCTGTGGGGATGCAGAGCAGCCAACAGTGACAAACGCATTCTGCTAAGGATGGTGCGATTTGCACACCACAAGTTTCTGTTTATACAGCTGTAGGCGATACTGTAAGAGCTTTTAAAACCCCATTCCCTACCATCATCTTTTTGTTCCCTGTTATAAATACAAGCAGGAAATCCTAGAGGATCTCATCTCCAGAAATTAGCCCAGTCTCAAGAAAGCAAAGACTTGGCATTAAAAATCAAGACCATCACCCAGCTGCATTTAGAGAGGGGGAACCACTAGCCAGAGCATTTGCCATATAATTACTTTGGATTCAATAGCCAGAAGAGCAATTTACGTTAGACTTCCACTCTGATCCAAGCAATTTATGCACGCCGCGGCTGCTCTCCAAGGCAGCACAATCAGCAGTAAAACCACATCCAATTGGATTCATTTGCTGTGTGCATACAGTGCTACCTAAGAGAGACAAAAGAAACAGAATTTCTCTGGCTATAGAAATTGAAATCTTGGTATGAGTGACCAAAACAAAGCTTGGAAGAATTTCAGGCCAGTCCCACTGTAGAAAAATGCATCAAAAATAGCGTGGAGCTGCAGAGAAAGCATCACTAGTTGGTGCTTTTTGCTTTTAGCTGTCAGGGATGAAATCAAACGCCTCACTGAAAAGAATACAAAGAAGTTGCTACTTTATACAATGAACTGTTGTCATACTTCAAAAACCCTGACTCGATCGGCACAGACAGTCTTCTGTAAGTTCACTTCAGCTCTTAATGAAGCTTTTATTATATTCAGAGGGCTCTTCGCAGCCTGAGAATAGAAGTGCTTTTTAAAGGATTCTCTTCACAGCAAAGTTAGGCAGTCAAGGGAAGGAGAGCTGAGGACATTGCTCATAGAACGTTTTTCAGCACTGCTCCAATTCTGAGTCACGTTTTCTCATGAAGTTAACACACAACATCAAAAAATGAGGGACAATGTAAGCCTTAATCCTTAGTCGATGACACCATGATGCGAACAGGATTATTCTTCTATGCACCAAAGAGATTTACATCTTCCTAGATGTCCTCCGAAAAACAACACATCAGGTCAGCTAGGTTCTGTTTCTCAACCCTTAGCACAAACCCATGGAGAACTGAAGGTTAAGTTCATCTCCCACTCAGAAGGCGAATACAGAGGAATTTTGGCATCCCAGATTGGTCTGCAAATGGGAAAGAAGCCCCAAAAACAGCAGATGTAATTTGCAAGTAGAGCAAGATAGCATTATGCCTCATGGACTCCTTTCAAAATCACTTGAACCAAAGTGATATCCCTTGTTGTGTTCTTCCACAGGTATATATCACTGTATATACTGAAGCTCACTTCCCATGCAAGCTTTAATATCTTTGTCTCATTAATTAGGTAGTAGGAAGTATGCATAAGAGAATGGAAAACAGAATCCTCCTCTTTTACATTTCATGCTTTATTCCCTTTTCCCTTTTAGGTAAGGAGTCTGACATCTGCTGTTTTGCCCAACTAATAAAGTTAGTTTCTCCCCTAGGTAGCTCACCACCATTCATTCTTCCCTTGGCTGTGCTTCCATTTAGAGCATTTGGCACAAAGCAGGATTAGGTTCTCCCATTAAAATCTAACTTTCCTTCTCTCTCAATTTTATGTAGCACATTGCAGCGAGCAAAATTTGGCAGCCCTAGTACAGCACTCATTTAATTAGGAGAAATAGAGCTCTATCTATTACACACATCACCCACCCAAGAATTGCCCTGGCACTGCAGTATCGCTGCTGGAAAAGAAGCCTTCAAAGCTACAAGGCAGCATCCCCCAGCCTGGGTGCACCATTACCAGCTCCTGCCTGCTCAGAGCCGGTCCTCCTTGCACCCTCTGAAGAGAACTCTGCCATTAATCTGTTTTTACCAATCACCACAGAAACAGAACAGCCTTTTAGCCAGGTAGCAACACCAGCCCCAGTGAGCGGGACATGGATTGTTCACACAAAATAGCCTCACAATTATTGTCTCTGATCTTCAGCAGTGAATACAAGAGCTGTTCTCATTTCGAGCTATTTAACCATAAGAAGACGTCAGGCTCCTATTATCAATCACTCAGCAGTAGCAATACTTGCAGATAAGGTCAGGATTTGCTCCCATTGTCTCCAAAGACAAAAGTGTGCTTTGGCACGGAGCAGAGGAGACAGCTCTACAGAACAGATTCCCAAATTCAACTTGCTTGGGTGCCATCATTGGCAGTACAGTGACAGCAGCAGCCACCCCTGGCTCTGGGACAAGTTCTGTGTGCTGGCAAAGAACTGCAGCTTTCTGGGATTTTTATGTAGATTTTCAAATAACTTCCAAATCCTGAGAAGTTTGGAACCTCTGTGCATAAAGGAAAACTAGGATGCTCCTCCACAAAAGCAGCGTGAGGTGAGGCTCAGCCGCATCGTTCACTCCTGTCCTGGCCATTCTACAACACATCCGCACGCCTGCTCTAGATTTGTCCTGTTTTATTCTCTGTTGCAAACAGGGAGCCATGAATGAGCTTAAGACAGGCTTGAAATGGCTGAGCACATTCCTGAGCTACAGCCAATCTGAATTCACAGCACTGCAGATCACAGAATGGCTTAGGTTGGGATGGAGCTCAAAGATCACCCAGTTCCAGATTCGGACTCAGGGCCTGGAAAATGAAATCTAAGGGGCAGAAGTCTGAGAATAGAAAACTGGGCCTCGCAAACCATAAACATCAAAGAAACCACTCATAATACCAATAGCTCAGCCAGCAGATGTGCATATAAAGCTGGAAAGAATCTCATAGCAGACCCATGATTTCAATATCAACTGATTATATTTTTTTAAGGCATGATAACACACTACTGTCTCTCCATATCCAAAAATAAAGTAACTGTTACTTTGCATTATGAGGAGGTATCAGAGAAAGCCACTCTTCCTTGTGGCTTTGATTCCCCTTAAAACCAAGTGCTCTGTGGAAACTTTCAGGTAAGCTGAACTTCGTTTTGGGAGTAGCACCATATATTAAATGCATTTCACAGCTTGGATCCATTGGTACAAAACAGCTTAAAAAGAGAGTACTATTTTATTAGGGCTGCCTGGTGGTGAAGTGACCCACAAATCACTGCATTTCAAGTGCTGAGTTGCTATGCAAACCCCGCCATCTCTTGCATGATATTGGAATCTTGCACTCCGGGTAGAAGGGAAGTTGGAACCCACTCAAAGCAAACACTATAGATCTTGTTTGGCAGTTTTTACAGCAGAAGTTTTATGTGGAGACAAGATGCTTGATGGTGATAAGAGTATTATGCTGTACATGCAGTCCCCAAGACCTCCAGGTCTTGCAAATGCTTATGCACATACATAAATGGAAGTAATTTCATTAAAAGCAGAGGCACTGTTCTAATGGAAAATGCTGTATCTGTCCCAAAACACTTGCAAAATTTGCTAGTCATAAACCCTACCATGGGAAACTGTCTAGATTCTACCTCCAGTTTATCAAGGGGGGGGTTGTTGCTGCTTTTGTTTTGTTTTCATTAATTGATCCCAGTCATCCCAGATATCCTGAAATGGCAATCATGGCACTCACAACCTTCTGCAGCAAGCATCATTCTTTAGCCCCAGTAGAGTTGCGGGCATATAAACAACCTCCCAGGATGACCATAGAGCAGTGCACAGCACAGGTTAAGTGCCCCTCTGGACCAGCACAGTACAGCTTAATCTACATATTTTATCTTTTTTCCCTTCTTGTAAGAGAGCAAACATTTTCTATATTTTCACACCCTGGCTCTGAGCTCTGTGATCTTGTGCTGCCTCACAATTCTCACTGCCAGTAGGTCCCCAGGTTTGTTTTTCATTACCTTCCCAAACGTATGCTGAAGGCTTATAATGACAGGTGAGCAAAAAGAAGAGTTTCATTTGCACTGCTGTCAGAAATTTCCAGTTGCAGCTGGCAAAATAACTGACACGGATAGAAGTATAGGAGTTATAGGGGGAAGAGGCAGAAATAATCTCTGGCACCACAACAGCCCCAACTTCCTCGTTCCGATTCTTTACTGGTAGACAAGTAGAGCCAGTGGAGAGAGAGAAGAGCCTATAATGAGCCTCAGCCACACAGAAGAGAGCCATTCCTGGTCCAAAAACACAATGCTGGAAATAGGCACAGTGATGTAAATATATCTCAATTTACAAAAGGAAATGGGTTGAAGATTAATCAGCAGAAGTTTCCAAATCAGTTGAATTTAGGATATGATACTTCGAGATGCTTCTGCTTCACGAGTCCTTAAGAATCAATCAGATTTTTTTTTGTCTGATTAAGAGGAGCGATGCTATAAACCTGTAATCACAAGAGCTACACAGTCCCTGTTTTCCAGGAAAAAAAAATCCTGTTTTTCTATGAGATTTTGGAACAGGCCTCCAGAATGTGATGACCTTCATGTACTTCAGGAAAAGCAGTGGTGCTCTCTAGGCTCCAACTTCCAGCTATTAATCAGGAGGAGATTTTAGTGAGCCCTAGAAAACCTCTGAGCTGTTTAATGAAGATGCTGGCTAGCCCTCCTCCAGCTAACGACACCGTTAACGTGCATTATTGATAACCTTCTCTTTTAGCTGCTGAAGAGGCTGTAGAGCTCCAAGAAATAAAGCCCATCTCAGCAGCAGGGGCTCATTATGTGGAAAGATCCAACAGGAGCAGAGTCAGCTCTTGCAGAACGGCCTCAGTGCACAATGTGACAGGTCAGCCACTTGGACTCTCAGTGTGCAGGTAGTCCAAGAGCTCTAATATCCATCACCAAAAATAAACAAGGCTGAAACATCCTATGTCTCTGCTGGCACAGATCACCATCCTGCAGAAATGCTCATCCCTGTCAGCAAAAAGAGTTTCTGCCAAGGGTCAGGCTTTGGAGAGCTACTGTGGCAGCCAGATCCGATAGGTCACTCTGTGCTAGAATATCTCTCAGGATGTCAGAGAATCTTTCTCAGGATGTCATAGAACCATCATCATAGAATCACGAAGGCTGAAAAAGACCACTAGGATCATCAAGTCCAACCCCAACCCACCCCACCATGCCCATCCCCACGTCCCTCAGTGCCACATCTCCTCTGTTCTGGAGCGTCTCCAGGGATGGTGACCCCACCGCTCCCTGGGCAGCTGCGCTGTGCGTCACCACTCTTTTGGAGAAGTTTTCCCCAGTATCCACCTGACCATCCCCTGGTGCAACGTGAGGCCATTCCCTCTCATCCTATCCCTGTTACCTGGGGGAAGTGCCTACCCCCAACACCTCACCACAACCTCCTTTCAGTGAGTTTCAGGGAGCAATAAGGTCTCCCCTGAGCCTCCTCTTCTCCAGGCTGAACCACCCCAGTTCCCTCAGCCACTCCCCATAGCACTTGTATTCCAGACCCTTCACAGTTCTGTTGCCCTCCTCTAGACATGCTTCAACACCTCGATGTCTTTCTTGTAGGGAGATGCTCAAATAAAACGACCACACATACGGAAGCCAAAGAGTAATGATTATGAAGCTGAGGCAGATGGCAGTTATTAGGCACGTATCGCTACGCTATTACTCACAATTCCATATCGGAGACACAAATTGCTGGTTTTGAATCCTCCAAAACATATGTTATTTACCAAACAGCAGAATTCTGCTAGCACATACCTAGCGTACGTAGAGCAGGTTAACCCAGCAGTGCCTGGACAGAAAGCAGAGACCAGTCTGCTAAAGCACAGGAGGAAGCTACAGTGCACTGTGGCATGGAAATGGTTTCTCAGTTAATCCCCGGATGCAACAAGGCCACAAGAAAAAGAAGTACACGAAGCACCAAGTCAGTGATTTGAGGAGATATCTCATTGTTATGGTAGTAGCAGTGGAAATGCTGAACTGCGAGATAGTCTGAGTCCACCAGAACCACGTTCTGATCTTGGCAATAGCTTCTGTACCAGTTACGCTCCACTACAGCAGCTTTATAGCAAGATTCTACCACAAAGAATGAAAAGTTTTAAAAAATAAACTGAGCAATGGAACTTTTTTCTTAAGTAAGCAGTATATAACATTAGTGCAAGTGAAATCTGGGCATTTTCTAAAGCTTGATGTTAGTACTTGCATTTCATTTTAAAGCGACTTTTCCCTAGCACGACTGTAGAAGCACATTTAGATCATTCTTATCATTCAGCTTTTCACATATGGCAATTGTCCAGCATTTTAATCCAATAACATAGCTGTTGCCATAGTTTACTCATTTACAGAGACCGGAGACCTCTTCCTGTTCAGCAGTCACAGATTCCCCTGTCCTTGCCTCCAGTGCAGCAGAGAGCTTATGGGGGATGCGTGACTCACATGAGGCCATTCACATTGAAAACAGCAGACTAATAGATACTGTGTGATTAGAGCACTGGAGCCTATCAGAGATAGCATCCAAACAAGTAATCCATTCAAAAACAGTTTATAGAAGGGCAAAAAAGCTTAAATGTTGACAACAGCAGGCAAGAAGACAAGATTCTTTCATTCCTATCCTTCAACACATGGTGAGAAATTAGCCACAAATACTCACAGGATGTGGAAATATAGCTACTGAGTTCCTTGACTATCTTCTATCTCACAATTTATTTGGAAGGGAGAAGCAATATTTTATTGTCCTGTAGTACATGAAGACAATTAAATCAATGCAGTATCTGCAAACCAAAAAGCACAAGCAAAACAAAATAATTCAATTGCAGGAAAAATCTGAATTCAAGTCTGTAAAGTACATTTTTCTACAGCAAAACAATCTTTAACTCGCAATTAAAAATTCTGCTATGCTTTAAATAGAGCAGATGGTTTTCTTTATACCTGATAGCATCCAGCAGGTAAAGTGCTTTCCTCACTGTACAAAGAAGATTAATCAGAACCGTACATTATTCTGTCTCAGAAAACATATGCAGAGGCTATGAACAAAAATAAATCCAGCTGTTGGCTGCCCATAAGATAGATCTTAGTGTCTCTTTAGGGAATGAGATCTCAAATGTAGCCGTGGTATTCCATAAGCTGACAAACGCTGTCACATTGGGTCCTGTTGTTGTAGAGGAACAATGCTTCATCTATCAAAGAGCACTGTGGCATCGAAGGAACCTTATTAAGGAGCTAAGCGATGAGTCGCCCGCTTCTTGCGTTGAATGCCAATCAACTGAAAGGCATCATTTTAGCACTGGAAATCAGATGTATTACAATCAGAACATACTGGAAGTGGTGAGATGGAGGACAGGGGACGTGGCGCTTTCAAAGCCATTGGAGAGTGAGACTGTAAGCAGAGCTAAAGGCATTAAAAGCAAAAGCTCATTTAAACTAGTGAAAATTCCCTGTTTTATCAGGAGTGTAAAATTTTAGGGTAACGATTTAAGCAAGCTCTTATTAAATAAGAAGTGAAGAAACGCATTTTGCAGCATCTAAGCTAAAGGCACTGGCAGACCACGATTAAAAAGCAATAGTGGAGTCTGATCTCCTGACTGTGAGGTACAGCAGCAGAAAGAGCGACATTCACTCGTTTCTATTATTTTGATACCTAATTGCAGCGTGATCCAGGAAAATCAGATGGCATCTGTTTCAAATATGTTATGCAGGGGGAACAGTCATGCTTTTTTTTTTTTAATTGTTAGAAAAATAGTTCTCAAATTTGCATTGTTTTCACAGACCTTCAAAGAACTGGGGAGTTTCTCATGCACAGCCAAGGTGAGCCATAAAATCTCAGCACTGATTGCTATTATTAATGAGCCTCCAGCCTGGAGGGAAAAGGAGACAATTGCATTTATCCGAAAGATAAAGTAGGACCCTTTTAATACTTCAGTGCTTCTGGGTTCTATTGAAAAATGAATTACAAGTTAAGTAGCCAAGAGCCTATATGGGCATCTTACTTTATTAGAAATATATACGTACGTATTGGAGGCTATCAAAGGTCAGGAGGAAGTCTCCAGACTGATACAATTTATGCAGCAAGAGTTTTTCTCAAGAATATAGCCAGTCCAATGCTAAAGGCAGGAGAGTGGCTGATGGTGAAGGCATGGATGATGCTACCTTCCATCCGCCCTCCCTGAGGATTCAGGTGTCACAAGAAAGAAGTCCTTCCTTTGAAGGAATGGAAACAGGCACCTGTTGCGTTCACCACAGCAGCAATCTTGATCTGCCATTAATATTTCTTAACCACAATGTAGAAAAGTCCGAAAGTTCATTTTTGCTGCTGATGCCCCTCCTATCTCACGACAAGACCCAATAGCAACATTGTTTGATACCTGAATAAAAGATGGAATTTTTCATCAATGCCCTTTTCCCTAAATTATTCAGCAGGCTAGATACCAAGTTAAATGTCACAATTAAATTGTGAAACACACTGCCAGAAAAATGATCACGTAGCATGCATGTCTACAGGCTCATTAGTCTATTTTTTTGCTTGCGTGTGCCTCAAGGAAAGCTGGGTGCATGCAAGGGGTTTGGGACTGCTCAGGAGCATGTATTTAACTTTGCCTTGTATGTTGAAAGCCCAATACCACGATTAAACTCCTGCCCTTCCCAATCGATCTTCTGCATGAAGGAGAAGAAAACACAACCGCTGTTATCAAGCAGCTAAGAAACTATATTGCTTCTTAATGTCACATTAAAAATGAAGCTAATTAAGACAGACTCTTTGTAAGTGCAAAAAGTCATTGATTCCTTCGGTAAAGTTTTAATGCAGTGAATATAATCCTGAAAAAAAAAATGAAATCAATATAAACTCGATGGTGTTTGTAGGTTTCTATTTATGTAATGACATTAAGTACTCTGGAATTTAAAGTGTATTCGTTTTGACTGTAGTGACATTTCGAGATGCAAGAAAAAATTGTTCCAAGGTTATGCGAAATGTCTTGAAAATGGAATATCTTTAACACTTTGATACGCTCCCTCTAAAGGTGAAGCATCGCCAAAAAAGTGCATTTATATTCATTTATATTTCAGAATATGTTTTCCTATCTGCACACCGAGGTTTTGCTTTGTGTTTGTATCAGGTATACAGAAATTGCAGCCCTGAGAATACAAAGACCTCCAACTTACCCATGAATACTCACAAGTGCAACATGCACCAAACAATGTTTTGGCTTTAAAATGCCATAACCTTATTTTATGCTCATTAGAACAATAATGCACACTTCCACATGCCAAGAGCTATTGCTGGGACATAAATACAGCCCATTTATCATCTCCAATAGGATTCTTCAACTGAGCATTTGAGTTGAATCACCAGTCATCACCAGTAGCAAACCATGTTAGGTAGAAGAATACAGATGTATGTAATCATTCTGGTTGGAAAAGACCTCTCAGACCCCCAGGCCCAAGCACAACCCACCCCACCATGCCCATAGCCATGTCCTCAGTGCCACATCTATACAGTCCTGGAGCACCTCCAGGTGAGGCCACCACCTCCCTGGGCAGCCTGTGCCAGTGTATCACCACTCTTTCTGAGAAGAAATTGTTCGTAATTGGTCCTAATATCCTATTGTTCCTGAACCTTCCCAGCACAACTGAAAGACATTACCTCTTGCCCTATATCACTAGTTTGCAGCCTATTGCCAGGCAGCCCTTAAAATCACCCAAAGCACAGATGAGAAACCCCCATGCCCTCCCACCTCTTACGAGATGTTAGCGTGTTCTGAAGGACTATCATGAGTTAAATACACTTTCTGCAGAAAAACAATGGGTTTTTAAACATTGAGCATTTCCATGCATTCAGCTGTCCCTGAAAATAGAGAGACTGATCCAACACACTGTTGATTCAGGAGGGCTCTGGTGAGTTTGCCAGGCTGAAGTGTGGCTTTATGTCACACCTGCCTTGAACATTCACAGTCATTAAAGAGATTTATGGGATTCTAGAATCTCTGGCTGTTCTTTCAGAAGTGATACTGCATGGTTTCAAGGACTTCCTGCAGATATTGCTTGCATCCTTCTGATAAAGTCTATTCCAAATACATTTAGAAGTATTCTACCCAGATACTGTAACTTGAGATTTGCTTTTCATCTTCCCGAAGCTCAAACTGTCCATGAAAACAGAGGGCAACGAAAAAATTGCCACTCAGACTACTAAGGTACATTTGAGACCCTCACTTTTCCTCCTGCAACTCCTAAATCAGTCATCCCTGCCTTCAGGGTTCTGCAATAACAGAAACGTGGAATCAGCAGCCACATTCTCCTACAAAACCCCAGTTTGGCTCCAGATGAAGTTACTCATTTCTGAGTAGTGAGCGAGACACTGACCCTGCAAACACAGCACAAGACCACGCCGTGCAAGCTGTATCCTAATGCACATGCACAAGGGGGAGGCATTTACTAAATTTTAAGTGCATGAATTAGGAACCTTGGTAATACTCCTTTAACACAATTCTTTGGGTGCAACATACCAGGGGCTTTGCATGCCTCGGGAACAGTGCCACGTCATCCCTAGTTCCCATTTACACCCAGAACTCTGATGTTCAGAGTAGCTAAGTGGATTACAGCAGCAGAATTTGCTGTGGCATGCAAGGAACCCACAGTTATGGAAGCCTATGTGAGCAGCTACAGCTAAGTAACGTTCCTTATTTGAATTCTTTATAAATATATACACAGTCATGCAGCAAAGGAAGAAAACATGGCAACACATTAATGTATGAATATCTGAGCCATGTCCTCCCTCCAGGTGCAGCTCTACTGACATCAGTGTCTATGAACAATGATGTAGGCACCATTTTTTCAGTATGCCAAAATTCTCATTCCCAACCCGTTTGAAGCCCATATTTGCCCATTATGGTATGTATTTTAAAACAGTCTCGTGACAGGAGGAGTCTCAGCATCATAGGAGTTCGCAGTTACTCTATTTGTCCACTTCAAACTGTGAAAATAACTGGAATTAAGTCTAACCTGCTCTTCTGCACATGTCAGAAAGGGAAAAAATGAAAGTGCCATAGAAAGAGGCAATAAGGAATCTGCGAAAAGAATGAAACTCGAGAGTGCTAATAGCTATTTGACATTAAGAACCCACTCATGCTTTTGGTAAGGTAAACAGATGAGAAAAGTAATAAACATTTCACTCTTCCCCCTCAGTTCTTCACTATTGCTATCCAGGTGGAAAGGAGAGGCAGAAATTTGGGAGATCAATAGCTAACGTATTTAATTAAATTCCAAGAATTGTAGAATTATTAAGGTTGGAAAAGACCTCTCAGACTCCTAAAGTACAACCCCAACCCAACACTGCCGTGCCCATCCCCACAGTTGTGGAGCACCTCCAGGGACAGTGCCTCCACCACTCCCTGAGCAAAAGAGGAGAGAAACCCCAAACAAGATACTGACACACATCGATAATAATGGCTAAGACTCCAAATTAAGGGTTTATACACTGGAAAAGCACAGCCTGCATCTTTTTGCCTTTGGCAAGGGGACGTGAGAACAGCAGAGAACAAGTCCTGCTTCTTTCAGCCATCAGCTGAAAGTACCCAAAGTGAGAAAAGGCGAAAAAAACAGTGCAAAATTGAGTTGCTCTCCATGGTTTTACCAAAAAGCTGCAAACCTACTGATGCCTACAGAGTCATCAATTCATGCTGCCAAAGCAACGTGCAGTCAGGGACCGAGTGCTGGCGGATGCTTTCATTATGCTGTCCCAACAGGCACCGCTGTGCTGTCGTTAGTCAAAATAATTAGAAAACTCAGGTGCTAAGACAATATCTGCTGAATTTAGAATAAAAATAAACACTCCTACAACAGGCTTCAGAAGTTCACTCATTTGTGTACCTGTAGAGGAATTCTCTCCCAGCTTTTAGACTGCTTTAGCCAAGTTAAATTTAACAAGTGATAGATCAGCATCTTCTGTATCAAAAACAGGGAGCTGTTTTTGATCTTCAAACAGAAGACAAACCAATGCTTTGTGAATACACCAATCCTTATACGAAGATTAATTTTGCTAGCACTGCACATGCTCTCATGACAGATTCATTGTTCTAACATTTATCAGAGAAATTGATGGTCCTTGGAGGAGGAATACACCACAGAATAACACCATCAAACCGTTCACAGCACTTGAGTCACTTCTCCTATGATATGCCAAAATATTTTCCATTCTAACTCTTCTCTAGAACAGTGGGTGCTTTAATTGCAGAGGTATTCCTGCAGGTTGAGAAAAGAATCAAAATCACAGAGCTGAAAGATGATAGAACTGCTTATTACTTTTTTTTCCCCCCCTTTGGTTCCTTCCAAAATAATTATCATTCTATTTATTTGCATTGTAATAGAGGGTCTCTGTAATCACAGACAACAGAAGAATACACACAGAGCACAAAATGTTCGGAACCAGAAAGACCCAAAAAGCTGCACACGTAGAGGCAGAGAGAAAAAGAGAACAGAGAAAGCATTGGGAAATGATGATCCAGTGGGGATGAACAAAGACAATATCTAGAGGTGATAGTTGTGTTCCACTGTGCTTTGGTGAGCCCACAGGTAACGGGACCTGGGCAGAGTGGCATGATATGATTATCATAAGCTCCTTGGAGACTTTGGAGTATATATTTCAGCAGACAACAAAAGGCAGAAATAAGCTATTGCACTGTTCCAGAATCTGATCTGAGATATCTCCTTATGATGAAGGACAGCCAAGCAATGTGTGCTAGAACTGTTCAGGTTTCACACTCCTTTGTGCTACTTACTTTGATCTAGGGCAACCAGGAGTACAATTTGGAAACATTATGAGAGCAGAATCCCAAGTGAAGGCTTTGTCTTCAGTAAAGCACAGCACAGAATCTATACGCAACATCTGATGACAGACTCAAACAGAACACGTTTCATCATCACAATGAAAGCTTACATCATTTCAACAATTCAGTTTTACACCCCATTTCTATCAAAGTTTAACATTACTCTCATCAAATTTTTCCCAAACATGCAGAATATCTCCTGAACATGTATTCCACATCATAGATGTTATGATAAAAAATACATATAATACATAACAAATACTGGGAAGGTATTAAGTAGGGAGAGCAATTCTTTGGCATCTTCTTTAGGATACGTGCTCCACTTCTGCTTATACCCAATGTGCCTCCTCTGAAATAACACATTTCTCATCCATGCAAAAAGCCCTTTGTCTATGAAAAGATTTAATCACTTAGCCAAGAAACTTCATTTTGTTTCAATGGCAATAAAGAGCATCATCCTGATCTTATCACAGCTACAGACCGCAAAGCTTAAGCAAAGTTATGCCTTCTGATGTAATTTTATAGCCGCTATCAAACAAACATAAATAAGCAAAATTGTTATCTCAGCTCTATGGAGCATCTTCAAAGCTTACATTTTCCCAAGTAGTTCATTTGACAGAGTAGCAAAGCAACAAGCAGTACAGCACGAGAAGCACAACTCAACATCCCCCCCCCCCCCCCCCAAGCTCTGCTTCTCTCCTTGCCATGTGAACAGGTTGCTATTACATCAATAAGTTGTTTCTTAGATCATTATACGCTTTCACTGTCCTCATGCACTAAACTGCTGTCCCAGGAGCCAGGTCAGGCATCCAAATGCACCACTAATTTACAGAAACCACTTTATTTGACACTTCTCTACACAGGGCCCAGAGGAAAGTGCCTTAATCGGTACAACCACAGCCCGAGAGATACCACAGGGCACAGCAAGAAGGTAGGAATTATGAATAGTTATGATAAATAAATAAAGACACCAAGCTATAGTCCATAGACGAAGTCAGTTGAAAGGAATCTGATGAAATGTTGCTGTTAATGACAGCTCTCCCATGCGGTGTGTTTGTATTTTACCCATGTAAATTCCCTGAAGAACTCTGAAGCACATGATAAAATATCTCCCTCACGGACACTAATTAGGTTGTTTTCCTTCAATTAGCCACCTGCTTTCATAAAGACTGGAGGAATTCCATAAATTCGACATTTCTCTCTCAGATTTGTGCCAACATCCAACAAAGGGTTAAAAGTTATTGAGGGAAGACAGAGGGACAGACTGACAGCGTGCCTGAATAAGCTTTAGTCACCTCAGGAAACGAGGCTAGCGTAGATGCATGATTTATAACCACTTCTGAAGACAGACGGTCATCCATCATGCAAAACTCAGGAGTTAATTTAAAAAAAGACACCCTTATGTGCATGAAATACTTGGGGATTTTGCAAGGTGAAGGCAGAGCAAATGCCATTCATCGAGTCTTTCTGGTTGGAAAAGACCTCTCAAGATCCCCAAGTCTCCAACCCAACCAACCATGCCCATCACCACATCCCTCAGTGCCACATCTCCATCATTCTGGAACACCTCCAGGAATGGTGACCCCACCATCCCCTGGGATGGTGTCCTTCCCTACAGAAGAGCAAAGCTGCTGCTGGATGGACCAACAATACACAGTCTGGAATAGGGAGAGGGCGACTGGGTCAAGTTCTTCTTAATCCTTGAAAAGGTTTCACTGAAGTTTGATAAAGCAGTACAGCAAAAGGCATCCTAAGCTCATTCTCCCTGCACACAGCTCACTTAAGTTAAACTTCACTGCTAACCCTGACAGGCAGTAGACAGTCTTTAGAATCTGACAGCAGTATTGCACAGCACAAAGTGGTGAGATAATAATAGTGTCTATAGCAACCTACACTGATCAAGAAAAGCTCAAAAAAAAGCTCATACCGTTCATAACAGTTCAGATGATGGCAGCACTGACACAGATTTTTATTTTATTTTAACTTTTCCCCCCAGCAAAATTAGAACCATGATAGGCAACAAAAGACCTCTTGTATTCACATGGAGAGGCTGGGGGGAGAAACAGCTCATCTGCCAGCTGGCAGGTCAAGCGAGCGTTGGTAACCACCCAAATTCATCTTCCTGCTAAACTAAACTTGTAATTCAAGTATTTCCACGTAACTGCACAGAAGATGTTTCGTTTTGTGGCTTTCATCTGTGCTATGGATCATTTCTCAGAGTATGTTGTGCTATGTGTGGCATAGCCATTATCACACCCAGGACATCACTAAGTCGGAAGGAAAGCATGTCCATTGGGCACTGCTTTGTCTGCATGGTTGGGTGACCCACACAAGCCAGGTTTTCTATGGAGATTATTTTAAGACAAAAACATTGCAGGGAGGGTTGGTTTCTTCCTTTTACTTTTTATACAAGTTATAAATAGGTTTGTATTATGTATAAAAAATGATTAAACTTTTAGTTTCATAGAGTATAGCGTTGCATTTAGAAGCAATATATATAGATCCATATCCTAAGCCAGCTAGAGAACAAATTTGGAGTTAACATCACTGCCTGCCTCAGCACAACCAAGCATCCAAGCAGTCCTTGCATGGCAGGACTTGAAACACTGAGAAACTTCATCACAGAGAGAAGGACTTCTCCAAATCCCAGGAGAAATTCACAGCAAGGAAAGGATTTCCTTGCAATCATCCTGCAAAGTCCCCAGGTGGAATTGAATTGTACCTCCTCAGCAAGCCCATACAAAAGCTGGGCTTTGCCCTCTTCCCATCTCAGGCTCAATACAAGCTTCCAGCCAGAGTCTTCACATCTATCGAGTGCCTGTGCCCATCACAAGAACTACTTCCCAAATAGCAAGCTAAACATAGGCAGTTATTTACTCTTTCAAGAGGCAGCACTGATCTTCACAAACCTCAATATGTGTGGGGGGGGGTCACTTGCTTCATCAACATCCCACCAGGTAACACAACAGTCTGTGTTCCAGACCAGCAGGCTGCAGTCAGCCCAGGTCTCACAGCACGGATGCTGTTGGACAACCCAGTTTCATGCAGGCAGTTCTATCCTACAGAAAAGGAAAGAAGCCTCAGACAGAATGCTATAATTCCCAATAGCTTTAGGTACTGTTGGCTACAACAGACTTCCTCAAAACACATACATGCTGGATAACATGTGGATAACAATAGCAACATAGTCTGAACCATCTTTTGCTTTGAAATTCTCCATGTACTTCAACTTTTGTAAATCCAGAATCCCTTAGGGCTTTCTCCACATTTCTTTACTGAACAGGCAGCAACTGAACAGCTAACCCTGTTCAGATCCAGGAAAGAGCCCAACTTGCAGAGCTCTCCATCACCCTCATACACCCCCTGCTTCACAGCTGGGTTTCTGCTGGCTTAATCCATGCAGGAGCACAGAGCCATACTTCTTGCTGAGACAGTTCCATTGTCAAAAAGCCCCAATTATGCCTGATTAACCTGTAGTGATAGATTCTCTCTCCTGTACTAATTTGGTGTAGAGCCAATGATTAAATCCTCATTTATAAGGCAGACCATATCTCTCGCATAAAAAGATCACTGCTAGACAGCTATACCACATACCCAGTTAATTATGATTTTTATAATTTGGGCTCCTAATGGTTTCTTAGTCAGAAAGCAGTTATAGAAAAGCTTTAGTACATAAATACTGCATAAATTATCATATTTTAAGACAAAAAAATTGGTTGGCATTCTAAAGCTGACAAACTGCATGTTACAGTAGTTAGAAAGAGCACAGAGTTTATGTACAACCCTTATAGAAGTGCGTATTGCTCCTATCCACTTCTTACAAACTGGCAATCACAGATGGTCTCATAAAAGACTTGGAATTGAAAATAGATCTCCGCATTAGGAATGTGCAAGTTCTACATCTACATTAACGGATTTGTAATTCACAGCATGACATTCAATGGAAGACGACACGGTAAGGGCGTTGTACATTTTAACATACTTACATAATGAGCAATTATGTTGAATATACTCAGAAATAGAATTTTCTGTAGGTTGAGAGAAACCTACAAGTAATCGCTTCCCTTTCTAGAAATTCTGATGCCTTGTGTGGTTTCCATGAGCTTTTTGGTGCGTTGACACTGAACGTTTTTCATAAACAACTTGACCTCAAAGAGCAAGAGCCATTTTGGAAATGAAATACAGCAAAACAGCATCATTCTGGAGCACTCGACAGAATCACTGCAGCACCATTTCAAATCATCTAGACACCTTTAAAGTCATTCCCAGCAGCCCAGGCCCTCTGCACACAGCAGCCGTGCAGGAGAACAAGGAACAATGTGATTTTGTTGATGGAAGTGAAAAAGCTGCTGTCATCTTCTTTGTTCTCTGGCACCTATCCACACCACCAGTCCTACCACACTGCAGCTCAAGGATGGAGGACCGTCTGGTGACTTCATAATTAATCCAGACAGATGTCACACGGCAGCAAAGTGGCCTTATTCCAATCAGTGAGAAAGGCAATATAGAAGTACCTGCGTCTGCACAGTCCCTCTGGAAGCTATTTGTGCTATAAATCATTTAGTCAATAACAATTCATAACAAATGGGGCTTGTTTTAGTTTAGTTACTTCCAGGGTGAGTTTGGAAACTCAAGCACACAGAGACAACCTATACTAAGCAGCTTTACATGCTGGAGATGTTGCAGCATGCTTCCCCCATGTTGAATTCTCTGGGTTTTTGCTACTCCTGCCGTTCTCCATGCGTGTTCTGTTGTTGACTTTCCCATTCTGTTGATAGTTACAGTCATTACAGTCATCACGGTTGTTTTAAACGTTTTTAAGCAGCTTTTTTTGTTTGTTTAAGTATTGGTCCTAAGCTAAAAAACAGAAGCACGAAAGGCGAGACCTTCCAGGAGCTCAGACCTGCACCAGCACCGCAGGGACCCCAGAACTGCCCATCCCCATACGCCAGGGCTGCTGTCAGCCATCCCAGAAAGCCAATTGCCCAGCTGAGCTCAGGCAGTAGTTGTCTTGGGAACCACATGCAGCTTCTGGACTGGCAGCAGCGCCACTTCCATGCTAAGGATCTGGTAGGTCACACAATGACCCGCCATTTGTCACTCCCTTGGGTTAGAAAAACCACTTTGTAAACACAGTTTAGCTCATGAGTCATGATTTGGCCTTCTGTGCTCTAGAAGAAAAAAAAAAAAAAAAAATCAATCATCTGCTCAGCCTGCCTTTCCTACACACCTCCAGACCCAGGAGAAACACGTTCTGGATGCCCTTTCTTCCAGGGTGGGAAAGAGAGAGAGCTATAGCAGCATTGTTACCCTCTGACCTTTTCTTCTCTATCAAGTTCTTCAGAATCAGAATGCGAAGAGCAGCAAGAGCTTGACTTCCTGCAGCAAAGGGCAGTGAACTGCATGCGTTTATCTGCAGGACTTCTGTAACACTCACAATCAGTGCAAAAGAGAAACAATTACACAAAGCCAACCTATGCCTCAAATTCCCTGTGCCTCAATCCATTCAAACACCACGATGAGACAGCAGAGGTGCTGCACAGTCAGGCTCTCCCCACCCCAGAAGGGATGCATATGGTGGTCACACACATGAATGTTTTCCAACATCAGTCACCAGCAATGTCATTGAGAATTCTTTAGCGGGAGTCTTTGTAGCTAAAATTGCATTAAGAAAATGTATTTTAGGTTTACTAAGTTTAACCAACTAATTCCGTATGGGCAAATTGAATGACTCATTTCACAAGTGCTTTGCATTTATTTCTCAGCAAAATTAATCTTGAGAAAGGAAAGCTGCTTCTGTAGTAGCATAATTGTACTTAATACCGTGCTTTTCTCTCTGTCTTGCCTCCTTGGATGGTTCATAGTTTTTCATCCCAAAGAAAACAAATAGTGTATCACAATGAAAAGCTGGTATCAATTTAAGCATCCACTTGACGGACTACAAAGTCTTCAGCAAAACTTCAGGTGGTTTAAGGACTTCCCCCATGTGCTGTGTTACAGCACAGTGATTCCCCCATTAGAATCTCCCGGTTAGAGAGTATCATGGTTTCTGCAGTGCCACAGCACTGTCAGAGCTCTCTACTACTACATAATTACTGTAATATAAAGCTTTGTGATGCAGTGGCACAGCTTTACCTGAATTGGAACAGACATGTTTTTGAAAAGGCCTTTAGTCTGTTCTACAAGTCTCTCTGTTTTGGGAATAATTATGAGTTGACTGCAAACGTACATCATTAGATGAAGACAGTTAAGGATCTTTCAAAAGATCAAGGTAATTTTCAGGGGAAAAAAAAAAGGAAATTTGTTTTAAGAACAGAGATACGACAGCTTTGATTCAAAGCCACCCATCCACAAAGGCAGCTCCCCTTTGTTCCACGCATTCTCACTTCACCCTTCAGAATCTGAAAACACTTTTTGAAGCGCACAATGTGATAATTTGGGCACTAAATACAAAATGTTTATGCACCAGTGATAGAGAAAAAGTCATACTTAAACCAATAGTCACCAGAACCAGAGGCTGTTTGAACACCCTCCTCAACTGAACCAAAGCAGAAACGCCGCTGGTTGATTTCTGTTAAATTAGAGCTGTTCTTCAATTCCTTCCTCAGCCAATTTTCAGGAATGCGGCCAACTTATGCCCCCCAACCAACCCTTAATATTTCTCAATTATGACATATCAAATTGAATTGTTCTTTTGCTCCACTGGTTCTCCCACGAGCCATATAGCAAGCCTTCCTCTGCAAAGCCCAAACACTACAAAGATGCTCCTTATGGCCTTGTAAGTTCTTTTACAAAGATGTCCTACAACAAGCACAAAGCCAGCTTAGGCAAAGCACTGCCTAGGAAGAAGTACTGGAAAGTCATCACTTTTAAGGCAATATTTTATAAGATACACATCAGTTTAGCTGGGTCAGGAGTGCAGTGGTGTCAGCAGTGACCAATGGTCTACTGGCAAGATGAAGCCATTTGTTGGGTTTTCAAGGGAAGTTCAGGAAAACAGAATATTTTTATGCAGAGACCTTTGGATTTGGAGGAATCTCAAATTAAAATAAAAAAGCTAAATAGCATTTCCTTGAAGATCTCTAAGACAATGCTTTCCAATGTGCTGATCTGGGAGGTTCTTAGGATTTTTCAGCGCAACTGAAAGAGCTCTGAAAGCAGCCATTGTAAAAGCACGGATCCCCACTCCATCAGATGCAAACAGAATCCATTTGTTCAGGTCCTGACAAGGAATAGCAATGCCATTGTCTGACATAGCCAATGCAGAACAAGGTGACATCACTAAGGAACTTGGTCAAGCTTTTAGGGAGAGAGGGCAATGGGTGTTACGTTCCTCTTGTGAAAACCAGAAGAGAAGACTCACCCTTCAATTTCAAGCAAAATAGAAGCTGGGAAACAGCTTTTACCAGAAGTAGGCTCAGAATATTGCATTTAATTAAACTAATCTGAAAGTTGAGGGCTATTACTTAATAAGAAAAGGTTTTATCTTCTGAAGAAATCACAACTGCGCTTTTTGGCTGACAGCAATTTTGAGTAATGATCACACTAAAAGGGCTGAGGATTTATAGCTCCATAAGAGGAGCAAAGCATGATGGTGGGGGACAGGGAGAGAAGTCATCCAGTCAGAAAACGCATCACAGCTACAGCTTTGGGATGACAATTTTGAGTAACTTGCACAATCCAGGTTCAGAAAAAGTGCTCCCAGAAATGTTACCAGGCAACCATGCTGCCTGCAGACAGCAGCCCAGCCACAGCTCTGCTGCCTGCATTCCTCCTTTGACCTCCTTGGATCATGGGAGCAGCACCATTGAAGAGAAGATGCCCTCTTCCTCCCCCAGGGAGGAGAGAATTCCAATGCGGACTTCGAGCATTGGCAAGGAAACTCTTTTTTTTAAGCACAAAGAAGTACAGTGAAGCCCTGAGCAATGAACGCACTTCCTAGATGAAGGACTGGTTAAGTTTGTCCTTTACTTTGCCCATCAGCATCTCTTAAAAGACGGTTCAGGTGTTTAAATCAAGACAAAATTCTACAGAATTCCAGAAGTTGGAAAGCAGCACCTTAGTGCAAAAGGTTCACTATCAGAATAACAGGTCTACAGAATTTACTTTCATTTCTTTCTCTGTTACCAAAGATTTCCAACTCCATCCTCAAATTATTTTGTGTCAATAATTACAAGGTATGAGTAGAATAATAAGAAGAGTCCAATAAAAGCTCTGCTTTCCTCTTCACCAAAAACTTGCATGGATTGGTTCAGGTTATCTCAAATTTCCAACACCACACATAAGCTTGCTGCCAACAGGATCTCAGGAACAAGGATGGGCTCCCTGCCCATGGTAGTGCTATTGCATCTCTTCCAACAGCCTTCAGATCCTCTCTATCTGCGTATCTTGCCTTTAGTTGCTTATCCTCATTTCCACTCTTTTATAACAGAAGTTCTTAAATATGGGCTATAAAATCAATTGTATACCACACATCTAGCAATAAAAAAAAGCTTTGATACACATTTGTTGAACATATACAGATCATTTTTGCACAAAGAAAATTAATCCAAATGAATCTGTGTAACAAAAGCACTTGTCTAAGAATGAGTTTCATATTACTTTAATATAAAGTTTAAACTTAATGTAACTAATGTGATATCTAATAAGTAACATCTTTTCCAGCAATGCACTCATTGTAGTTAGCTTAATATTTGGTAAAATACAATAAATGTGATGGATGAGAATTCTTAACTAATTATATAATGGATCATTGGATTTAATGATAGCATATCTTGCCAGTCCCCCAGATTTGCTTACGCAGCACAGTTAAACAATAGATAAACTCAAAAGAGGCAAATTGATTTTTAAGGGGAATTTTTGACTTTTAAGGAGACACTGTGATGTCTCTTCTTATCTCCCAAACCTGTAACATTTGACAGGTGTTGCCTACTCTCTTCTTTAAAGTATCTGCCACTCAAAGGCTTCCCATGTTCTTCTTGGGATGATGGAACCAATATAACACATTATTCAAGATGAAGGCACACAGACACCATAGAGACATTTTCTGTTTTGTTTTCCATTCCTTTCCTTGCACATTCTAGCACTCAGTTTGCTTTTTTTGGGTGCTGCTGACATTTCCATTATTCACCATAATTCCAAGTTTACATTTCACAGCATTAACAGTTAACCCTTCTGCACTACTAACCAAAATACACATGCATATATGTATATGTGTGGGGACCAAGTGTTTTTGAAGTCAAATGCAGTACTTGGTTGAACTTGACTTCAGCTTACTATGGCACTGAAATCAAGATCATTAAAACACATACTTACGCTTGTTTTCTGTTGCAAAAGAGCTATCATCTTTATAATTTCAATAGCAAGTGCTGCAATTACAACGTGCTAACGAGCTGTAGTTGTTATAACAACCTGGCAAGGTTAAAGGCTTGGCTAAAGCTGTACACACTGGAGTTTATGGTCTATAGCAAGTGGGAATGCACTGAGAAGACAGTCAAGTTACCACCTCCCCGTTAAAATGTTTTAAGATCAAAATGTTTCCCTCATGCCTCCTCTCCCCCCAAAGAAAACCTTTTGCTTTCATGTTCCTATGGCTTCTGTATTCAGTCCTGAAGCCCCATTACATCTCTGCTAGAGAGCTGAGCATAGCTTAGAGTAGAAATGCCATTTTATAGGGCAGGAAACCCTGGAAAAATAATGTAAAATAAAAATGAAGCATCTTCTATGTACCAGAGAATAGGGTTTGTTAAGTAGACCAATTAGACAAGGGACTGCCAGGGCAAGGATTCTTTTAAATGAATTGTAAAGGTTAACTTCATTACAGTGACACTGCTCTAGAGCATAAAATCACATTCCTTCACAGAGCTGCAAAGCACAATGGTTTCACTCTGCCCTGTTCAATACAGCATGCAGTTCGATAGCCTCTCCTAGAGCACAGCCTTCCTGCAGAGCAGAATAGGTGTTTTAAATTAATTACCACTATTATACTTTGTCTTGCATAAGTCAGCACCATAAATACAAGAACAAGCTCTCTCCTACCCCCAACTCTTTCAATTTGGTTAACATATTGTAACCAGCTAAATAACAAATACAACAGCCCACTAAATATCACTAATACACTTAATGAAAACCCCTTTTTACAAAGAATATTAAAATATTAGGCACTTTTAAGTCCTTTTTAGCCATATACCAAGCTGTTGAGTACGCTACATCTCTACCATACCCTACAACTGCCCATAAACAAGGAAGTAATGTCACCCAACCTGCCACCCAAACGTGCACAAGCATACACAGCCTTTTCCCCCAGTCCTCAAGAAACTCAGCAGCTCCTCAGCAAAATCTGAATCTGCAATAGCAGAACCTGCTTCCCACACAGCCTATTTTCACCCCACACAAACCTGAATCATTTGCCTCCAGCTCCACAGATTCTGACCCACCTTCCGCCACAGCCTTTTGAGCTGCACAAAGACTGCAGGCAGAAGGGGTTTCTAGAACCTCCCCTGACCCATCATCATCGCTCTCCCTCCTCTCCAGCTGCAGCTTTTTTAGGGTACTTTACCTGATAACCATCAGCATAACCCCCACCCTCGTTAGCCTGACTCGGGTCTGACCCTTAACTCTTTCTAGGGCAGAAAGCTGTTGCTGGAAGCAGTGTTTCCACGAATAGAAATAGCATTTTCTCTCTCGATGTGCTTTCCCAACAACGCTTCAGAACTATTTAAATTCTCAGTGCAAACGTGAGGGGTGGGTGTGGGAAGCTGCTCTCATTCATTCTGTGCTAATTTGAGAGCAGAGCTGCCAGTCCCCATTGTCTGCTGTCAACTGCCATGGTTATAAAGATGGAGAAAAAAAATGGAACCAGACACATGTGCTTGAATGAAGCCTCGACTTTCTGAAGTTGAAGTTCACACATCCTCAACACCAGTTCTCACACATGCACGTAGCATCTCTCCTCTGCTATTAAACACTGTGAATAAGGGTGTCGAATGTTGAGCTTACTGCTTTTTTCCCCCCCCTACTTTTATCAAAATTACATATTTTGATCCCGGAGTGCTCAGAATTGCTGATAAAATTAACTAAAAAGATCTAATTTAACGAGGACTGTCAGTTCCTGAAATTTAAAGCAATCTGGCACCTCATGTTAACTGGAAGACATTTAGGAACACAATTAGCAAGGCAGCGAGCTCTCAGCTTTGCAGCACACGATCCCCCCTCTACATCCTCTCCGGATCCTATCTGCAAGGACTGATCACATCCCACTGATGTCACGACATCCCTCCTCCTTCCAGGATGTATGGAACCACAGCAACATCCACATTTTCCAGCTGTGTTAACGTTTACTCGTCTTTATTTGGTTTTATTTGATATTCACCAGGCAGTTGAACAAGAGGGAAAGAATTGGTTTAAGCGTCTGCTTTCCAGACAATTAGTGGCTATTATCACGTTCTACATCCTGTATTGTTCCAAGAAAATGCTTTTTCTCTGCTTCAGAGTAGAGATGGCTTTTACATCATCTTCATCATCTTTTACATCACGTGTATACTTTGCATGGTTGTATGTTCACTCCTATTTTCTTACCACAAAAAGCCCAGAGAGGTTTCTTGAGAGCAAACAATGAGGTTAATTGGAGACCTGCTGGAAAATGTTTTTGCCACGCTGACCCAAGCCAGCGTGCTGTGTTTCAGCTGAGGCACAATACCTTTCTGCCATAAGGATTGCCCGTGGGACATATAGGGAAATGCACTGTTGGGCTCACAGATTAGCTTGGGATGGAAGGGATTGTGATGCTCCAACCCCTCCACCACAGGCAGGGCCACCAACCTCCACTTTTAATACCAGCCCAGGCTGCCCCATCCAACCTGGCCTTGAACACCTCCAGGGATGGATGGGGCATCCACAGCTCTCTGGGCAGCTGTTCCAGCACCTCACCACTCTCATAGTAAAGAGCTTTAGGTTGGATGTCAGGGGAAATCTTCCCTCCTTCAACTTAAGACCGTTTCGCCTTGCCCTGCCTGACTCCATTGGCCAAACCACAGAATGACTCAACATTACAGATCTTTACAATAAAGCACAGCTTTTACAGCAATTCACAGTAGAAAGCACTAAGAATGACTATTAAACCATACTCTGATTTGGGGGGAGTTTTCTTTTTTTAATTTGGAAGACTAATGCAAGCATTTATTGAAGGCAAGGAGTTTTTCTTTCCCAAGACAAATAGTGTATAAATCTATAAAACCATGTAATATTGGCATCAGGAAGCCACCAGTGGTCTGTATTAGGCAGCACTAGAAATTTTCCAGCTGCTATTCAGAGATGCAGGAATTTCAATGAGAAGCTGTGATTACTATGCAGTAAACCTATAATCAGGAGAACAAAACAAGAGAGGTTGGCAATTCTGCCTCATCGGGTACTCGTCGTCCTGTGCTGCTTACTCAGAAGTCAAAGTAAAGTTCCCCAAAGTATTCCCAGAGTAAAAAGTTCAGCATTACTATAAGAAAAACAAAAGGCTAAATTGCATAAATATTATGAAGTTAACTTCCTTTTTTTTGCTTACGAGAGGAAGAAACATCTTCAGATGATGGTTATAAATGTGACATTGTCGCAGTGATGGCCTATTAAATTAGACAATTACTGCAATTGATTGAGAACACTTGGACAGCACCTGCTCAGAAAGTTCTGATGTGAAATATCCCCCCGTAGCACAAAGGTCAAGCTTTTGAGAGGATGATTTATTCTAAACAGAAACTTAGTGAATTTTTCCACTCCATTGATCAAACTTATTGGAACAACAAATCCAATTACTGTTCCTGATTGATTTATCGGCATGTTTTGGAGACCTCAGTCCAGAAAAAATACTGTTTTTAAACCTTCCAGCCCAGGAGGAATCGCAGCTTAGAAATGCGACGTTGTCAGAGAGGAAGTATTAGACTGAATATGAGAATACCAACATGTTTCTGTCAACAGAGCATCCTCCAGTGCTGTATTCAATATTCTGCAGCGCTGCAGAGCACAGAGATGACCTCATGTCACTGCACACTGTGTTTTAAGCAGTCAGCCCCCTGGAACCCCCAGGGCTGTATCTCAGAGTGCCCATCCTTACATCTCCCCCAGCTCCCTCCTGCTCAGACACTTCCCATTTCTCACAGCTCTCAGCTGATTGCATAATAACACAATTAAAGATGAAAAAGCAGGGAGGGAAATGCAAAACCATGAATCAACTTCTATTTTATAGTACATCGTGCTGAAGTACAGACCACTCTAAGCCCAGGTCTATGCAATGTGCTTTGCCAACACCAGATGGAAGTTCTTCAGGCTGGTGAAGTCTGTGCAGTACCACAAAGTTCTGAGATTCCTACATTGACACAGCACATTTTTTTCTATTCAAACAAGTACATTTATAGACCATGAACTCTTCTCCATATGTGACCATTTAAGAAGTTTCCTAATGAATTCTGAAAACAGGAACAAGCAACTTAATGTTCCTTCTTAATCGCTTTGATTTTCAGCGCCTGATTGACCTGACCACTGCTATTTTCATTAATGCATGCTTACTTCAACATTTTTCTTGACTGTAATCATAAATTTAATAATACTCTGATCTATACTGATATTTTCAATTGCTTTCAACACTTCGTGCAAACATTTCCTACTCAAAAGCAATATGAAACATACATCGCATGGGATGGCTGCAGACCTGGAAGTACAGTTTTATGATATGTGCACAAAAACAAATGGTGAAATTTGGTAAACCCACTGTTTTATAATAACCCATAATTTCACACCTGGAAATTCACCAGGAATTGCATCAAAGCTCTGGGGCAAATAACGTGAATTACCACTCTGAACATCAGAGGATTTCATTTTATGGTAGAGAGAGTGTAAATTTGCTTGGAAGGTGATGTATTTCTTGTTGATTTACCCATGCCAGTTTAATGTCATTGATATCTTCAGCTGCCAGAAATGGTAAATAAATGTGATAAACAACATGTGCAGTTTAGTCAAATATACTCTCACTGCAGTGAAACAAGAGAAATACTACAAAATACATCTGTGCTTGATCACAGAATATAAACCAGTTGCTGTGTTGCTGAATTGGACTGTACACTGTTATTTCACTTATTGACACAATTTTATTTGTAACATATAATCTCAGTGGGGATTTTTGTCACAACAGGTACTTCCTCCTTGCACAAATTACATTTTATTTCTCTTATGGGCTTGATATCTTATTTTGCATTTGAAGATTTCTATTCACTTTGGATTGGAGCACCCAATAAACCTGTGCAAAAACAGAGCCAAAAGACAGATGCCATCATTGTCAAACACAGATAACCCACATCTGACAGCTGCTAATCAAAACAGCTCAAGCAAGGAAAAGATATTGACTGCTATTCCTATTATCTTACAAAAAATAAACAGATTCACTGCTCTGCTGAGGACTTTGGTCATTAATTCCCCAGGACAGTTCAACATAATAAATGAATCAATTATTCGTATGTTATTTTTCTATCTTAGGAAATTCTAACTGAATTAGTCTAAGAATTAATTTGGCTCTTCTGGTTTGAAAGTAAAAGTCATACTTTACATTCCTGTGGAAAAACCCAATGAAATAAATAAAAAAAATTTAATAGTCTACTTACGAAAAGGCAACAGGCACAATATTTTGACCCTTGTTCACCCTCTTAACTCTAACAGTTTCCACAGACTTACAAAAAATAACAGAGATCATCATTTTGATATACTGAAAGCAAATAGAGGATAAGTGTTTCCTAAAAGGGCCTTCATAACTGGGATCGGATGGAGCTGAGCTCTAAATTAAAATGTCACAGACAGCTGGTGAGAGAATAGCTCCTGACAAAAAGAAAATAAAACAGGAGAGAGGTGGCGCAGGCTGCCTGGCAGCTCTGGCACACAGGAATTAAGAACAGCCCAGAGGGGTTGGAGCTGTCTCCAGCCCCACGTTCCTACCCAGAGCTGAGCATAAGGCTCAAAGGCAATAAAACCGTTGGCTGCCATCCATCTTATGGTCGTACCTCCGTGAGGTATAAGTTTAGGATCACTGTTCCCAAAACTTGTGGTGGGAAACAGATTCCAGGGGGCAGCCAGACCCTCTGTATGGGGACACAGGACTGAACTACAGCTTCTTCCCTAGCAGAGCAAAGCGTAAGCTGAGATGGAAGGAAGAAAAACTGAAAACCTCTATCGATCCAGGAGTCCCTTCAAACTTTGCTGCAGTGCTCACAGACTGAAAATCAACAGAAGAAAAGCAGAGGTTGGCTGAAGAAGGCTGTCAGCTGGCATTTAAGTAAAGTGAAAGAAAAATCCAGCAATGCTGAGTGACCCAGAGAGGCACGTGAACTGCAGAAGAATCTTAAACTGAAGGAGAAATCATTGCAATGGAGATTCTCAGGACCCACCAAAAATGTTTTCCTAGCAGGAAATCGAAAAGGAAAAAAGAACATGCCACATAAAAGTTGTGTAGAAACTGTAAGGAGCTGCAAGCTACACTCTAATCTACTTGGAACAGCAAGAGGGGCCGGGAACATCTCTGTGCCATTAGTGGTGACCAATGGGCACTGCCCATCCATACTGTACTGCCTGTCAGCCCCACATGCAAGCGGCAATGTCTGGGCTTTGCCATACTGGATATTAGGAAATTCAGGTTGGATACGAGGGAACATTTCTTCTCCGAAAGTGTGTTGAGGCACCGGCACAGCTCATAGGGAGCAGTGGGGTCACCATCCCTGGAGGTGCTCCAGAACTGTGGGGATGTGGCACTGAGGGACGTGGTGATGAGCATGGTGGGGTGGGTTGGGGATCTGAGTAGTCATCTCCAACCTTAATGATTCCGTGACTCTATGCGCCATGCCACAGCCTGGCTTTATGGGACACACTATCAGTGGGTGACATAAGGCTACAAAAAATATCTGCTTTGTCTTAAAAAAAAATACACCTCTACAGAATTAATGAGCGGCAAACCAACTCTGCTGTTCTGCATACAGCTGTACAGCACAACTTTTTTTAAAGTACTGTAGCTCCAAGACATTATTTTAATTGAGGAAGAAAGCTCTAGCTCTGATTAGGAAGAAAATGTGAGGTGGGCAGTAAACCCAGTGATTTCTGAGTGTGACAAGAGACAAAACACAGTCAGAACATTATTATTCTTGAAGTACTTTAAGGCACTTCTGATCATCATTTTCCTCCTCTCAAAAAGCCCACAGTTTTTGAGTTGTGTGGCCTATTACAATACAATTAAATAAAATAGTGATGTATTTGGTCCAAACAAGATGAAAAAATACACAATCCAAGGTTCCTCTGAAGCAGAAATCAATTTTCTGTAAAAGCAGCCAACAACCTCACCTTGTTTTATCAGACAGGGTCTCACTTCTATGGTGTATAAGAAATAGCAGTACTGCTTTATTGATGTACATGAAATCAATCTCAGTGATAAGGTTCCCTGCTAAACCAGGCTCCTCTACCCTCTAAGTGTAGCACATCACCAACTAAACCATCAACGAAATACAAACCAGAGGGTACCCATTACCAAACACATCACAGTGGCCACAACTTTGACTTCTGCTCAGTTGTCTCACATACAGTTGCTTCTTCTTAGGGCCACCAATGGGTTCTCATCAGAATCCTCCATTGCATAAAAATGGCGGTGGTGGATCATATTTTAGTTGGGATTCGTTAGGTCTATTAATGAACTGAGCCACTAAGCACATGGAGGATTCAGCCCTCAACGTTCAGTTATTGGAAGCATACAGCAGCATGTAATTTTGTACTTCTTTATCTAAGCAAGGCATTTTTTCCCATCAACTGACATTCATGAACTAGAGCTACTGCACTGGTGTGCAGACTGAGTTGCAACCCTTCTCTCACGTATACCTGGGAGAGCACACAACGTTGTCCTCTCAAGGGCAGCCACTCAAGCCAAGAGCAGGCGTTTTTGTTCTGATGCTCCATATGAAGTTCCATAACCCACAGGAGGACCAGGAGTCCTAGCATCTCCCTGCATCCAGGACTACCACTAAGCCAACAAGAGAACACAATTATTTTAGAAACGCTCCAGCCTATATTCAGCCATTTATATATAGTTTTAAGAGCTGACTTTATCACCCACTTTAGAAGCGCTGGCCGCTCATCAGATTGGTAAGTATGCTTGAGCAGAAGCAGAGACAGATTGCATGAAAGATGTTGTGATTTTCATGGCTTGGTAAATATAAGCTAAGAAATACAAAAATGAACTCATGAAAAGGCACATAGCCCAAAAAGTAATTAAGGAAAGTACATGTAACAAAACAAGTTAGGTGTAAATGCAAATGATGCTGCGCTATTCAGGACATTGTATAAGATAAATAGAATGTAGCCAGTCTATGTAGGATACTAAGAAAAACTCACATTCTGTTATTGACAGATGTAGAGGATTTAATTAGCAGCAGGGGAAGAGTGGAAGAAAAGCTATGCCCAGTTAAAGGAGACAAAATTAATTTTAGTAATAAGGACATTTAAAACTTTGTCAAGTGCAAGTTCTCCTGCTTTGAGCCCTTGTTCATCTTCTCACTGATAGGAGGAGGAAGCAAAGTCCTCTAGGGCGAGCTATTCCTGTACCACTCCACCAACGTGATTCACATTCTCCCTTCAGAAAGCTGATTCTGACTGTGGGTAGAGACAGAGAGCAGACAGAGGGGGGACCTTGTTTTTGTCTTGTGTGACAACTCCTAAACAAGTGATCATGAAGCCTAAAAAAAATCTGTGTGCTTAAAGGTAGGGATCAAAATCCAGCAGGAAACATGAAGACGTCTTCTTATTGATTTCTATGGACATCACATAGGGCCCTAGAGATCTCAGCACAGATGAGAACTGTAAAACATATTCACAGTCCTGTCAAAGCCTGAAGAATAATAACCTAACATGAAGTTGCTAAATTGGAGATCCAAAGACATCCATCAAAATTATATCTAGAGGCACAAACATTGAGTGCCACCAGGGTAAGAGGAGCTGTTAGCACAGCAAAAGAGGGCATTTTCTCTTGCTTTTCAAGCCCAGTTAAACACTGTCATCCTCTACAGAAAAGTTACAAAAGATGCACAAATCCAATGGAAGATGAACCAGATCACAGGTGCAGACACCCTTAACCCATGCGTAGCTCATGGGGGTGGCTATGTGAAAAAAGTGTTTTGTAGCTAGGAATGTGCTCTAACAAACACTCTTATTGTGCTTTTTTTTTTAATCTGTTGTCGTTTCCATGGGAATAAATAAGAAGTATTACTTTCAGAGCAACCGACGTACATAAAACTACAAAGTAGCCTAGCAAACAAAACCAACAGATTTAGCATATTCTGTAATAAGTTGTATAGTCTGCATTATCCTAAATAACGGGATGCTTGTTATAACATTGCTTTGCATCAATGGAGACCCATTGAAAAAAAAAAATCAAGGCAGAAAATACTAGGTTCAAGAGAAGCTACCCTTTGTGAACAGGTTAATTCTTAAGGACAGAAGGCAAGACCACAATATCCAAAAAGGCAGCTTAAACATTCAGAGCTTGAGTAAAACTCAAAAATGAACACAGATTTGCTGCCAGGTTTTAAAGGACTTTTTATCACCAAGAAAACATTCGCATCGACTTGAGGGAAGATGAAACTAGTGAAGAAACAGCACGAGCATCTGAGGATAGAAGTGATCTTCAGACAAGGCTTCAGATCCAAGGAGATAAGAAGCAATCACGGGCAACAGTTCTGAAGAATTACAAGTCCACAATACCTTCTTTCTTTTGAAAGCATTGGACATTCCCTACCAGTCAAAATCTTTTCTGAAAGATGAGCAGTGAGGTCCAGATTTGACTGAACTCCTGCCTGTAACACATATTAAGCCCTTCTTTCACACTCAGTGTACAATGATTGTAAAATGTTGTCCTTAAGGGAAAAGGCATAGGGATGAAACTCAGGTAGCACTCAGAAGGAAGGAAATATAGGCTTGTGTGCAATGCTGGGATTCAGAGAGCAAACCAAGAGTCTGAAGGCATCTCAGCAAGACCTCAAGAATCCACCTTTAGCCACAGCTGGAGTTGAGTCCTCAGCAATGAATCCCTCTTTCCCAGCACAGGGAAAATGAGGTTTTCAGAAGCTATTTTGGGCTCTTATGGAGATTAATGGAATATTTTCTTTTCATCCAAAAGGCCTGAAGTGTGAACAGGTGGCAATGCTCCCCCTGCTGAAGTTGGATAAAGTTACTGGGAGGCTTTGCAGACTTGGTTGTCGCAGTTCTCCCACATTTAAACTACTTCATGTATAGCAGATAACAGAAGCTCTTGCTTTTCTGTGAAAAATCACACCAGAGAACATGACTGTGTGTCTCAGTAGTTGCCTCCTGCTTCCAGGACTGCATAAACTAGTCATAAACTAGTAAAGTTTCAGGGCTGGCATAAACACACTCTGAAAATGTTTTTACCATTTCTACGTAGAGAGAGCATCAGATTCTCCCATCAAGTGCAACACCAAACCCTCTGACTGGTTCAGTATTCAGGTTTCTCAGTAGGCTCAGTCACAGATCTCACAGTGCCCATCCTGACCCAGGCCAGCAATAAGCTGTGGGTCTCAGGTGTAAACTTAGGCCAGCCCTACTCAGTATGGAGTAAAACAAGATTAAGCAAAGGCAGAGCTTAAACCATCAACATCTGCAGTGCAGGTAAAAAAAATACACTTCTGCTAAAAAAAGGCTGATAAAGGAAAAGAAAAAAGGAAATAATTCTCTCCTGAAAAATAAAAAGCAGAAGCTCTTCATGTAGCACTGAGACAGCTGTACCATTTTATAAAAACAGATCTTCGCGATGAAGCACAAAAGCCTGACAACAATTCTCTATTTCAGACAGGAATAACAGTGCTTTTGTTCTGGTGACTCTTCAGCTGATTCCTTTCAAGTAAGGAACAATCCTTTTCAGTTTTCAGAGGAGCTAGAAAAGATTACCTGCATCTCATCTCATCATCAAAGCTGTTCTTATCTGTAGTATGATCTATATTTGATTTTATTTTTTTTTGCCTGTGTGAGAATACTTCATATGGACTTAACTTACATGTTGTGTATTACTAAAAAAAGAAATAAAGGAAAAACAAAGCAAAACATGCTGTTTCCTTGAAAGTAAATGCAATTTTTTTCTTTGATTTCAGAGATAATAGGATTGGGTCTCAAATGCAACCAGAAAGAACCAGGAACCAACAGCACACTCAGTGACTCAACAAGATGCAAGGAGACGACACGTAGACTTGGAAAGCCACTGAACACTGTGCCAAGCTTACAGAAAGGCTCTGGGAAGGAAGAGTTCCAGAAGTGAATGTTTAAAAAAAAAGAAACAACCAAAATGAGCTCCACCTCCAACCAGCCAAACCTCAGCATGCCACACCAGTAGTGTCCCATTGGAGAAGACAGGAGCAAGCACTCCTGTCCTGCACTTTACTGAATGGGAGCATGATGCTGTAGAACCTGCTGTGACGTTCCTTGTGTCCACTTGCAGTAAGTCCAGCAGCTGTAGCAAATGTTTGTCTCGCTTGCATTCCCTGATATTGGCATCTAAATGGTATCACTGCTCTGCTTTTCAAATCCCAACCTTTGCAAAAATAACGTCATTTGGTACATCAAATCCTACAACAGTGCGTTTTGCTCAGCTTTCTTGTATGTTATGTAGAAGAGAATCTACTTGTCTCTTGACTCACTACAGACATAATTTTAGAGTTTTGTAAATATACTGTGTACCAACACATTCATATGATCATCCTTAAGGGTTGTCCTGGGACAGATAAACCAGGGGAAAAGGAGGCTGCAGCACTGCACACCATGTTTGACAGTCAACATGTTTTTTCTTTCCTATCTACATCAATTCCTGCCAATCAAGTGGGATTACTCATTCAAAGCCAGAAGCACCTACACTGGCTTTACAACTGGGGCTGAATTCAGGAATTTCTTTCTCTCCTCTTCAAATTTTGCACATGTCTTTAGCTGAAGATATATTGGCAATAAACATACACGTGCTATTCATCAAAGGGATATTTTTCAGTTCACTGCTGTATCTGCAGCTCCGCAGACCAAATCTGAGCAGTCCTGGCAGCATTCCTGCTGCCCTACCAAAGTTTTTATACTACCACCAGCACCACAGTAATTCCCATTATGAAGAAAGCCATGGTAAGCAGGCAGCTATCAGTGAGCTCTATGAAATGATGTGGAGATTTCTACCTGGTTCTTGTGCACTTCACTCATCTTCTGCTCAGGCTCATAACCTCACCTCTTCCTGACTGGCTTTCTGCAGTCAGGTCAACCATTCCCACTGAGAGTTCGTATGTTTTGCCTTCCTTTCAAACTAGGACACCAGTGTGGATGAAGAATGAGGTGGACAAGAAGGAGCTAGACTTCAGTTTTAATCATGTCTGTTCGGCATATGGAAAACCACTTGGGATGTAATGAAGTCAAAACATACTGCTGGGTGTCCCCACTATCAAGGGAAGGAATTATCTTGATTTGATCACATAAATATTCAACAAACAAAATGCCTTTGACTTACTGCAGAGTGCTCATCGCGCAGATCAAGTTTTAGTCTAATGACTTCAACCACTGGGCTTTCCCCATAGTGTAACTCGTATCACAACAGGCATTCTGGCACATGAATTAAGTATGCTAAAAAGCTTTTCACGAGTATGAGCTTATGGAGTCACTCACTGCATTTTCAACATTGTACTACAGTGCAAGCCTAGGAGGAGAAGCAGCGTGGTATATCAAATAGGAGTAAACAATCTCTCAATTTAGACCTATGTAAGAAGCTGAAATACACATTCAGAATAAGGTTGAAATTTTGTACTGTGTATTTCTTGCTTTGGTCCACGTTCCTGCTTTGCAGAGATCCTTTGCTGTTTTCCATCAGTGTGGTCCAAGCAATTGGGTGCAAGCTGCACACGGCATTGCATCTGCACTGCTGTCTCCATGAGTACACATCAGCCTATACATGAGGTCTTAACAACATGTTAAGAAACAATTTATTTTTAGAAGACATATTTGAAGTTCAAACCTGTAGCACTCTTTGTGAGCCATTATCTCAGCAATTTAGGCACTCTCGAAAGAAGCTCTTATGCTCTGTAAGAGCATTCCCAAGACAGATTCTCTGTAATAGCATTTTGCACAACAGCATCACCTATTTGAGAGAGCAGAACACTTCCAAACTTCACATGCAAGAGCATCCTGTGTGCACCCTACAAAGCACTGAGCTCTCCATTCCTTCCCAAAGACTTGGCTTACTCACAACAGTAACACTCAGAGTGACCCACTAACAGGTTGTTCCTCACTCACCCTGAGTTAATACACAATACAGAGTACAGAAAGAAAAAGGGGGAGAATTGTGACATCATTCTTAACTTCATTTTTTTTTTTTAATTGGAAATGCTTAAGTGGAAACCTGAGCCACTAACTGGTAAGACGTTTTAAATCATCCAAATGAAGGTTTTCACCGAGGACCCTCATGCTTTATTTTTCTTCTGCTGCATCTCCAGGCCCAAATTATCCAGCCTAAAGAAAAGCTGATCATGGAGATACTAAAGGCTTTAATATCAGATTCCTAGTGCAATAAATACTATCCACAGAGAACATCAGGAGTCCCAGGAGATAGCAAGTTCTTATCGGTATGCAAACATTTCTCAGAAGAAGCAAGTTTTAAGTAAATGCTCAAGTGAATGAGCAGCAGAGCTTTCAGGTTGACTTTATGAGTCCTATCAGCAAATTGCAATCTCTTTCCCTTCCCATTTCCAAGTGGAAAGTTTAGTTAATCACTTCTCTGAATCCCATTTTTTTTTAAACTTAGGTTTCTGCCCAGCAGCTGTGTCTGCTCAGCATCAGACTCACTACTGAAACTAAAAGCTGCCACAAAGACCTTGCCACGATAGTTATTACTCTCCGCCCTTGGCCAGAAGCATGACAACAAAGTCATGGTTCAGGATGAGAGCACTTTTCACTGAGACAGTCAAGTAGGTACATTTGGTATTTCACTTCAAGGCTATATGTGCTCTGAAAAATTGAAGCCTTGAGGATTTCTGTATCCCAAAATTTGAATATGATGTGAGAGAGGGCAAGGGGCATCAGGGCACTGAGAAGCCTGCTTATGAAAGGTAACCACTGCTCACTGAGGTCACAACAAATGGCTTCAATCAAAAAAAAAAAGAACTTATGCACTACAGATTTTTCCATAATTTTTGCTCAGGTTTATTGTCAGGTACACGTTCAGAGTTTTTGAAGTGTTTTTGGAGGATATCTATGGATCCCAGAATATTCAGCTTGTCCTGTGACACCAGCTGCCCTGCCCAGCTTCGCCACATCCTTCAGTAGATTCAATTTCCTGTCCTGCCAGAAAATTGCTTTCTTAGAGAAATGAAAATAAGCAATCTAAATCACATCCTTCCTAACCTCCAAATTAGTCAAAATTAATTAGCCTAATTCTTACTTCTCACTGTCATCAGTATTGTACCACTACCATTGCCTAGCCACTATCAGTCCACGTGCACTCAAGACAATTCTCTGTACCAGCATCTCAGGAGGAACATTAAAATTCTCGGCACCCCACATCAGAACACACAGTGACATCATTTTTTGTGCCCAATGGCACATTGGAACTGCAGGACAGCAGGCAGGAACATACAGGGAATCACCCATGTAGCAAAGTACAACCCACATCCAGCCATCTCTAAGACCTGAATATCAGTTTCTCATTTCAAATGCAGAGTTCATTCTGGGCCAATGCCTTGACCCAACCCACTGACCCAGCATGTTGAGAGACCTTTTTAAGAGACATCTTAACACATCCATCAACGTGACGGAAAGTGGTACATGTTTACAGGACATGAAGCTATTATTCTAGAGCTAATCCTCTTCTAGGGTGACTTTAAAGGAATAAACTGAAAAAATATCACAGGAATTGATTAATAAGCCAATTATAAGTCATTCAAAATGCAATGGGATTATTTCCATAAGGGAATTGGTTTGATTTCCCTTTCTAGATGCAGAAGTAATATCTTGTAAACATAGATGAGCCTAATTTTAGAACATATGGACTCTGCCATGTGGTTGTTTACTTAGAAGGGGTGCTTTAATTTGTCTTGGCACTTTCTAGTGTTTAGGGTGCCTTTCAGGATAAGGAAGAGATGTATGGACACATTGTGGGCTAAGACAGAATATAATTAGACAGAAAAAGCTTTACAAGATCCTTCTGTATTATATCCACAACACTGAACACATTATCGAGCTCTGTACCCTATAATAGAACTCTCAACATATCCTAAGACAAACCAAGATTAAAATAGCACCACGAACAGTCCTCCATATGTGTTTCCACTAAGAAGCACCATGCAAAGGCAAGACAGCTACAAAGAAAACAAATGAGTGAATATTTTCTATGTATGAATTCTGTCATCTGTTTAGAAAAGCATTAAGCAGAACTGCTAGGACTTTCCAACAGTGTCTTGCCCATTAGAAATACTATATACTAGCTATAGCACTGATAAAATTGTTTATTCCCTAAACACTGGTGTACAGTCTATTTTACTCCCTTAGGAGATGAGTTGAGACTTGGTTATAGCTGAGACATATCAGTCAAGTTGAAGATCTGCAGGATGCAAATAGCATCTATACATCCTGGGGCTATGAAGGGAAGGGCAAACACCTGGAAGAAAATACTCAGGTTTGACATTAGCAGATGCTCTGCTAAAAGTTGTTTTTAAAAGTGTTGTTAAGAAAAAAAAACAATCAACCATAGCCTATGCATACTGTCTTGCTGTACCAAGACCTTTGGGTACATCCATGCATACAAGCACCAAAGGCAGATGCTCTACCTTCTACCCGAGGAAAGGAGACACTTATACAATAGCAGCAAGATGGATGAATGGGTTCAAAATGGTACAACAGCATTTTAGTGAGTGGAAAGCTAGGTGCCATTAGGAAGAAACACTGTCACATGGATGCAGTAGAATTGCAGTTATAATCAGTGCAAATTTAACCTGTGTGACATCTTCAGGTACCATTTCCTGAGGTCACTATAAGAATTCAGGTTAGGATTCAAATAAATCTGCAAACGCAAACATGGGTGACATACAACCACAATGCCCAAAGAGATAAAAATACTCTGAAGGCAGTGACACAGTTTGAGCTTTACTCCCTTGGAGATGCAGGAAGCATGTACTCTGAGTTTAACAGGAATCCAGGATCATCATAATGCAGGTTTTAGCATATAGAAAATAAGACAAAATTCCTGATGTTGCTAGACTTACAGAAATATTGCTCAGATAATCTCTACAATGTGCAACTCATGCACAATTATAGTACTATCAAGAATGTAAGTGCTGGAAGATGTAGCCTCTCCAGCAAGGAGTCCAATGGAATCTGCAATCCAGCCGCCTTCCCAAGGAGGAATGCAGTCGTGGTGATGGAAATCAGCACAAAGTGTGTTTGCATATCAAAGATAACTCAGCCCCAGATAAACCTAAACACCGCTTCATTTGCATTCTGGCAAAGTCCAAGAATTAATCAAGACGTGGTAGCAGATTTCCTTCGCTTAATTAGCATGAACAAAAGGGAAGTGGAGGTCCCTGCACACCGCTTTGAAGGCTCATTAGTGCTCAACAGCATCCTGATAGCGTTGAAGTGAAAGAGGGGGACCAGAGCAGAAAGACAGAGCCACAGAGGCAGAGAACTCAGATACTGCCAAGAGATGCTGCAGAGCAACACAGCGTGAGGTAACAGCTTAATACACTCTGCAGAATGGGGCTTTTCTCTGATGCTTTTCCTCTATAAATATATTCCAGTTTTGTAACCACTGCAAGAAAATAACATTTTACTGCTCTGATTTTTAAGTTGACAGCAAGAACTCTCACTTATTCTACTGCTTCAAAGTGAATCCTAATTATAAGGTGATGTGAGGATGTCCTGTAGCTGTCTGAACTTTGAGACAAGCCTTGGAAGACCAGGAGCTAAATTACGTCTCCCATTAAGCTAAAAGGGCCATTCTGAAACTGTTGTCACCCCTTGACAGCTTCAAGGCTTCACCAGGAGATCTCATCACAGCAGACAGGGCAGAAACAGCCGGTGACAACAGCAAAAGCTGCATCAGAAATAGGACAGAAAGTTTACCTGTAAAAAGCTTTCAAAAATACCTGACTGAAAATGCACGGAAAGAAAAGCATCCCCATTCAAACACTTTGCCCAGAAAATTGTCCTTTGTGTAAGAGGTGGAGGCAAGCACTGATGCAACAGAGAAATGAAACCTGAGCTATAATTACACAGTAGTCAAGCTATGGGATATTACCAGAAAAAGGATTTGCCCTATTATTTATACTGCATGAAGGACTTTGGATTTTTTATTATTTAGGTTAGAATTACCCAACATCATTAATTTAATGTTCTGCAAACCACTGAGAGTGTTAATCAGCTCAGCCTCTAGTTCTTTGACCAAATATTCTATATCTATTCCAATAAAATGAGGAAGGAGGAATACCTCTGGGGTGAAACAAAAAGTTTGTTAGAGCCTTGTCAATAGGAGACCCCATACTTCACTGCTTCTGTTCTCACTGCTGCTTTTGCAATCAATGGGAATGAGTATTTCAACACTTTGCTGAGCATCCCATCCAATATAACCAAAGATTTGTGCTGTGTATCTACCTTTTTATTTAAATAGGTAGCAAATGATGTTTGATCATTTAAATCCATGTTACAGTTTAGTGGAGCTGTTTTCTTCCTTTTCTCAGTTATCTCAAGAGCTTCAATTGCCTTTTGCAGTTCTTTTTCGATATAACTTGCCCAGCTACACAATTGCTTGGTTAGACCATAGCAATGTATCGATTACATTCTTTAATATTGAAGATATATCACAATATCTGAGAGCCATTTAGGATGCTGGCAGAGGTACTGAATTCAGTCTTTCCTGGCCAAGAACATATTCTACTCTCCCCATAAAACCTCACAGGAATTTAAAGCTATCTATGGCATAATCCAACTTCTGAAACCAACCATGGAAACTACCCATTTGTTTCTTCTCTTTTATTAAGCCTCATTCAAAAGAGAGATAAATTCCTGATGTAACATTTTGACAGGGCTGACATCCTACAGAAACTAAACTGACTCTTAAAAGTTAGCCAAGTGTGATAGTTCCAGCAGCACTTCCATCCCATAAATCTTCCCTTGTTAACAGCCAGCTCTCCAGCCAGCCTGGGAAGCTTCACATTCTAAAGAAATCAGAGAGGGAAGGGACGAGATCTGATCTCCCACTGAAGTATGGTTAACTTTAACGTTTGTTAAAACGAATCCTATTATACATGGACTACTGTGAGTTTATTTAGCCCAACAACATAGATGCATAAGTACCATCAAATAGAGTCATAAAAGTTGGAAAAGACCAAATAGAAAGATTTCAGAAATGAAACAGATCCTAACATTGAAAAGCAGCCACCTCTGGGGCAAAAGTGGTCATCTAAAACATCAGCAGCACTTAACGGAAAGCAAAGCAACTGCCACATCCAGCTGACAGCGAGAGCTGGGGAATTACACAGGCAGCAATCAAATACTTAGGATGGACTTTGTACCAACACTAACAGATGTATTCATTGGAAAGAGTCACAAGCACATTATTATTTTTTTTTAAGATGGCACTTGACATAAACTGACATTTCGTGCTGTGACAAAACATTAATAGATCAGCTGCATCAAAATCAAAACCTCTCTTCTGTTAATGACCAGGAATTCCTGCCCTTGAGTTAGACAAACAGAGGGCACTTGCTTCTGAGTGTGGGGGAGGTAACAGAAGAAACCACATGCATTCATCCAGTCAGCCCTTAGTGCGTATGTGATTAGAATGGTAAACCCTACTTTGCTCAGATTGGGTATCAGGAAGAATTTCATCTCAGAAAGAGATGTGATGCTTTGGCACAGGCTGCCCAGGGAGGGGGGGAGTCACTGTCCCTGGAGGTGCTTAAGAAAAGGGCAGATGTTGTACTTAGGAACACGGTTTAGTGGGCAATGTCGGTGGCAAGTAGATAGTTGGACTAGATGATCTTAGAGGTCTTTTCCAACCTTAACGGTTCTATGATTCACCACAAGTATGACACACAAGTACAAACTGTTCTTCTCCTCAGGGAGTTTCCCAAAAGAAAGCAGTTATTTCTCACCTGTATTAGGCTTAATGTGGCGAGTGCTGGGCAGCACTTGGGGTATAGAGGGCAGGCTCTGTGAGCAGAGAACAAAAACTGCTTCTGTGGAGGACACAGCAGTTCCACCCTGCTCCTAACAGACCCACTGCTGACTTGTGCAAGGCCTTTGGTAATGGATCACACCTCATCTCTAAATTGGAAAAAAAATATGGATTTGAGGGCTGGACTATTTGGTGGACAAATAAAAACCTTGGATGGTCACAGCCAAAGGGTTATGATCAACAGTTCTATATCTGCGCAGAGCTTGGTCGTAAGTGGTGCCCCCCCCAAGGATCAGTCTTAGGACCAGCATTCTCCAATACCTTTATCAACAGCACAGACATTGGGATTGAGTGCACCCTCAGCAAGTTTGCTGATGACACCAAGCTGAGCGGTGCAGTTGATACCATCGAATGAATGACTTATTGCTTAGCATGCATGCTAAGGTACATTATAAAAGGAGAACATCAGGTTGGATGCTCTACGAGAAAGAATAATACAGCAAGTATATACAATCACATCAGCTGGTGTGCAAATAGGCTCATATGGGGATTGTCATTGGTTGAAAACACTTTTATGAACTGGAGGGATTTCCACCCAACACTCAAATACTTCTGTTCCTGCAATTCGGTTTTATATACTCAAAAAATAACAGCCAAATACAAATTCCAATTTAACTCAGCCCTGGCAGACAAACCTTCATAGCAGAGCTGTAATTGCCACAAAGGGGCACTAGAAATACCTATTACAGCTTGAGAAATTAGTCCCAGCAATCATTCACACCGCAGCAGTGCCAAGGAACTTCAGTGAGGGTACCTTTGTGCTGAGCCTGACTCAGGAGTGCACTTTTGAACCCTGTTTCCCAACCAGCCCTACTTAGAGTGATTTGATGCACACGGTGGAATCTCAGAGCCCATGAGCTGACTCCCTTGCAGCTGAATGTCACCTAGCAGAACGTTCCCATCTGCAGCAGGATGGCCACAAGCACTGGGATGACCAGTGAATGGCAGGAAAGTCAGTGTTATGTAGCATACAAAGGACACCATTGTACAGGCACAGCTTGATGGAGCCACAAACCAGCTTTCCAATAATAATAGCTCCAAGCTATTAGCTGGATTTGCTAAGAAAAACCACAGTCAAGATAAAGCCCTATGAAATAGTTTAGTCTCCTCCTTTATCAAGTTTATCCTTGCAGATTGCAACAAATCCTAATTACTCCAGCTAAGCCATTTTAATTGAAAGCACAATCCTAGCCTGCTGGGTTAGTGAAAGAGGAAATAAATCATACGTTTGCATGTAGGATTTTCTTTTTAATAGGACAACAGAGAGGATTTGTTGCAGATATTCATTATTTTTCTGCAATTCATTAATAGGCATTTATGTTAATAGTAGGTTCCCAAGTTTAAAAAAAAAAATGGTCAGAAAGCCATGAACACAGTAATATAAAGAGAGAAACCAGCAACTTCATCTTGCTGTTGGCAAGGAATGTTAAAGCAAAAAGAACAGGGAAAAAAAGGCTAAGTATGGAGGAAGAGGAAAGCTACCAGTGCCAAATAAAAGGTACCCAATCAAATACATCTATCAAGGGAACTAAAAGCAGACCAATGAGACATCAGTAACCAATACAGTTACAAAAAGGAAACTGACCAGAGAAACCTTCTGAGGTCTTTTGTTTAAAAAAATCCTAGGAACTGAGGAATTTCACAAGCCTTTAAGGACTCCCTGTATAGTAGCAAGACGTAAAAGTGGCAAGATGGACACTCTGAGTGATACAGCCTAAATAACGTGGCATTACTCCCACAGAGCAGCTACGAGCTGAAATGCAACTAATGATAGTCAATCTGGCTTCCTAGGAAAGTTCTCACTTTTACAGCTTGGAAGATTATTCATAGAATGGCCTGGGTTGAAAAGGACCACAGTGCTCATCTAGTTCCAATCCTCTGCTATGTACAGGGTCGCCAACCAGCAGACCAGGCTGCCCAGAGCCACATCCAGCCTGGCCTTGAATGCCTGCAGGGATGGGGCATCCACAGCCTCCTGGGGCAACCTATTCAGTATGTCACCGCCCTCTGAGTGAAAAACTTCCTCCTCATATCCAACCTAAACCTCCCCTGTCTCAGTTTAAAGCCATTCCCCCTTGTCCTATCACTACCCACCCTCAATTGAGGCAGCTGTTTTGACTTACTACATTTTAATGCCTTCTGAGTGTTGGACCATTATACACAAGGCAAGCTGGGGAGATGGCAGTGTGTATGGTTTGTTTTTAACTAAGATATTGTGTGGTGCCAAAAGGATACATAAGATAGATTTTAAAATTGACTTAGCAACAGGTCTTAATTGAGCTCCTACCGAGAAAACCTCAGTTAACACAGACATCACTGGTGGTTGCTACAGAGATTACTGCTCACACCAACACTACTCAGTATGGCAACGAGCTGCTCCAGGCAGTTCAGTAGGGTAATACATGAACACAGGTCACAGAGAGAGCTGCCCAAATTGCCTACGGAAAGAGTCACAACACAACCAGATTTTAACACAGCCAAGTACCAGGTAACTGATAAGATTACAGAGCACACCCACTGTCCCAAAAGATACAGAAATTACTCAAAAAGGTACATTTCCTGATGAGTGGCAAAAAAAACTTGAAAGATATGCAAGGGTTACAGGGCTATTCCATGACAATTTCACAGCAAAGTAAATATAATGGTGAGAAACTTTTCCATCTGATGAAAATAACAAAATCCAATGGCTTAAAGTTCAAGCTTGAAATTCAGATTTAATTTGCTAGGAAGGAAGGTGAAGAGCAGCATAGATAATGCTCTGGAGGAAACTGTATCTATCCAGATCCTCAAGGCAGTCAAATTGGTTTGAATTCATCCTCACTGATGTGTGTAAATTGAGCAAACTAGTGACTGAGTCAAGGAAACCTGAGCACGGATTGAACGTAACAGAAAGCACCAAATGACACAGGAGAGGATGGGCAGTAGATGCAACACTGCACCACACCACTCGTGCTCTTTCGGAAAGGTCTTGCATCTACTACTGTCTATATTTAGGATTCACCATTGCAGACACTTAGCAAAGAGATTTAGCATGGTTTGTATTGCAGTAAAAAAGAAGGGTAATCACAGCAGAGAGAAATAAGCACGTAACATCTGATTCCAAAACATCTTCAAGCAATTAACTTAACATGCGTGTCAATTGCTGCAGAAATGCTGCCACCCAGCTGTAGAAAAGAATAGGAAGAGCCTCGCTCCAGCACACCTCAGCTAGGGGGAAGTTCCACCCTGCTCTCTAGAGAACTTCCTTTCCCCTTCCCAGCCCCATCACAGCTTCCAGACATTGGCTGCCCTTTGTTTTCTTCATCCAGTCCCCTTAATAGCAGTGGAGCTATTCCGCATTGTCCAGTCTGCACAAAATGAAGGAGCACCACTATGACATTTCTCCATGAAGCTCACTGCATGCAGTAAAGCTCATGCTCTTTCTTTGACTAAAAGGCATTCTAAATACAATACTCACTGTAAAGAATCAAGTTCATTTCACAGCTTCTTCCACCAAGTGGAAATCATCTGCAATAGGCTTATGTTACCAAGGTACACAGAGGGCTACAAACCTAAGTGGAAATGATTTACTCCCTGTGACACAGCATGAATAAAACTAATAACACACCTACTTGATTACTACCTTTTGCATGAGAGTTCAGTCATGTGGCTGTACCCACACAGACAGCATCATGGAAGCACAGAATGGCTGAGCTATATCTGGACCCTTTGCAGAGAGCAGAATCTGGTTCTGTCTTCATTTCCTCCCCCCCTGTCAGATGCTTATGCATTTGGATAAGACCCCCCTCCAAGTCTTCTTTCTCCCAGGTTGAACAGTTCCAACTCTATCAGCCTCTCCCTCTATCCCATATGCTTCAGTCTTCACCTTCATGGCCCCTCGCTGGGCTCATTCCAGTATGCCCAATGCCTGCACTCCAGCTGTGGCTTCACCAGGGCTGAGTGAAGAGAAAAGGGGCCACCTCTCCTGATCCACTGGCAATGTTCTTCCTGATGTAACCCAGGAGGCTTTTGGCTTTCCCTCCCACAAAGACACACTTCATGCTCTTGTTCACATTGACCCCTGTGATCGACCATTGGTAACCAGCCTCTAGCCAGACTTCCTGCTGCTCATCACCACTCTTGCAAATCAGCACTTCAGCCTGAATTGCAAACCACATTTCTTTACCCTTTGAAAGGCATTGTGTTTCCAAATAAGCAGATGACAAATGCATTTCACCTCCTCAGAAGCCAGCCTCATGGATGCTGACTACACCCGTGACAGCACTACATACAAGGCAGCCCTACACATTACAGTTTTGTTGGTATCTCAATTGCTTCCCAGCAGTTAAGAAGCAACCTGTAAGTATCAGACAGCTTTAAGTTGTTCTTGCATAAGATCTTGTATTATCTATTTCACAAAAACACCAGGTGTTTACGACTAGTGACAGCTTTTGTCCTGTGAACAGTTATCCAGACACAGCAGTTCAGTGCAGAATCAGTGGGATGATAATGACAGGTAATGACACCTAGGCACAGCACATAAGAGATGGATTAAGCCCTTCAGAATCTGTACAATTTCTCAACAGCACTTTACAGTGAGGAATCCCACAGCAGCTTCATGTAAATAGGGGATAGGGGGGCACATCCAGAGGTGGTGCTGTCCCTGTGGTTGTCTGGAATTTCATCAGTTACTATTTCACAACATTTTCATTGACTGAAAAAACACACGATTACTGTTCTGAGGATGAATTTCTCCTGCTGGGTAAAAAATATATATATATATATATATATCAGGACTTTTCTTCCTAGTTGGGAGCTCAGAAATACAGTCACTTTTCCTCATTTCCAGGACTCTATTTTTTGAACTGCAAAATACCTTTAATAAGGTATATCACTAAATACAAGAACTGTGCTGAATACACGGATTTTAACAGTGTGATGCTGCTCAACCAGATTGCCCACAACTTAACAGAGCACCCCAGTATGCGCCTATAACCTCAAATTTCCATATAGGAGAAGCAGAAAGACGCTGCCATGGAAGATAAGGTATTGCAAAAAGCACAGATTAATACAATAGTGAGAACATTTCAGAGAACAACTAAAATACTTTTGATTTCTCTAGCCAAAGCTGTGTTGCAATCTGATCCATTTTCTGAACTTGTTTTCATTATAACTAAATTTATTTAGCCAAAGGAAATAAAGGTCAAATGACATATGGTCCCACATGGCACAACCCAGATGAGCTACAAGGCAAGTTTTTCAGTTTGGTAAACAAATGACATTTTTCATCTCATTTGTTGATCTCGTGTTCTTTAACATATGCAACAGTTTCAGCTAATGAAGCTAAGGGAGTAATGAGAGAACTGATGTATCCAGGCTTAGAGCTGAGAGAGAGCTGTTGTTTTTAGGAGTACTCTAATACAGTATATTAACCCATTTCAGCAGTAACAACCCTCCAGTACACTGATCATCAAAAAGCACATTGTACTGCTGTTGAAGCTGTTCTGCTAAACCAAAGATGTGCAATAAAAGATGGGAAAAACAACCACCTCCTGCCCAGAAGGGCTCTCGTTACCAGGAGCTGTCCATGATGGAGCACCGTATCACAGCAGGACCTTCTACAGCATATACCTGGCAATTCACATCTACCCAACCACATCGACCCAGCCATTTGTACAAAGGCTTGAAGCTTCCAAAACTGCCTACCTCATGCAAACCCCATCAAAAAGTTTTCATCATTTACATTTCAGCAGCCAGCTCCTCTATTATGCTTAATCTGTCACAACTTCCAGGCTAACAATTGCAACTCTTTCTTTGTCAGGTTCTTCAGATTTTTCACTTACGTGAGTGGCAATAAACCAAAAGAATCCATCAATTTCTACCTACTGTTTTGTTCACCAGTCCTGCCATTGTGTTGCATAACTTCTACTGCTTGTTATTTCACTCATTGTTCCTACAAGTTACTTGGCACAGCAGCTGTAGAACTGTGTTAGGCTCCCACTGATTATTACTAATTATTTTCTGCTATTTGCAGTGAGAAAGCTGAGGGCACAGAAATACACTGCACCCCTCAAAGAATCATTTCTTCAGCACAAAATATGAGCTCGCTTCTATTAGAAAAATTGTAACCACATTTGGAAACAAAAATTGGAGGAAGAAAATGAAAGCTCACCTCCATGCCACTGTACACAAACCCTGAGACAACATTTTAAGCGTTCTTAATGCAAGTCATGCATCTGTCTGACAGAGGAGCATGCAATCCCAAATCACATCAGGAGCAAAACGACATTTCTATTGCATGCAGTTCTCTGCTGATGAAGCATCTTGGCTGTGTTTGTCTTTTTGACAGAGTAACTGGGAAGTGCTCTGAGCACTGGCACCTCCCAGCTGACTTCCACTGAGCTGCTACGGTGCCACGCTGCACACCATGGCTCTCTTCTAATAGTCCTGCCTCCCACCAGCACTGCAGGTGTCTGTACAGCTGTGGACCTCTGATGTCTTCCATACCTTCTGACCCCCTTCATTACACAAGGAAATTCAAAGATCTGGGCTGAGTAAAGAATCATTCTTCAGAAGATAAGGAGTGACTTCAACAGTGGCAGGCACACCCAGAAGGTAACTGCTGTGGAACCAACCAGGTTCACTCCCATCAGTGCCCATTTGTCTAAAACATTGCCACACACAGATAGGCAGCTAGGGAGCATCCAAAACCTCTCTTCAGGAAGTGGTTTCCTCATCCTGGCTGAAAAAGTGAAAGCTTTCACCTGCCCCTACAGGAAGCCATGTCATGAGAGAGCACTGCTATGTGGTCAGAAGCTGCTGGAGCTTGCACCCTTCACACACTGCTCACAGAATGCAGTGCTAACCTCAGCCAGCCCACAGCTGCTGGCACTTGGCCATCCCCTCTGCCCCGGTGCACGTTGAACCAGTTTCTAAGCAGCATGTATGATGCCTTTGAGTACTTCTTCCTTTGGATTCTCAGCCTCCCTCTGTTGCGTGCATTAGAGCCAAGTGCTTTTCTTGTGATTACTTAACATTTACACATCCAATCATAAATTCAGGGGAGGAAGAAAAATCTCTCATTCATAGACCTCCTTTAAAACCACAGCCCCAGAGCAGTTCACGACAGCATGCTTGTCTCCAGGCTGCAGTAAACAGAGTTGGTCAAGCCATCCCACTGCCCTTCACCCATAATGGCTCATATTGTGTCAGAGAACATGTAAGAGCCCAGGGAGTGAATTAAAACTTGCATCCCCTCAGCTAAACTTCAGAAGAGGGCTATCAGGCAACAAGCCTTATTGGCTCCAGAAAAACTCTTCAGCTGGTTCCAGCTGTGCTTAATGAAGGAGGGAAAACCATTGTTATTCTGCATTGGTGTTTCAAGAAGTGCTGCAAATGAGAACAAGATTAGCATCTTCCATGATTGCTGTGGCCAGATGCTGTTGACAATGATGTTTTACTGCCTATTTTACTTTTAATAGTAACAGAAGCATTTGCTAGGCACTTGAATCTTTGCATTTTTCTCCCAGACCCCAGCCCGAAGTTCAGCTCTGATTCAAAGGTCAAGACATGAGAGTTCTTTAGCCTACAAATCCCCAACAGATACTGACTGTCACTGTCCAGAGCTGCAGGATTTCCCAGACCCTGTGAGTCAACCCCCACTATTGCAGGCACGATATCATACCCTCCTTTTCATGAACTCTGTATAACTTCTATCCACATGCTATCTAAACTCCATTTCAAAGTCAGGTAAGTTTATGAACCCATTGCCTTTATTATAAGTCTTTTAAAAGTCTTTTCTTGTGCCAGTCTTCACTCTTAGGCTAATTATTAGGGAATAAAGATTTAATCACACCTTATTTATTTGTACCCATCTGTTCTTGTGCAAATGTCTTCTCATTTCACTTTTTTCCTCCCTTTGGTACTTAACTCCTTGATGTAACAAAGAAACCAACCAGATTCTACTCCTTTCTTTTTGCTAAGTTTTATAAGCTAAGATTTTCCAGACTCTTACAAAGCAAGCAATTCATTCATCTGTCTCTGTACCTGTTAAAGTTTGAAGCTGATAGTCCTCAGGCAGTTTTAATGGAAAATACTTTACCTGATAGCTTGCATCCACCTCCTTATAGTCACCTTGCACTAAGTAAAGAGACCTCACTCTTGAGGAATGCACTCACTGTCCCATTCAGCACACCACTTGCAGTATTTCTATGGCTATAAGGAGCAGTCCAGCAGCCTGTACCTTCAAAACATCTCTCTCAGGCACACACTGAACAGAACTGGAGTCTTGCACACAACATGTGCAAAGCACATGCTCAGGTATAAGAACTCTAATGAATATGCTCCCAGTTTTACAATAGAGTCATAGAATCACAATGGTTGGAAAAGACCTCCATGATCACCCAGCCCAGCCATCCACCTACCACCAACACTTCCCTGCTAAACCATGTCCCTTAGTATGACATCTGAATGTTTCGTGAACACCTCCAGAGATGGTGTTTCAACCACCTCCCTTGAATTAACCTGAAACTCCCCTCACACAACTTCTGCTTTCAAGCAAGCAAAGGATCCACCCACATAGCACTCACTGAGGGCTCACAACAAGCATGATTACTGCTATTAACTCTTAAGCACTGACTCTGCGTGCCCACAGCCATGTTCTACTTATCAACGAATACTGACACCAGATCTATCTCAGCACAGCCTAACACACACAGTGAATGCCTAGCAGCAAGTTGGCCAGAAGCAGCATTCCTGTGTGCCACAAGATTCTGTACTGAACATGTGGGAGCCCATTTCTGAGACTAACATTGGTGTAAACCAATTTATGGTTGGACTTGATGATCTTTTCCAACCTTAAAGATTCCATGATTCTACAAACAAGAGTAGAATTTTGTGCCAGGTTATTTCTGCATCTCTGCTAAAGCATTAAACCGTTGAGTATTTCTCTCACCAGAAGTTAATGTAGTCATGCAATTTGACAACAGGATGTGAGGAGGGAGTTCACAGAAGGGTATACAAATACCCAGGTAGGGTGCAGGGTTCATTGACTGTGCTATGCCAATTTCTTCACTGACATCAGTGAGGGCAAGGTGCTCCCTTTTACAGTGAGTTTGTCCACATTCCTGGGGAAAATACATATATCTATTTTATTGTGAACTGCAGGAAAATATACTACTGAGAATTCACTGTGAGAAATGAAAAAAAATTGTCTTATACTTCAAAATGACAGGAAAGTAACAACATTGAATCAATGGGCACAGAAGAAGGGTCTCAAATCTTCTCAGCCACATAATACTGCGTTGCTCCTGTCTGAAATTTTGGCTATCCTTCTACTTTTATAAGAGACCTTAAAAACCTTCCAAGTTCCTCTCCTCTCCAGGTTCACATAAAGGCCTTAGGATGGAATTCTAGACCAAGAGTAATAAATAGTAAAATTCTTATCAACTCTTGTACAAACAGAAGTAGTACTCAGGCCTTTGTTCAGTCACACACACTGAGGTTACCTAAGGACTTAAATAACCCATAAAATAATTAAGCGTAATTGAAAGGAAAAACTACTTGGACACACCGCAGCCAACACGAATTCTGTTTCTTGGGAGTATGATAAGCAGTAGGATTAGTTGCAATAAACAATAGCCCCTAAAATACAGCACTACTTCCCCCCAAACTATTAAGCTCTAAATGGCAAAGAAAGCCAACGGTGTGAAATCGAGGAGACAGGCAGAAAAAGAACGATTTGAGTGATCCTGCAAAATGGAGAGATTAAGAACAGAGGAACATGAAAAGGACACCAACTTGGCCTAGACAAATGCAATAAAGAAGAAATGGCAAAGCTGTGTTCAGAGACTTTCCATCTGTACACAGCCAGCTCAATTCTACCACTCTCACAAATGGGGATGTCTCTCCATTACTGACACTTTCACATCCTCCAGGCTCAGCCTCACTCCATACATCAGCTGAGCTGGCACATCCACTAGCAACTGACCCAATGCATCACTGCATTTTCCCTGGGCATTTTGTATTTTTCTTTTAATATCTCAATTGGGCCCTGCATTTCTTTCTTCTCTTCCCAGTGTGATTTATGCCCTTAGCCTGAAAAATTTAATTGAGAAAGAACTCATCTTTCAGTTTACGCGCAGTACTAAACTCTTCAGAAAGAGAATCGGACCCCCAAAGGAAGAAGTGCTCCCAGATGTAATTGGCAAAATGCTGATCATACCAGATAGATACTTTATCTTTTGTGAAAGATGTCTCCTGTTGCAACATTTATTAGCCTTAGCTACAGCAAGAACATTCATATGTCTCCCTTGAATGTACCTGGAAGAGTGCCCACATTCAGTGTTCTGTAGACTGCCCACTGAAGCCATGCATTAGCAGCTGCCCTCACCATTTTTTTCAGACATCAGCTGATGTGGTTAGAAAGTGCACACTTTTAAGCGCAGGCTAATCAACAGAAAGCTGTTATCACCACATAGAGAGGAAGAGATGCACTGACTTCTTTCTCACCTTTCCATCACATGGCTACAGACCCATTCCTGCTGGGCAATGGATGATGAAAGAGCACCACTACCCAACTTAAAAGAGCAGCAGAGGAATTTTGTGGTTCAGTGGGGTTTTGGTAGTCTCCAATTTGTTTGTAAAAAAAAAAAAAAAAGGTTTTTATAGCTTGGTTATAGGATGCACTGCCCTAGATTAGCAGCAGAGAAAGGTACGTGCAGCAAATAAAGAAACTGAAAGATCTCTGTCCCAAGAAGCTTCTGGTTCTTTTCTGGGACCAAAGTCCTGCTCAAAATTCATCATTTACTGAAATCCTGTTCATTTCTTTCCACCTTCTGTGAAGGCACTGAGAATTTCTTGTCTACAGATGCTTCTTTCAGAAATAGGTACCCGCTTGTGTTCCCTGGGCTGGGAAGCAAGATGCACACAGCAAGAAGCTGCAGCCTCACAGAGAGAAGACCCTCAGACACACAGTGGTTCTACTCAGTTCACAGCCAGGTGGAGCTGCAAGCCAGAGGCAGGATGCTAAGAGCTGGGGGCTGATATTTTACCTTTTAAGAAGCACAAGTTTTTAAGTAGTGCAGCAGCGTCTAGAGCCACACAAGTATTCATGCAGCATGATGTGCATACCAGATGCCAGTGTCTTATTTGCTGCCCAGACACCTACAGCATTGCTTACAGACAGGCACAGGGCATTGGAAGAACCAGAGCACACATCCTCCACAGAGGTCGCTGGCTGGACAGAACACAGCCACCACCCTTGCTTTGACCTCAACCTACAGCCACTCTTTATTTCCTAAGAAAGCTGGAGCGAATTTTATACAAATGGAAAAGTAAACAAGTGTATGAATGGCCATCTCCTCTGCTTTCTGCAGAAAGTGCCATTCCCCTACCACATCTTGTGAGCAGCTTCTTGCTCAAGCTACTCCCTCAAGAACCCATATACTCAGCAGAAGAAAACCTCAAGCACAAGAAATGTTTGCTTGAAATCCTACCTTATCCTATCTAGAGAGCAGCAACCCTTTCAGGGCAGGTATAGTCTCTACCACCTGTTATAGCCACTCACTGAAGACCATCAACTACATTCTTGGACTGGCTACTTAAAGTCATACCATTTGTGCTACAAGACATGGTTTAGTACCTCAGTGGTAGTAATGGTGATAGGAGGACCGTTGGATTAAATGATCTCATAGGTCCCCTCAAACCTTTAATTCTATGATTCTATGGCACTCCAGGGCTGAACTAAAAACCCACTCTTCTCCAAGATATCCCTAACAAGAAACTTAATTCTACATGCAGCTCACCTTGTGATGGTGCAGTCTGCAATAAAAACAAGAGCTGGCCCAATGCCCATAGCTGTCCTGCAGCTCAGCACCAGGGAGAACCACCCAGTCAGAGATAAAGTGCCTTACTACATAAAGCAGAGCTGAGAGATGTAAGAGCAGCTCTGTAAATTTAATCACTGGATGTTCGAAGGGCTGAAGGAAAGCCTCTTCGTTTGTTACTGAATGCTTCAAGAGGAAAAAAAAAAGCTTATATGTTACAGCATTCCAAACACCTTGTAACTTGTTCTGTAAACTCAGCACATTTCATCAAATTTTCATTATCATTTCATGACTCAAAGCCACTACCAGCTCAGGTGGGAACAGCCCAGTTCCTCTTGCCATGATTCTTCTAGGAAGAGCAGTACATTTTTTACTCACAACAGGGTTTTGGAATTAGCCTGGTATGGCACAGTACAAATATTCAACAAGATAGAGAGAAGGACAAATAACTAAATGCTCCCAAACCTCCTGCTAATCCTAATAAAAATATCAAAGTAATACCTAGGTATGCCTTTTTATTCAGTAGTCCAGCAGTGCAGTATAAGCATGCAATTTATTCAACAATTTCCTCCAGAGACTCCTGAGACAGCAATATATTCAGAAACCCCTGAGACATTCCCACCAGGGGTGTTCAGAAATTGGCTATTTATGATGCTTTACAACTGCTTAATAGAACAGAGGTTAAAAATCCCTGCCTGTGTCCTCCCTACCTTGCAAACAGGGGAAAACTGCATCAATGCTGCCCTGAAAGTGGCTCCCCACTGCAGGCCCAACAGCAGGTCACGCTGCTGCAAAGCTAAGAAACAACACAGGGCTTTGCTGAACACTTTCAACAGTTCAAAACACTTTGCAGAAAATGAGGAACATCAAACAGCAGTTTAGAAGCAGTGCTTAATAGTGATACATGAGGTTAAAAGAGAAAACTAACTAGATGCCAAAGAAAAAGGAAAAATAAAACAGTGGGGAGATGAGATGGACCTGATGTCTATGACAAATCAGTGAGAAGCATCCACGGTGCTTCATCACAACCTGACAGCAAAACCAAGGAGAGAAGCAAGCAGGGCCTGCACCTTTTACTGTTTATTACCTGTTTTCTGCTGCCTCTTTATGGGCTTTAGCACACTGCAAGTACATTCAGCCTTTATCCTATCATTACATTAAAAGATGGTGTATTTCACCACCATGCTCTGACTGCAGTGCCATACAGCAGTGCTGGGTTCAGGGCTCAGCTAGTTTCAGTTGTATATGTCATTAATAACCCACTTATGCCATTCTCCTAGTGGCAGGTAGATCACATGCTCCAGGAATTGGAGCTGTGTTACAGGAAACCATATGTATGAGCTGTTTACCTACCACTTGCACCCAAAAAAAGGTACATAGGTAGCCTAAGGAGATAAATTCTTACTCTCATCTCTGTCACGTCCATCTGGAAGGTGATGCTACTTGGTACACAAGAAAACCACTTCTCTAGTAGGTGATGTGGATGATCTTAAGGACCTCTGTTCACTCATACAGGAGGAGTTTACCTACAGAGCTCTACTCCTAGGAACATGATCATAAAATCAGTAGAATCACTCAGGTTGAAAAAGACCTCAAAGATCATCGAGTCCAGCCACAACCTAACCATCCTACTCTAACTCTAACAACCCGCTGCTAAATCACGTCCCTGAGCACCACATCCAGACTGTTGTTAAACACATCCAGGGATGGTGAGTCAACCACCTCCCTGGGGAGCCTATTGCAGTGCTTGATGTGATGGGCTGATGGCTGGACTAGATGGTTACAGTTCTATTTTCCAGCTTTAATGATTCTATGAACACGCTTCAAGGACCATGTTAGCTATGGCAACCAGAAAAGGAAGAGAGAGAAAGCTAAGGAGAGAAGTAGAACCACCATCCAGGCATCATACAGCTTCCACTTCTGGCCCTACATCTTCACATTTCCTGGAGACAGTGATGAAAGAGCTTCAATCTTTCGCTAGCAGAAGGGGTTAGTGCTTATGTAGTGTAGATATTCAGGGGAAATGCCCTCAAACACTTTTCACACATCTGGGAACACTTTGATCCAAGAGCCAAGCCAGCTATGATGCCCCTGGCTGTGGGTGTCACTGCACACACAGAGGAGCAGGATGCACACTGCTGAGCTGCTCTCCTGCTTTCTGAGGTGTAGTTGGATTGATACTAGCGTAACATCCAACTGGCACCATCTCTCTGGCTATCCAAGATTTTGTGCTTACACCACTTTGAAGGGAGTAAAGGAATAACAGAGACTGACAAAAGAATAACATCAAGAAGCACCACTCTGTTTCCAGGAGCAACCATGAAGCTCTCATTGGAAAGGAGCACAGTACTCTGCTGAAAGCACAGCCTGATTGTTACCCCAAGGATAGGAAGAGGTTCAGCTCTCACTGCTCCCAACAGCAAAGAGAGTCAGACTGTTCTTAAGCACTTCTTAAGAAATCTCAGTGGAGAGATTTAATCTTTAGCTATCTAAAGAGATTCAAAGATCAGATGTTTGGTCATTTGCTGGCATGGGTCCCGGGTAGCGACTGTACCCTGATGGTTACTTTGAGCTGTGGAGTTAATCATCACCATCTGTCCATACAGCAGGACACCTGGCTGTGATCACCAGTAGCATCCTTCCCAAAACCATCTCCTGGCATTGCAGTTCCTACACTGACACATTACCAGCAGTAGCTTGCACTCCCAAAGAGGTCTTTGCTGCCCTGGACCACTTTCTTAGCACAGGAAAGAGGCAGCTCTCAGTGAAGACCCCACACTGAGCTGGTGGTAAGACACCTGACTCTGGTACAGAAGTATTACCAAGCCACCAACCCAGTAGCCTCTCCACCAGAAAAATCTGTTCCTAATTCTGGTGTCCTCCCATTAAGGTTATTCACATTTAATTGTCTTAAGGTGAATTTATTGTCCTAGGCGTTTACAGGAAAGAGAGTTAGTTCTCCAATGTGATGGTGATGCTCTGCAAGTCAGAAGAGGCTGTATCTCACAAAGCTGCTAAGTACCCAGGAGCACCACGACTGCAGGAGGCTGGCTGAAGGAGAGTCCATCTGAGGCTACAGCAGGTGCTCACCTCTCTGCTCTGAGTCTGGCATCTAGACATGTAGAAGGATCATAATTTGCATGAAAAAACTACCAAGTACCCCTGCAATTACCCATACATCTGTCTCAAAGACCAACATGCAGTCAAACCCATCAGCCCATCACACACTCACTGTGCTAAAAAGCGCAGCTGACATTGGATTGCTTTTAATGCAAGAGACTCAGTTTCTCCATGGATTATTGTAGCTGAGCTGTGCAAGTACCCTCCTTGGTGTGTGTGTATATATATATAATTTCAGATGGTTTCATCTTATTAATTTTCAGGCAAGTGCAATCAAGTGATAATGCAAGCAATAACACATGCTGAGCCCTGAAGTACAGAACTTTTTGAATTAAAACCTGCACTTCATCATTAAGAGCAAATGTTTTCTCAAAATCAGATGAATCAATATGTCTTTTGATGCCGTGCTAGTACCTAGGGAATGAATTTCTCAGTCTTTTAGCTCTTTAATCTCTTTAATTTAAGACCATGGCAGCTTTCCAAAATGACACACTTCTTTCCAGTTACCTATGTCTGAAACTTTCTACCCACTCCCATTTTAAAGGGCTTCTATTCAGGGAGCAGAGAGGAGCTACAGCTTCCTGCAGACGAGGGCAGGCGTTATTAATCTTATTGTTTAATGATGAACTGAAAAATTAAATACCCAATGACAAAAGTTTTGTCAAGACTTCAAACATCAGTTCCTCCCTCCCTGGCAGTGATTGATGAGCCTGGAATTTATTATTTATGAATATCCTATTACTGTAAAAGAATACATAACAAGTATTTCTGCTTGTTGTTGACTCTCGCTGCAAGAAGTGTCATTTATTTTGCCAGGATCTGTGCACATTTGTCTTGTGCCATCTGGCAACCTCATTTGCACATATCACACTGTGTATAGAAGCATCACTGAGTATCTGTTTAAGTTTCCTCAACATGGTACTTCATTTTTATTATCAGAAACTGTTCTCATTCTGCTCACCAGCAGTAAATCCACACACTTTCCAGATAGACGTTATTTCACATCCCATTTAATCTCAGGTGAGTTCCTTCCAACATGCTCAAACAGATTGAAATTGAGTACGTGGATATCATTAATTTTAGGGCCTTCACTTTCAAACACCATTTTATATGCACAAGGGAGAAAGTCAATGGCTTAATAGATCTGAGGTGCCTGGTGCACATCAGGAGCTTTACAAAGCATTTCTAGAGGTACCACAGAAAGATTGAATACATTCACTGCCAAAACAGGTTGGCACAAACATCCCTTTGACTTGGAGCAATACCAGTTCTGACCTACGCTTTTGTACAAAAAAAGCACCTCTGTTCTCAGTGAACCCATTTGCACTCCTCATAGGATTTCCTTCAACATCTATAAAACAGGTAGCTGGGCCCTTCTCCAAAGGCAACAGGAAAGGGCAGCTCTTCAGTATTTCATGACAAGACATGGGTGGAAAATTCACAAAGAGCCAGAACGAACCATCTGGGTTACCAGTCCCCTGCCATTTAGGAAGCTGTTCCAAATGCTTCATCCCTCTGTTACTGAATACAACTATTCTTTTCTTGAAACAGAAAATCACCTGAAGTAGCATTCACAGTCAGACTGTTCTCTTCCACCTCTGCTTAAGTCACACCAGGTTTAAAGCAGGACTGTGTTTGTAGGAATATCTCAAGTTTTTGCCTTTTTCTCTTGCCTTTTCCACAATCACAGTCACTAAACACCCACAGAAAACCTGCCCCTACTGCAATAAAAATGGATTATTGATTATAAATGGTTTAATGTCAATAAAAGGCTATAATGACCTCAGCTTATTGATTACACACCATTACAGCCAGTCAGCAATATCAATTAATATTACAATTTGTTTTTTTTTTTAAACGGTGCTGTTAAACAAAAGCTCAACATACGCGTTAAATTCCCACTGGTCATTATCCTGTTTCCTCACAGTATACACTTCTGCAGGATTAACTATGCAACTCCCATCCACTTATCTCAAGAGCACAGATGTAGAATCATAAAGGTTGGAAGAGACCACTGTGATCAGCTAGACCAACCATCAACCCATAGTCCAACCACTGACCATCACATTAATCCATTTGTCATGCATTAACATATAACTGTTTCTAATAACATCATCCATATGGAGCTTTGTTTCTTAAAAACAAAGTGCAGTGTTATTATCTAAACCTCACACAAGTTAAAAAACATCTCTATAAGCCATTAAAATATATCACAGAATTAAAGGTGACGTTAAATGACTACCAGTCCATCCATTCTCAGAGGAATTCTAGAGTGAGCAAACAGACAGGAATAGATTTACTCCTTTCATTTGGAGAAACTGTATTCAAGACTGTCCCAGGGTGTCTTCTCAAAGCACAGAGATTTGGCTAAGGATAACCAACAAAAGAATTTTCAGCCGTATCAATTTGCCTCATTTGAAGTTGAAATTTGGATAAATTAAGTGACCTTTTAAGATACTTTATGTAATGTATGCTATGAAGAGTAAATATTCAAAATAAAGAACATTGCCTATAATTCACAGCATCTTAAACAACTGATTTTTAACTCCTTGAACATGCCAGCTTGCAGCACCATTACGGATAAGAAAGTGCTCCACAGTCTGGCTCATGAGCCAAGTATGATCTGGTGATGATGCTGAAGTTTGCATGCATTTGAAATCCTCTAACTGATCTGCTGAGTAGATGCATGTTGTATTTTATTTTTATGCATTTCTCATCTTTGAGGAAAAGTAATTCAGGAACATCCAAGAACCACCACAGTCTCCGGCCACATCAGGAGCAGCTTTTTCTCTGAGATAAAACCACATCCATGCACAGCATTAACAGAGAGGCTCCGGGATGGTTGGCTCAATGGAAGGTAAGCCTTCTACTGAACAAAACTAATAGGCTGAAGTTGTTCAGATTTTTAACATTTATACTTGGAAGAGGCTTGCCACCACACCAGGATGTTTTTAATAAGGATTCCCGTCCTGAAGTTCACTCTTTTCCCCTCAGTTTTCTCAGTCATTTAACTTAATCCAGACAATGACAGCTGATTTATCACAGGACTGAATTTGTGGTTTCTTCCCCCTAAGATAGCATTTTGCAAGTAAACACAGCATAGTATTCAACATTCAGCATTCTGATGTTACCCTTAACACCAACGTCCCAGTTCCATGTTAGGCATTTCTTTATCAGCTATGTCAACATCAAAGAATTTGATCTTTAGATAAGGGGGTTTAGAACAAAGGAAGGAGATAAATCATATCAACATGCAGAACCCGAGTACCCAGGCTGATACTACAGCTGTGGCTTAGTTAATGGATGACTGCATTCCTCAGCCATGAGGCAGCAGCTTACCTCTTTATGCCAAGTTGGCCACATTCATCAGTGCCAGATGTGCCTCTGTACATCTGGATTTAGACTGCTCAAAACCATTCTGAACCAGCTAATCTGTTGCTGCCACACTAAAAGGCAGGAAAGGCCACTCAGTACAAGATGAATCTAAAAACTTGCTGCCTCTCCACATGGGCCCCACCAGCTGTCCTCTCACATCCTCTACCATTAGGAAACAGGAGACAAAGGGACAGGTTTGTGGGTGTTAAATGCTTAGAATAACAAACACTGCGTTCTATTTATCTCAAAAGCAAAATAATTTATCCTACCGCACAACCATCCATCATCTCTAGCACCCCGGAGCAGAAGCCAACAGGCAATACTATGGCAAGAAGTAGGATTTCACCCGGTTGATATCAGGTCCTGGGAGAACTCAAATATAGGACTTTCTCACTCTAAATACAGAGACTGCCCAATCGCAGTAAGTAGCTTGCTCTTTAAAGGATATCATTTAGCATTAAATGGACTACAGTTCTTGAAAAAACAGGTTGGAACTTTCTGCTGTATGAAACTGTTTTTACTGTTATTAGGTCACGTGGGAATATCCCCACTGAATAATGTCTCAGGCTCCCAGCATGATGCGATAAGGTAATCAATACATACATCAGCAAGACATATAGTTTTCATTAACATAGTTTGGTTATGCTATTTGGTGAATTCTGGCACACTTTTGCTTCTCAGACAAAAACTACATTAATAAATAATTTCAGGCAGCATTATGAGCTGCTTGATGGATATCACAGATGTCAAATACAGTAAGAAAAATCCTACATAAGCAGCCTGCTGAGACTCCTCCCCTATGCGGTGATAGAAGAAGTTTGCATACTGTAATACTATACAGTGATGGAGAGCACAGCAATAATAGCAGAGTGGCAAAGTCCCAGGCTGCAGCAAGTAAGGATAAGCCCAAGTGCATCAGCCATGGACACAGAAACAAAGGGAAAAAGCTGCTTACCCTTGGAAGGCCTCAGGCATGCAGGATCTCCAGCAAGATAGCCTTGCCTCCACTGCCAACCCTTAAATGAGGTCTTAAATGAGGGGTGGATCCTTCAATGCATGTACCTGAGCTCCCCTGCCTTCCCACCAGGTGCCCAATCACTGCTTCAAGCTGTGACTTAGCCTTTCCACTGCACCTATGCAGTAGAATATTTCAATACAAACCATTTTGCATCTTGGATTTCAAAAGGGCTTGGTCCTTACATTCCAGGAACCTATTAAATATATATATACACAAGGGGATTGCTGACACTACAGGAAGATGCACAAGCTTTTCTTAGTAGAGTGCCAGAAAAACACAAGTCCATCTACATTCCTTTTCAAAATTGCATCCACAGAGGAAAAACAGACAGGTCTTGGGGTTTTTTGTTTGTTTGTTTTTAAAGTATCATTCAAACTTAATACAAGAAAGAGAAAGATGCAACTAGGACAGCTATTTCTGTGCGCTGAAGCTTAGTGTAGCTTTGTAGCTGTCAAAGCATTTAGAGCTCTTGAACTTAGCTGCTCTTGGGGACTCCACTTTGGTAGTTCAGGCACAACACTTTCAACTGAAGTGGGGAACCTATCTATCTTCTATCCATCAAAGCAAAGAACTGAGTACAACAAACCTGAAATTAAGACAACTAAGGTCAGTGTCTCAAATATCAGCTTATTGGCAAGCCATCTGCAGTCACCCAGGAATAGATTTGCCACTGGACTGCAAACACTTCTTACAGCAACTCAGACAAGTCCAACACTCTTCTCTCTGCTTCTTCATTACAGTCTTTACTAATTTTCTTACTGTTTTTTCTACTAGAAAGATAACATTACAAGTTGAGTTCTTCTTCTAAAGCTACTCATACCCTTATTGTCTGCATGAGTTACTAGGCAGGCCTCCAGCCACTTGCTGCTCTGCTGACCTTGCTCATTTAACCTGCTGAATCTGCAGTTCCTTATGGCTAACCATAATCCAGCCAAAGAACCCCAATGCTTTCTTTCAAGAATCTCGTCATTTTTATTTCACACTGCCATGCACAGCTAATACCTTCGTCATTTATCCCTTCTAAGCATGTTTCCTCCTCCAGCTTTCAGACAACAGCCATTTACACCAATTAAATCAAGGTTAAGACTTACATCCTCCGTAATGACACTCTGAGGCTCCATAATCAGAGTAGCTTTCCCCACCACCAGCCAGAACACAATAGTACTGCTTCCCAAGGGAATGCTTCTTGCAGTCTGACTAATGAGATGCTGATCACTTCCACTTACTCCTTTGACCTTTTAGTTCTATTGAATTGACTGCTCCTGAGCCAGGTACCACTCTCTTCTCCTGTCCCTTATTTTCTGCCATTATATACCTGAACTTCCACTTCTACAGCAAGGAAAAAAAAAATCTCTCAGTAATACTTATGAATCTTGGTAACACCACCTGAAAATTAGCATGGGTTAGTCTCCCTTTATCACCTGCTGCTGTTTCTGAAAAAGCAGCTGTAATGCAAGGGAGAACACAACAGTGACAGCAGAGCAGCATGGCCCCGGCCTACAATAAGTGAGGATTTGCTCAAACACAACAGCCCCAAGCACAGAAACAAAGGAAATAATCTGCTTACCTTCAGAAGGCCTCAGCAACACAGGGATCTCCAGCAAGACCCCTATACCTCCACTGCCAACCCTTAAATGAGGGCTGGGAAGGGGTGGATCCACCCCTTCCACTCAGTTGGGTACATTGCATGCACCTGAGCTACCCTGGGCTGGCCCTGCCTTCCACCAGGTGCTCCATCACTGCTTCAAGCCCTGACTTGTATTTCCACTACAGCAGCACAGCTTGATAATTTGAGTAGGACTGATGAAATAACACACTTGTAATTAGAAAAGGATTTCTTCAACAGCTGAACAGCTGAATGCTGTTAATGTCACCAGAATGTAGTTATTCAATAACTTTGCAGAAATACATTTCTGGTAGCAGTGAACCACTCAAATAGTATTCTCATTAAAGTCTTTATAGTCAGGATTTCAGGGAGTATAAAATTAGACACCTGAAGTAGTTTATGTATTGCAAAGTGACCATTAGAACAATGCAAACTAGCACAGGTATTTGCATTACAACAGAACTGGATATCAATAAGTATAAAGCAGAGCTCGTAGTTAACGGTAGTTAAGTGATTCTTTGCTTGATCTGAATAAAATGGTTCCAGAAGTTCACTCTGATATCAGATTTCTATCTTTGAACAAGAACTGCTGGTCACAAAAGCAAACACATAGGGAGATAGCAGCAAATACCCCTATAAATTTGCTGTAGTGGGAAGCATACAGCAATCTCTGCTATCCACAGAGCTGATCAAGGCTACATCTAATCCTCCTCTTTCCTCACCACTTCTTTTGTTTCTCAAACAATCCTGTTTTGTTTCCTTCCATCCTAGCCTGTGTATTCGAGGACTGCCTCCAACACACGCAGGGCTCATTTGGCTTTTGCATGGTTCTGCAGAACCCAGAAACAAAGCCTGACAGCAAGTAAACAGCTAGAGTGCCAAGACAAATGCCCTTCATGCTGAGCTATGCATATCCTCAGCTCCTCATAACCATCTGTCTGTAGCCATAAGACAGATAAGTGCAAGTGTCTGAGGGTAGGATTGCTGTCCTATAGGTGTATAGCATCCCCTGCAATGAGGTACAATCTGAGATGTTAGCTTCAAGTATAGTGACAGCTATGATATTAGAAAGTGATATTTTGGATCTCAACACTCGTTTCAACCACTGAAGTTCCTCTCAGGACTTCCCCCAGGGCTTTTTCCAAGCATGCTTCCTTACATCCTAGTGCTGGAGATCAGCACTTTAGGCAACAGAACCCCACACCTCAGCATCACCCTGCAGTGACTGGGAAAGAAGCGAACCTACTTCATGAACTCCACGCATCCCAAAAGCCCTGTGCACCTCTAGGTCACGGACCAGCTCATTTCTGACAGACAGCACCACCTCTTCTGAGCAACCAGGCACTGTCTCAGAGAGAAGGTAAGTTCTGTGAATGGCTGCTAGATCTCTGTGTAAGTATCTTACCTAGTGAGCACTTTGCTGGCGTGCAAAGTAAGAGTGCACGTCTCTTAAACATACAAGACAAGAATTGCAAGTCTATTTTTATTTCTTAATACAAATTACATTCTCTCCTTGACACGGGATTAAACACTTTATTTAGCAGCAATTGTAATTTGACAAAAGGCATAAAAATGAATTAAGATGTTATCAGTCTACATTACGAAGGAAAGCAATTGGCATGTATTAACTGCACAAGCTTGTTAGCTTGCACGAGCTTTGCAATTGACTGAGATATAAGCAAGCCAGAAGAAAAAGGACCTGACAAAGCAACAACCATCATCTGTGATCAGAACAACAACTCCAGCTGCTTGGAAATCACAGAAGTTCTTCAGATCCACACCTGGCTGCAAGCTGCTCCATGGTAAGACATCAGTTAGCACTAGCAAAAGAAATTACAACCAGTCAGGCAAATGACCACCTCATTGACAGCTAGCCAGTACACAACCAAAAGCTTGGGATATTTCAGGGAGCTGAAAGAAAGCCTTGGAGGGAATTGCCAGTAGTACATAAATTACTTTTGGTCCTCCAATCTTTTGGAGCAGTTAAGCAAAAATAAAGCCTGTGGATAATGAAGTAAATTACAGGTAGATGTTTAGGTCGTACTCCCACGTATTCACCAATCTGAGCCCACTGGACAGTCTTAAAGCAAGGATGTTGCACCCAAGATTACTATTTATCTAGTCTTAGCAACATCTAAAACTGCAGTGTTCTTACTGATTCAGAGGCAGAAGTAAAGAACACAGCATTCTTTCTGTTTTAGCATCATTTCCAGTCATGGGTTACAATTCATCTACAAGCAGCAGCTAAGAGTAAGTCTCCTTCACCAGGTAACCTATACATACACACATTTGAGATGCATTACCAGCCATACAAGGTGCTCAGATATACCCACAGTATGTGTTCTTTATTCATCAGAAGGAGCATTTGGATACTCTAAATGTTCACATCCCCTCATCCCATCCCAACACTCCATAGAGAAACACCAGCTTTGGGGAGCGTATACCTGTGCAATCTATAAGATCTAGTTCTAATTTGCCAGAACAGATCATTTGTAGCTGGTCTCTCAGGTAGCTGAAGCTTTTTACATGTCTAAGCTCTGCCTTTCAGAAGAGCCCCTCCAGTTCATTGCCAGAAGGTTAACGACAAACTGAGTTGTTTTCTGCTTTGCTTTCCTTCTACACTTTCCAGTAGCAGCTCCTCAACAGAACTGCTCAGCCACATTATTGAGCCTCTCTGTATTGCCAATCACTCCATGTTTAAAACCAGCATCTCTTATAGCTTGAGGAAAGCCTCACAGGAGAGAAGAGGAGAACAGAAGTTTTATTTAATCTCTCCCACTTTTAATGGAGGAAAAAAAAACCTCCCCCTCCCCAAACCAAAGTGTGAACTCAAGAAAGTTTTCTTTCTGCTGCACAAACACTCCCTGCAGCCCAGGCTGGCTGTTTTTCCCTATGAGCCATAAGCATTTTGGTAACAATCACTAAACACACGAAACCACAGATAAAACCACAGATAAAGCCCCAGAGATGTTGATTGCGTTGCAACTCAGGGGTGGGGGGGGGGGAGAAGAAGAAGAAAAACTAAGTACAGACAACTAACTAGGAGCCTTCTACAGCTTTTTGTGGCAATTAAAGACTCAGAAGGAGATCTGACATAGTAGTTAGCAACATAAAGCAGTTACAGACTCGAAGTAAGCATCTCTAACGGATAGAGTAAAAAGAGTGGGGAGAACTGAAGTTTTGGGGGCTGTTTTTTTTTAGTTGTAACAATTTAGGTATATTAAGCAATTTAATAAAACATTGACCTCAACAAAGGTATTTATTACTGAAAAAGACCTTGAATAAGTATGGTGGAATAAGTCATAAATAGCTGCTGCAATAAACAAAAGAATTGAGAAAACCATTGAAGATCTGCCTTCAAAGGAAAAGCTATTTCACTTACATAGTAGCTTTTCTATGTTGCTACTATACCCCCCAACCACTACCTAAAAAGGCCCAAGCACCACCTCCAGGGACCTTTTGTACAGACCTACCCCAACACAGTGCTCTGGAGGCTGGTCATATAAATTTGGCAATGGCAGACAGCTGCTTCTTGTGTACACTGGGGAGGTTGGAACAAGGAGCTGCTTCTGTCTGGTGAGTGTGCTAGTTTTAAGGGCTTTTCTTTGCAATGGTTAAGCTGGTTGCTTACAGTGTTTGTAGTATGCAAGTTGTAGTTAAGCTATACATATGGTAAAAGTTGCTTTTGAAGAAGTATGCCTTATAAGTAAGCTGCCTTCCTTAAAACAGTAGGAAGCCTTCTAACATCTTTGAGAAGCTCTCTAATAACAAAAGCTTGTAGTTACACTGAAAAATGCTATAGACCTGCAAGAGCATAAATAGCTTGTAGTGTATCCTGGCTCAAAAGTGCTGTCTATCCTCTAACTGCCCATCTGAGAATAAGAAAGTGATGATGAATTTGTTCCTTTTCTGAGTCTATAGAGGAGAGGAGATAGTATCCTGTGTGCAGTGATATTCTTAGAGCAAGGGCAACTTGAACTGTTATCTGTGTTAGTTCTTACATACAAAGCAAAACCTTATCAGTGCTTGGGAGCTGTATCTTAACAGGTATATGTTGCTGAAGGCTTTTCATGAACTTCTTAAGCTAGTTTCTAGCTAAAACACTAATTCAGAGCCTTATTCTATCTAGAGTGCTGTTAAGTCCTTAGTGATGCTTTAACAAAATGCATGGCTTAACAGTAAACTTAATGAGTCATAATGATTTCATGGGAAGCTTCTGAAACAGTGGGGGAAGACAGATAGCTTAAGTAACAAATAGGCTTCTTGTTCTATGGTGTGCCTTAACATTGTGATCTTGCATCAAGTTCTATATCCTGAAAGGGGGGGGGAGAAACAAAAGCCTGCCATTCTGCTGTAACCATGACTCTAAGCAGAAGGTAGAGGTGTGCCAGCAGCAAGCATGCTATGGTAAAGGTTTCTCTCCAGTGTAACAGTAATGATATGTCTTAAAAGTTAGTAAACAGTGGAAAATAAAAGACTACATACACTTAGTGCTGTGGAGGAGCAATTGAAATGGTAGTTATGAGGGGTTTATTCTTACTGACAAGGGAAATGTTTTTTTTTCTGGGGAAAAGTCATAAATATTGACTAGGAGATAAAATGGATCACTGCTACTGCTTCAGGATGTGCTTCAGTGTAGAGCAAGGGGCCGGTTCTGCAGTCTCTGCGCTGCCTCATTCACTAAGTTGTGCCTGCAGCAGAACTAGTAACACAGCTATCCATGCGGAGGAAGGGAATTAACTACAAACGTGGCTCTGCTACAATGAAACTGGCTGGTTTTTCTATGTAGGCAATGGAAAAGAAGGCTGAAGATTCAAAGTTACACATGGGTATATTCTGAGTATCGTTTTTGTTTTTTTTCACGTCTTAAATGTAGCACTTAAGATTTGACTGCTGTTTATAATCGTGTGGCTTCAGTTAATTATGCAACAAGGCAAATAGGAAATGGGAAATGATAAACATCTTCAGATCCTAAGCTGGTCCAAGCTCCAAATGTAAGAGCTGCACCTAAACAAGAGGGTTATTTCAGCTCAGCCTGTAGATCTTAGGGCAGATTTCTGACAGGAATATCAGGATCTGGTAGCTATTTCCAATGGAAGCAAGACCTCCTTGTTTGAATTCATCTTGCCTTTATCTGCTCCCACCATGAAGGAAAGAGAAGTCTCAGGTTACCGTGACTTCAGATATGCCGTGATACCATTCCCAAAAGTCATTTCCTGTTTATCAGCATCCGGCCTGAGGTTTGCCACTGTGTGCAGCACGAACTCTTAATATTTGCTTGCACTTCATCCTCCGAGCTCCCATCATCAATCTCAATTACTGCCCCCAAACGATTAGTGCTTCTGAAAGTCAGCTCCGTGCTGCTCTCACGTGCTTTGGGAACGAAAGCCATAAGGACCACCCATGAAAGGTCTGCTCAAGTGATTTGCCTTGTGCGATACGAACCCAGTGGTGGGGGTTAAATAAGCGTGGTTCTGCAGAGAGGTTTTTCCTCGTGCTTACCAATACCCTCTGGTGGGGCCACGTATCGTGTGGTGTGTGCAGTTTTTCAGCGGGCTCCTCACTGCAAAGAAGACTTAGAGGTGTTAGAGAGTGCCCAGAGTAGGGCTATGGGGCTGGGAAGGGTCTGCAGCATCAGTCTTACGGGGAGCAGCTGAGGGGGCTGGGATGGTTCAGACTGGAGAAGGGGAGGCTCAGGGGGGCCTTATGGGGCTCTCCATCTCTCTGCAAGGAGGTTGTGGTGAGCTGGGGGTCAGCTCCTGGGTAACAGCGATAGGATGGGAGGTGATGGCCTCAAGTTGTGCTACGGGAGGTTCGGGTTGGATGTCAGGGGAAGCTTCTTCCCAGAAGGAGTGGAGCTGCAGTGGCACAGCTGCCCAGGGGGTGGGGGGGGCGCCGTCCCTGGGGGTGCTCAGAGCTGTGGGGATGCGGCACTGAGGGACGTGTGGTTGATGGGCTGCTGCAGGGCTTGGGGATCTTAGTGCTCTTTTCTAACCTGATTGATTCTATGGAGGGATTGGGGGGGAAACACAGCCCTAGCCATTGAGAGTAGTGCCATGATCCGTACTGACGCCTCTCAGGTGAGGAAGAGTGGAACAACCCGTGCGAGGCGACCGACCGGGCTCAGCCAGCGGCGGGGCAGCGCGGGCCGAGCGCGCCCCCTGGCGGCACTGAGCGGGCAGGCCCGGCGCACGTGCCAGTACCCAACATGGCTTCCTCCCCTTGCCGGCGCTATGAGACGCCGCTGCCCTCACGCAATATGGCCGCCTCCTGGGGGCAGCGGCAGGGTTAAAAATGGCCGCCGCCACACAAAGGACCGCAATCGGGGGTCTGCATGGAAGGAGTGTGCCTGCTTGCCGCTCTCTTCGAGCCCACAGGATCGGCCAGGAGCCGACGACGGGGCGGCAGAGCCATAGGGAGACCATAGAGTGCGGGGCGGCCTAGCCACAGACTGGCAGCTGAGAGACAGCGCCCCCTGGTGGGCGGCGGTCTGCGCGGCTCGGGGCGCCCACTGCTGCGTATCTCAGTTCCCCTTTCCCGCAGTGACCTCAGCCCCTGCTCGGCATTTTCCTGGCTACCTGTGTTGTTTCCACGGTTTCAGTGGTCCTCTGTCCCTCCCTGCTGCCCGCAGTCACCCATTTGTAACCTGCGACCCTGACTCTAATGTCAGATATCTGCTCCTTTGCTCCACTCCTGGCCACAGCAGTACTACCTGCCTGCTCCTCTGCGAGTGGGGCAATTAAGAATATTGCACTGCTGCCATGCTCCGATTCATTTGCTGATAAGGCCTTGCAGATGTACTCAATCAGCATATTTGCAGAGCCGTTTACTGGTTAGTTGCCAGAGCTATAAACGATGGTGTAGAACAGCTGTGAGCAGTGGAATGTCGGTCAGGTTTGGCAGATGCTGCGCTGCTGCTCGAAGCTGTCACCTCCCCGTGCTTTGATGCCCTCAGCTCAGCGCACGCTGTGGATCGTGATGGGAAAAGGTGTCACTGCTCATCCTTTAGCTGAGAACTGCGGATGAGGACACAGCTGTGGGAGATGGAGGGCTGGCTGTGTCCATCTGCGGGTGGCATCAGGTTGATGTCTGGGAGCCTCCTTTACCAAAGTGGGGATGCGTTACCCTCAGCCTAAGACAAGAAACTGCTTTTACTCTGTGCTTTTCCCTTCACAGTATTCCCTTATGCCTGCTGTGTGAGGGCCAGCCCCGGCTTGTGTCTGCCCAAGGCCCCCCGTGCAGGGAAGGGAGAAGCCCTCCCGGGCTGCGGGCTCAGAGAAGCCCCTTACTGGGAGACCCAGCAGTGCCTCCATCCTCCCTCCTGCAGCCTTAATCCTCCCTGTGCGTGGGCTGCCTGCAAACTCCCCCGTGCTCCCTCCCCCCCCCCCAGGGCCCCTTCCCCGCTTCCCGAGCAGCCACAAAGCCTCGGGCACAAAAGGCTCTCCCGTCGCCCTCCCTGACCCCCCCGACAGCCGCCCGCCCTCGTCGGCCTGTGCGGGCCTGCAGGCGGCACCGACGGCCCCGCCGGGCCACGAACACACCCAGCAGGGTGTGAGCGGGCGGCACGGAGCCGAGCTGCACACCGGCCTGGGAGCTCAGCCCAGCGCTCACCTGGCTGCTCGGTGCCCGCTGCCGGAGCCCGACGGGGAGCAGGTATTTCCCCGCGGGAAGCACCGAGGGGGCGGCCGCGTGGCTGGCAGGGAGGCAAAAAGGGGGTATCGCCCTGATGGAGGGTGGGGAGGGGAAGGGAGTGGCTGTGCTGCTCCTCCTGGTTGTGGGGATGGAGAGCGCGGGGGGATGCGGAGTGCGAGGCTGGGAGAGGGGTCTGCAGAGCTCTGGAGATGCCCTGAGGAGCTCTGTTCAGCTGCCCATGGGGACAGCGGGGTTGGGCTCTGGGCTCAGGCAGGGTGGCACGGTGGGTGTGTGGATGGGACCCGGCTTGTGGCCACCTGGTTGTCCTATGCCAGCACCCCAGAGCTGCAGCCCCCCCCTCTCTTCCCGGGGGTCTGTGGGCACGTACACTGCTGCTCCAGCAGCTTTAGCAGCGTTATGTCGTGCCATCAAGTCCTCTGAACTAGAGTTGGCAGTGCACTGTGGGGTTGCCTGCTGAGAGCTGAAGGAGGGCTTCTGCAAGTCCCAATGGTCCCGCAGATACCCTCCTATGAAGCTGCAGCCAAAGCTGTGCAGCATCTGCTGGCTGTGCAGCGTCTGCTGCCTGTCCAGCCCTCCTCTATTTGGGACCTGTGCCCTATGCAAGGGTGTTGCGTGGTTACTTCTGGTGCTGCTGCTTGCAATCCAGCTTCCAGCTGGGAGGAGCAGGGTGGCGTTTTCCCTTTCAAAATGCTTTCAGCACCCTGCAGACCACGCCAGCAGTGTGGGCATGCGGCCAGCCCTGTGCTGCTGCTGCCAGGCTTGGGTCCTTGGCCAGCCCCATGCTATTTGTGCACAGTAGGCTCAGCTGTGCAAGGCTGAAGTTCAGCTGCAGCCACTCCCGCTGTACTTCATACCCTGCGTGGGATCGAGCCTGTGTGTGTCAGGGTTTCCCTGGGCAGGGCTGGCACCAGTGCTCAGATGCTATCAGCAGCGGGAGGGGGACAGGAGCAAATCCCAGGGGATGCTGGCTGAGCCCAGTGCTGCCTGGTGGAAGTGACCTCTGTCTGTGAGCCCCTGGCTTTGGCATCAGGGAGAGAAACTGCCTGGTCCCTGGGGTCCAGCTCTCCTCATTGGGGATCATGGTGATGGCTGTGTCATCTGCCAGTTTACGTAGCACTGGTCAGTGCTCATGGTGTGGGGACTGTCCCACGAATGTCCTAAACAAGTGGAGGTCTTGCATTGTGGGGGTCACGCCTGGGACTTGTGCAGGAATATAGGCATGTGCACTGCCAGGTTGGAATGGGACAGGACACTGCTGGACTGCCTACCCCCTGGGCTTGGAGAGGATGTGACATTGGGGTTTCAGAGTCTGCCTAAAGGAAGACCCTGTTTGGGGTGCTCAGCTTCATCCAGCCAAGAACCAGGAGCGTGGGGTCTACAGCAGAGCTTCCCAACCCTTCTCCCATTCCTGGGCCACTAGCAGCCCTGCGCCCAGCTACGGTCCCACTGCTGTGGAGTGCCAGCACTGCCAGAGCCTGGATCCTGCACCATGTCCTTGCTCTCAGGCAGAGCCCCAAACCCTGGGCTGGAGCTAGCCCTGCTCCCCGCCAGCTCCAGGCTTGCTGTAGCTCGTTGTGCGTAAGATGCTGGGGCAGCTTGCTGAACTAGTTGGGCTGCATTGCCTGCTCTGCTCTGCTGCCCTGGCACAGTGCCTCAGCTGAGCACATGGCCAGCAGCCCCGCTATGTCCCAGGGCTCTGGGGCAGTGGCTGCTACCTGGAGCCAGGATGCTGCAGTGCCCCGTCCCTGTGGGGCTGGGAGTTGGTGTGTGGGGAGGTCTGTGCCCACACGCTGTGTGCATCCCATGCAGGACACTGACCAGCTGTGACAGCCCCGCACCATGGCAGACCCTCCTGGCTGCTGCCGCCCGTGTGCCACCTGCCTGCTGTGCCTCTACAGCTGCCAGTGGATCACTGCCAAGAAGGAGAAGAGGAGGGGTCTGAGAACCACCAAGGTGATACTGTGGGTGATGCTGAGCTGGGGCTGCTCCTGAGCCCCAGGAGAGCCCTGGGACCCTCTCTGTCCAGGGGCCGCCCTGGGAAGCGGTGAGAGGGGAGGCATGAAGGTGTCAGGGTGAGGATGAGCCCTCTTCCTGCTACGTGACAATAAGGGCAGCGCAGCAGCATGAGGCTGAGCCCATCTCCTGCCCCACTGGGCACGCATTTGTGGCTGGCTTTGCACGTGCCTGGAGCTGAGCACGGTGTGGGCATGTTCTGGGATGCAGGGAGCCCAATGAGGCACGTGGGAAGCACAGTGCCTGGGCAGGGTGTGCCCCCCTGGGGGTGCTGGCAGGGGGTGTCCCCAGTGATTTGTAACCCAGCACAGGGGTGAGGCCCTGGGATTCTCTGAGGTCTCCAACTCCCATGGGAGTGGCTGTGCCATGGCTTGTCCCATCTTGCCAGGAATGTGAGAGTTGGTCCAGGCTGCTGGCTGTCCTGCTTGGCACCTGGCACATCCCTGCACATGTGGGGCTGGGGATGGAGATCCTGGAGCTGGACCTGGCTTTGGCTGGGTGGGCAGGAGCAGCCTGGGGGCTCTCGCAGATGCCCAACCCTTCTAGTCAGACCAGTCCATGCTCAGCCCAGCAAACTGGGGATGGCACCTAGCTCACTGCCCTTTCCCATGCCCACAGTCCCAGCCTGCTCCTGAGGCTGCTGCAGGGGGACAGGAGGCCATATCAGCCTTAGGGCTGCTCTCCAGCCTGGCATCAGCTGCTTCTGAGCTTGTAGTGGGAGATGTTTGTTCCCAGAAGAGCTCTCCTGGGCAGCTCAGTGCCTGGATCCCTGCTCCAGGCTGAGCGTTGGGCCTCAGCACCTGGCTATGGTCTGAGTGTGCCATGCAGATGTGTGCATGCTTGTTCTCTCTCTGGCTTTCAGTGTGACTGCAGCTGGTTTTTCTTCCTCTTCTGTGTCTTCCTCTTCACGCTTGTGTGGCTCTACATTGCCATCATCATCCTCAATGATTTCCACAACTTCAATGAGTGAGTAGGATCCCACATCCAGCCTGACCTCCTCAACCCCCCCCCCAGCCCATGCCACCCATCCTTCTGACCATTTCTTTTATTTGCAGGTTCATCTTCAAGCAGCAGAAGCTGTGGCTGGACTGGTCCCTGGTCCTGCTGATAGCAACAGCTGTGCTCATCACTTACTCAGCTGTGCTGCTGGTGAGCCCTGCTGATCCCCTCTGGCTTGGCAGGGGTATGGATCAGTGCTGGGCATGAGCCAGCTGGAGCCTGAAGACCTTGCATGCATTGGGGGAGGGGGACAGGGCTCCAGTAGTAAGGCTGTGCCATATGAGAGGTATGGAGTACAGACCAGCTCTGACATCTTCTTCTTGCAGGTCCTTGCTCTGTGCCTGCAGCTCTGTGGCCAGCCCTTGAAGCTGCACTGGCTGCACAAGGTGAGGCTGTTGGTGCAGGAAGATGATGCATGCCCTGGCTGTCTGCACGCTGAGCGTGTAATCTGCCTGGTCCTCTTCCAGTGCTTTCTGATCCTTGGCAGCTGGTCCTTGCACTTGGGTAACTGAGGCCGGCCCACTGAGGCTGTGCATGGGCAGCAGCTGTTTGTCCTTCAGCCCCAGGTCTCTGGGATGGGACTGTTCTCCTTGCTCAGTGTGGGGTACTGAGTTCAGCTGTGAATCAAGATGGGGGGGGAAGGGTGTCTAAAGAACTGGGGGGGGGGGGGGGGGGGGGGGGGGGCTTGGAAGGGAGGGCCTGCTGGTTTAGAGGATGCTGATATGTACACCCCTAACTGCCCTGTGCTGCTCGCCACAGATCCTGCTGATCATAACTGCCCTCGTGGTGGCTGCAGCCTTCACAGGGCTGGGAATAAAGTGGGCAGAGGAGTGGAGAAGTGCACGCATCTCCCTGCAGGTGAGTTGGCTTGTCACCAGGGACTGCCCTGCTGTCCTGTTGTGGAGGCTTGTGGGGACGAGATGCAGGATGGTGCCTGGGCTTCCTAGCATGGCTGTGTGCTGTGTGGGCTAAGCCCTGTCCCAGCTTGCTCTGTGCAGTCCTGCCTGGAGCAGCTGCAGTCAGGGTGGGGGGACTGGAAGGAGACCTCGTCCTTTTCTCCCTGGCACTGTGGCTGTTCCAGTGGTGCTGGCTGTAGTGATAGGTCCCTGCTATTGGGTTTTGTGGACGGGGGCTGGGATTGTGATGTCTGACACCCTGCCTTCGTCTTCCCAGGCAACGGGTCCCTTCCTGCACATTGGGATTGTGGGAGGAATGACGCTCCTTGCCTGGCCATTGGCCAGCGTCATCTACCGCGCCCACAACACAGGTAACCCCCCCAGGGTCTCCATCTCTCCCTACAGCTGGGTGCTCTGTTTCCTGCACCCCACTGAGAAGCACTGGCAGCAGGACAGTGCACGGGGAGCAGCAGTGCAGTGGGAAGGACCGAGTTCTGGTACTGATGTATCACCCCTGCTGCTGTTTGCTGCTTTTTATACCTGGGTGCAGCTCCAGCCCAGACTGCTTTGCAAATGGACGAGAGGTGCAGATGGCAGACTGGGCCCTGCAGAAGTCCTCTGTTGGGGTGCAAGGCCATGTGGTGGGCTAAGAAGAAACCTGCAGTGTTCTTGAGGCTGGAGATGCAATGCCTGACCTAGGACAGCCATTAGTGAATGCTGAAAGAAGCAGCATCAGCTTGTTCTCGACAGCCTGCAAAATGCTTCCTATGCACCTCACCCCTGCACCTCCTGTGTCTTTCTCCAGGCCTCAAGGTGTTCCTGCTGCTTGCATACTCTGCAGCGATGATTGCCCTGTACCTGGCTCCCCTGGGGATCACCTCACCCTGCATCATGGAGGAGAACCAGCTGCCCCCCAAGCCAGCCCTGGTTGGCCACCGAGGAGCCCCTATGGTGAGCAACAGCACCTGCACAGCACTCAAGGTGACACGGAGCTGTGGGGCACTGGACCATGGCTGGTGCATGGCCGAGAGAGGTGCCTGGAGCAGCACAAGGCTGGAGGATGTGGGCAGGGAGGGTGCTGTCTGCCCTTTGCTGAGCTGACACTTGCTGCCTTTCCAGCTGGCCCCTGAAAACACCCTCATGTCTCTGCGCAAGGCAGTGGACTGCGATGTGCAGGTCTTTGAGACAGACGTCATGGTGAGGTAAAGGGGCAGTGGGGCTCAGAGGAGGGGGGGGAAGGGGTCTGTGCATCCTGGGATGTCACCTTCCACGTGGGCACCTGGGGAGCAAACCTGCAGGACTGACACAGTCTTCATCTGGAGTCCACCCTGTTCAAGGGCTCTGCCAATATCACCTCCCCAGCACGGCCCTGGCTCTACCTGGGAGTTCCAACAAGCTGGGGGAGGTGGTGGGTTTCTCCTGTTGACCCAGGCTGCCTTCCAGGCCATTAGGAGGGAGGCACCATTGGGGAGGAAGGCACTACTTGGAGTTCAGCCCCTGAGCCCTCATCTGATGCAATTCTCCTGTGGGGAGAGCTGTTGCAGGGAGCAAGGAACAGTGTGATTCCTGGCTTAGCCTCTTGGTGCTCTCTGCTTCTCGGAGGCTGATGCCTCTGTGCAAAGACTCAGAAGCAGGCTTGGGGTGGAGGTTACTCTTAGAAAGCAGCTTGGGAGTGGGTAGAAATGGCAGGGCAGCGTTAGGAGGCAAACAGCTTGTGACACGACCTTCTTCTCTGCTCTTTTTGCAGTGCTGATGGGGTCCCATTCCTCATGCATGATGAGAAGCTCACCAGGACCACCAATGTGCAGACCGTGTTCCCTGAGAGAGCTGCCCTGAACAGCACTGCCTTCAACTGGACAGACCTCCAGCAGCTCAATGCTGGCAGTTGGTTCCTGGAGGTCAGGATGCAGGGATGGGTACACTGGGGTTGCTGGGGAAGCAAGAGCCCTGCCCTGTGTCGTGCTCCCTCTGTAGTCACCTGAGCGGTGTGCAGGAGCACTTCCATGCCTGCGTGGATCCCTGGGGTGCAGTTACACCCTGTGCTGGCTGCTGCACCTGGGGTTTGCTCTGAGTCATAGGGAGGTTGGGTTGTGGGGAGATGTCTCATGCCCTGCCAGTGCTCGTGCTGAGCTGCACAGCCTGCCTGGGCATGGAGGGAGCTGGGGAGTGCTGTTCAGGTGATTAATGACCTGCTGAATGCCCACAGGTGCTGGGGCTGCTGGGAGAGCGCTATTAGTGGGCAGCAGAGGAGAGGTGCCCTGTGCCCATCCCATGGTGGGAGGCTGGAGCAGCACTGGGGGGAGGTGGAGGCTTGCAGGCTCTGCCTGTGGTGGCTGACTGTCTTTCCCTCCTAGCGGAGACCATTTCCCAGTGTGCAAAGTCTTTCGCACGGCGATCGCGTGCAGGCGACTCGGCAGAAGATCCCATCCCTGGGACAGGTGCTGGATGCAGCCAAGGAGAGCAATATCTCCATCATGTTTGACCTCCGGCCAGAGAACCACAGCGATTACCAGAGCTTCGTCAACGCCACCCTGGCAGTCATCCTGCAGTCTGGCATCCCGCTGCAGCAGGTGAGCTGCCCACCAAGTGCTGCACCCTGCTGTCACACGGAGCATCTCTATCTCCCCACGCGCCCCATTGCAGTCTGTGCTTCCTGCTGGGCCATCCTGTTGTACAGCAGCCCCATGAGCAGCTGATGGCCAGTCCTTGGCAGGGTAGCATAGTCCTGAAAGAGATCCCAAGGTTCTCTAGATGAGAGAGCTTGCCATGAGTTGGGGGTAGTGCATAAAGCTGCAGTTTGTGCAAATACTCATTTCCCAGAACTGGCCACTCTGGTGTGTAAACAGTGACTCACTCAGTCAAGGGAGGGGAGCATGGGTACAAGTGCATGAAATCGATGCTCCCTGTGCTGCACCACACCTCTCCCTGCAGTTCCTTGACTTGCTGCAACCACCTCGGTTTCCTTTGCACTTCATTGGCCTCAGCAGCATGAGGCACGTGCTACCCTGCAGGGCTGGAGGAGCACCCAAATTGCTTTCCCTGTGGGAACTCAGGGCACGGTACGGTAACGCTGGCCTGGGGTGCATTCTTGCTGCAGAGTTGTGGCCAAAAAGTGTGCTCTGCTCAATCCTTCAAGGACCCAGAATGATGTCAGTGCCCTGCAGGGGCTTTCTTAGGTTGGAGTTGCTTTCTCCTTTCAGTGGGGGTTTGTGCTCGTTTCTTGGCTGGGATGAGTTCTTAGGAGACTGCCCTGGCTGAGATCCTCCAGGAAGATCATAGAACCATAGGATCATTTGAGTTGGAGGGGACCCTTAAAGGTCATCTAATCCAACTCCCCTGCACTGAATAGGTACGCTTACAGCTCAATCACGTTGCACAGAGCCTGGTCCAGCCTGACATCCAATGTCTCCAGGAGTGGGGCAGTGTCTGCAGAGCCCTGGACTGTCTGTTCCTTACACACATTCCCTGGCTCTTGCCCAGGTCCTGTGGCTGCCGGATGGGTTCAGGGAGCAGGTCAAACAGCAAGTCCCAGGTGTTCAGCAGGTTTACGGCCGGAAGAGACTCCAGGATGAGAAGGAGCCACTGCTGCATGTCAACCTGCCCTACCAAGACATGAGCTCTGAGGAGATCAAGTGAGAGACTGGGAGAGGAGTGGGTTATGAGTCTGGGGTCCGGAAGAAGTGAGGCCCCAACGGGGCTGAGAGCTGAGCAGGGGCTGCAGCCTGGCATGCCCCAGGGCTGCTGCGGGGGATGGAGCTGGCTGCAGCTCTCTGCCTGGCCAGCAAGTCTGCCTTGGGTCTGGCTCTCCAGACAGTTGCTCTATGTGGCTGCAATTGCTGGATCCCATCCCAGACATGCAGGCCTCTCTGCCATGAGCTGAGCGTGCCGGCACCTCACTGTCTGCCATGCTGACCACGGCTCTCCCTGCACAGGCAGTACCGCCAGGACAACATCTCAGTCAACCTGTACGTGGTGAACCAGCCCTGGCTCTTCTCCGTGCTGTGGTGCTCAGGGGTGAGCTCTGTCACCACCAATGCCTGCCAGGTGCTGAAGGAGATGAAACGCCCCATCTGGTTGCTGGTAAGCAAAACCTCTGTCCTGGTGCAAATCTTCCTGGTGCAAGTGGTGAGTCTGGTCCTGCAGCTGCATGCAGGGTGGGCTTTGCACTGTGCTGTGCTGGTGTGGCAGCGTGACCTTGCAGACCTTGCTGTGCAGCGGGTAGGACTGTGCTACCAGTGGTGCTCAACGCTTGGCTTGTCACCTTGCAGCCCAGCAGCACATACCTCATGATCTGGATTGTTGTAGACTGTGTCTCCTTCCTGATGATCCTCTGGGCCTTCCTCTTGATGAAGTGAGTTGGACCTGCCCTGGGGTAGGTGTGGGGGGAGGCTGCAGGGTGCCCTGGGTGGTGAACCCCCACACATGTGCTATCTGCTGCCACCCACCCACCCTGGGCTGATGTCCTGAGGCCCCCTGGCTGGGAGAATCGCCACTGCACAAAGGCAGCTCTTAACCACCACACTGCTGCTAAAAGTATGGCCTGGCCCTTCCCGAAGCAGCTGCATTCAGCAGCTCGTTGTGCACCCCAGGGCTGAGGTCGGGGGACCTTACTCTGCCCCAGCACTGCATACTGACAGCAAACTGCTGTGTGCTGTGGGGCACCGCGGTCTGTAGCTGGGAGCTCATGGGAGGGAAGGAGGAGGAGGAGGGGGTGCCCAGGCTGACGTGCTAACATCGATCCTGCTCCATCTCCTAGGAAATGTTCCCAGCGAAGGCGGACGGCTGGTGAGTGCACAGACGCCGGCTCCTCTGTCCCTGGAGGCTCCCTGCAGGCAGACAGCCTGCCCCAATGGAGCGTGGCTGAGCCCGGCAGACTTTGAGATGGCTGAGGGAGGGAAGGGAATCCCAGCGTGGGGAGTTCCTGCCCTGCCCTTAGCAAACAGCCCTGTGGGATGGTGCTGGGGATGCCCACGCTCTCCTCCAACCAGCTTTTTGGGCAGGTCTGCCTGCCGCTGCGGGGTGGTTGGCTGCAGTCAATGACTGCTTGCTTTCTCTTCTTTTTCCCCAGAGTCTGAGACCGACGTGCTGCTCACAAAGATCAACAGCCTGATGCAAGACTGACCCCTCCAGCCTGCAGCAGCCGTGGGGAGGGGCAGCTGGAGAGGCTCACAGCTCAGGCAGGGAGCACTACACTGGCTGGCTCCATGGCTCCTTTCCTTTGCAGCTTCCTGAGCTTGCAGCCTTCCTGGCTCCTGATGTGGTGCAGAACTACCCTCATCCACAAAGACCTGGAACTGGGTCCCTTGCTCCTGCAGGCAGCCAGGGAACAGAGCTGGGGCAGGAGGGCTGCTGGTGCTGCCTTGTTCTTGTGCTCCGAGAGCTGAACTTTTGTCCAGGACCAAGACCTCAACCCTGGGGTGCTCGGTTGGAGGGCTGGTGGGGGTCTGAGTCACTGTTTGGTGCAGGGGTATGGCAGCCTGCTGTTGTCAGCAGCAGCACCGGTGATGGGGAAGCCTTGTTTAAAGTACTGCTGCCCCGCAGCAGGGGGTAAATAAGAAGGGGAGCGTGGGGTGGTACACGATGGAGGGGAAGCAGAGCCCTTTGCTCCCGTGTGCTGGGGATGGCAGCCTCACCCCCTGCTGCTGCTGGCTTTGTGCTTGCTGGCCGGGGTGCCCGCTCCCCCCGCAGCCAGTCCTGCGGTGCTGGGGCCGGGGAGTGGGTTTTGGGGGTGGAGGGAGCCCGGGCCACGGCGCCCCTACGGTGCTGCACAGCGGCAGGGGGTGGGCCGGGAGCAGTGTTACTCAGCATCGGGCACTTTGGACTTGGAGAGGGGAGTCTGTTTCAAATGCTCCTGCCTATTTATGTCAATAAATCAGCTGAGAGATAGACGGTCCTTACAGCGGTGAGTTCGGCAGAACTCTTTCCTCTCCCCCTTTTTAGTTCCTCCCTCCCGGCTCGGGGCAAAGCAGCGATACGCGGTGTGTCCGTGCCACCTAGTGCCGGCGTGGGGAAGCGCCGTCGGGGCGGGAGGAGCGGAGGCATCTCCGGACCGGGGCCCTCCGCCGCGGGGAGCGGACCGGCTGCGGGGCTCCGAACCGGGCCTATGGCTGCCGGTTCCTGGGGTGGGGGAAGACTCGCCACGAAACGCCCCGGTGCTGGAAGGGTAGCGGGGGGGGGCGGAGCGGGGGCGGGGGTGGGGGCGGCTCCTCGCCCGGTTCCCGCTGGGCGGGGCAGGCGGCGGCTCGGCCGCTCGTGGGTTGGCACCGAGCGGAGCGGCCGCCGGCCACGGCGGAGCGATGATCCGCAGGGAAGGTAAGGAGAGCCGAGCCCTGCCCCGCCCCGCCCCGCCCGCAGCTCCGGGAACCGCGGCCCGCAGAGCTCAACAAGTGTCCGCCCCGCCGCACCGCGAGCGAGCCGTGCCGGGACAGCGCCCGCGGCTCCCCCGGGATGGAGAGCTGTGGAGGGGGTGTCCGGCTGCGTGCCCTCCCCGGGACGTGGGATGCGTCCTTATAGCAGCGTGGCTGTGGGGCGCTGCGCATCCTCTGCGGGTAGGGAGGCCGTGGGCGCGTGGGTCAGGTGAGGAGGGACCCACTGTAAGCGGGGCGTGCTCCTACAGGTGCCGTGATGCTCAGGCTGTCCTCTGGGTTTGGTACGCAGGGCCAGTGCTCCCTGCTCCTGTGTCACCCACCGTGAGGGGCAGCGCGATGCGTGCCGTTCTTCCCGCATATCTCGGGCTGGGTGGGATGGTTACGCCGTGCTCAGTCTGCGTCCCGATGTGGTGGCCGCAGTTCTCCACCTGCTTCTTTAGGCTCTGCTGATGAGGTCAGGGATGAGCACTGAAGATGACTCACAGGATGCTGGGCAGTGGCTGGAGCCGCTGTCTGATGTTGCAGAGAAAAAAAGTCCTCAGTGCTGATATGGGGCTGGAATGCCTGTAAAGCCCAATGATGGTGGAGCCCTGGAAAGTCCCTGCTCTTCCCAAAGCTGCTGGGGAGCCCAGCTCTGAGCGGGAGCGGTTCACGCTTCCCCTGGCTCCTTTCTCTTCTGCTCCGGGGATGAGTCAGTGTGGTCTGGTGACACAGGCAGGACCCCAGCAGGGTGAGCTGGGACAGCAGGTGGCACGCGCCCTGGCAGACACAGACCCCCTTGTTTGGTGACCTGAATTCCCCGCCGAGAGCCCCGGGACAAGCAGGACCATCCTTTCTGCATGAGTTCCTGGGTCAAACGATGAGCCTCCGACAGCAGCGGGACGCCTCCCCCGCCGCCTCGCACAGACTCCCTTTGTCTGTGGGCTGCTGGGGTGACAAAGGGAAATATTCAGAGGCAGGGCTGGGACGGGCTCAAGGTCCGTGGGAGCTCCACACCCATCTGTATGGGTCACATCTGGGGTTGGTGCTGGATTTTGCCCAGCTATAGAACTGAGTTGGCCAGAAAAACATCGAGCTATCCTGGCACTGGGAGCTCACAGCCCCGTTGTTTTAGGGCCAAGGTTGGCCCATCGCTATGGGGATATTGGTCACAACAGCCTTCTGGCCAGCATCCCTCCTTCCCGGCTCTATTTCCCACTGACCTAAGGTTCCACTGCATGGAGCAATTCTCATCCTTCACCTTGTAGAATTGCAAGCTTTTCTGCCTGTGGAGCTGAGCTATTTGTGACGTCTTTGCACAGCCCACTATGCTCATCTCTGCTGTGACCGTCTGGCCCTGCATGGGAGAGCTCATAGGGGTCACACAGCCCTGTACAGTGGGAGTGTGTCCAGCTCCCAAAAACTCTGTCTGGGAGGCAGTGGTGCTTGGGCTGCCTGCAGGGACACCTGCATAGGAAAGCTGCTTTAGTGGCTGTCCAGCTCTTAGAAGTCTGGAGCTAGAAGGCAATGGAGGTATTGCATGGATGAGCTCTTTGCACTCAAGGGTGCATTAAGCCCTCCTAGAGGATGTCTGTCCATCTCCCAGCATTAATGCTGTGTTCCTCCTGCGTCCCCTCTGTAGACACCGAACGGGCCGTGGAAATCCTGACGAGATACCAAAGCACCCTGTGCTCCCCCGAGGAACAGGAGCTGAAAGCCTCCATCGGAAAGATCTCACACATCTTCCAAAGTGAACTCTTTCAGGCTCTGCTGGGTAAGCCCCTTCCTGCTGTTCTTTGGGGGATTGCAGTCAATGGGTGCTCTTGGCCAGAGCAGTCCCACTCCCACCTGCGTGGTTTCTCTTAGGACATACATTTAGGAGCTATGTCAGAGATGATTCCAATGCAACCCGGGCTGCTGTGAAGGCACAAAGCAGACGATTTGTGTATTAGAGCACAGAAGTGATGTGGGGAGAATAAAGCTGGGTGGGTCAGGTCTGTGCTCGGTGTCACATGGGGAGGGAGGTGGCACAGCAGTCCTGCTGTCCTGTCAACACGAACACCAGGGAGTGCCTCTTGGTTGCTGGTGACCTTTTCAACTGGTTGAGCAGGATATTAGTTCCCGGGACAGAGCCAGCTTTCACTTGATGTGTTTACCTAACGAGGAATTTGCATTAATTGCTTCCTCCCCCATCCCTTGAGTGCTGTTTGTGAATTCCTCCCTCCTCGTGCAGCCCTGTGTGATGCTGCCGCTCGCTGCGCTCACATACGGATCACTCGGTGTCCTCAGCCCCATCCCCATGGGTGCACAGGGATGAGTGAGGCTGACACGTGGAGGGCAGAGAGCTCCCATTCCATCTGCTTTTCACCCACCCTTCTCCCAGTGGGCTGCTGTACCTCAGGAGTTTGCTTGGAGCCACAGGGCTGGGTCGGAGTGTTTGCAGGGTGTGCTGCGCCTACGCCTGCACCTGTGCTCCCCTTCCCACGGCACGGGGTGCTGCTGCCTCTGTCCTCTCTTGTGCTCTCAGCAGCACCTGCTTGGTTGGGGTTTTTTTTTGAAGGGAGGCACAGTTAGGCAAATGCACGAGGCTGATACACAGTCATCCTCAACTTGTGCTCCTGTAGGTAACGCCTTCCCAAGACATACGTTTTGAGCACCGAAGCGCGTTTATTGGTAGCAGAGCTAATGCTAGTGCCGAATGTTGCAGTGTTTCACATGTTGCTCCACATGAAAAATGCAAGGGGTGGCGCTTCCCGGACACTTCTTTAGAAATAAGCTGCTTTGTGAACTCAGACTCTGCTCCTGGGCTATTGGGATGCAGTGTGCACGGGGCCAGGCGCTGTGCCGGTGCCCTGTGTTGCTGTGCCTGTGCTCTGCTGGACGCTGCTCCCCCTGCAGCCCCTTGCATCCTAACAAAACGTTCATCTGTTTGATGCACGGAGCCCAGGAGGAAAGTGTTAGACCATGCCTGATCTCTGCTCTCCCTTGCTAGTCTGGAGTTGCTCTTCCTTACTGGATTCAGAGGGGATTTACACCGCCATCAAGTGGGCACCAGCCTGTAAACAGAACATAGGGCTCCCCAGGACCCCATCCCCAACGCTCACAGTGACATTCCTGCCCCTGATAGGGACACCAGCAGCAGTGTTTCCTTGTGACGGAGCCATCCAAATCCTGTGTTCATTTTTGGGAAGTCTTGTGCATTCCAAGCGTAATCCACGCAGGCAGGAGCCCGTGCTATCCTGTTACGCAACGCCTATTTTCATAAGCAGAGGGAGGGATGTTTTTGCACAAAAATGAAGTCTGTCTGTCCGGCTGTGGGACAAACACTGGCCGTGAACCTCAGGGCTGATCAGTGACGGCTTCAGGGGCAGCTTTTGCCACCAAAGGTGCACCTGGGGACTGGCATCTGTGCACCCCTCCCTTCTCTTCCCATGGCCGCTGGGTTCCCTGCAGGGCACCCTTTGCCAAGCAGCGGGTTCTGAAAAATCTCTTAAAGATGTGATCTGACAAACCCCTCTGGAGCCTTTGGTTCCCTTTGGGGCTGCTGCAGAAACACAGTATCACAGAACCGTTAAGGTTGGAAAAGACCACTAAGCCCACCTACTCCAACCCATCCCCACCGTGCCCGGTAAAGTGGGGCTCCCCAGGCTCCTCCGCAATGAACACAGAAAATGAATTCCTTTTCCCTGCTGTGGCTTTCCTCCTTCTGAGTGCTTCTTTCCGCCCAGCCCCTTTCTGGCCCCGCAGCCCTGACTGCCTCCAGTCTCCCACGTGCTGTCAGGATTTATGGCTTTGCCATGCTGCATGCAAGGCGTTCACCAAACCCCCTCAGCCGACCTCTTGGAGTGGTACATTTAACCTGGCAGCATTTACCCTCCTTTCTGGCTTTCTCATTTGGACACAGTTTCAGCTATTTAGGGGCATGCCTTCTCCCTTTCAAAGCCTCCTTTCCTGCAGTGCTTTCCTCCTTTTTGCCGTGTAACATCCACCAGGCAACGCTGCACGTGTGCTCTGATGTCACGATGCGGAGCCTCTAAATAGGCTTTGCTGCTTCCCACCCTCTTTGTCACCCCTTCCAGTTCCTTTCTGAAGAGTTTCTCACTTTTTTCTGTAGTTCCCCTTCTGAAATTAAACACTTAAATGCGGTGATGTCAGATTTGCTGCTCCTGCAGCACCGGGCTGGGGCTGCTGCGTGTTTCCATTAGGAAGTGCAGTGGCCCCACTGCTTCCTGCAGTGCCCCGTGGGTCGGATGGAGAGGGGAAAACGCTCCTGGCAGGGCTGCAGGGCTGGGAGGAGGCGCCCACAGACCCTGCACCCAATGCAGGACATTGGCACTATGCTCCCTGCCCTCTCCTGATGTTGTTTCTTGTGCTGTTTTGCAGATATCCACGAATTCTATGACTTCACTCTGCGCTCAGCACCCCTGCAGCCTCCCAGCCCAGCAGTGCATCGTGGCACAGCCCGGCACCTCAGCCCCAGAGAGCCCCACAGCCCCCCCGAGGTAAGAGCCGCTCCATTCCCTGCAGAGGGGACAGGTTGGCATCAGCTCCCAGGCCAGCAGCGTGTTTCCACACCTCCTCTATCAGAGCTTGCCTCAATAATTAGGCAACATCTCTCATTCATGGGCGTTAATTGAATTATTCCTAATGCAAACGACTTCAGCTCTAGCTCTGCTTCTTGCTCTGCTTTCTGCTGTGGATGTACTGGGGCTCTGATCGAGCCACCTCGCGAGCTGCTTTTGATAACTGGAGTTGGGCCTTTCAAGTTTCCTTTTTCAGGATTTTTTCTGTCTCTCTGATAACTTCCACGTCTCTTATTTGCATTCTCTTTAATTTCCAACAGTCTTTTAAGAGATACAGCACCAGGCAGAGAGGCAGTGACTGAGCAGTAGGCTCCGAGTTATCTCATAGGCGCAAAAGCAAATTGAATTGCCTTGATGGAGTGGGGGCAGTTTTGCCTTTCCAGGCCTGCTCCCATCCTTACCTCACAGCTCTGGATCTGGTCTATGGCAGTGAATCCGTTTTCAGTGGGCTTACAACTTATTTCTGGAGCAACAGGCACTGGGATCCTATTTAGTTTTCCGGGGCTGCAAGAGGCCCATTCTCAGCAGTGGGGTCCGCCTTCCCAAGCACACGGACACCATCACATCCCTCCTTCTTTCTTCAGAGAGATGCGTGGAGACATCTCATTTTGCTGGAACATAGAATGGAACGGGTTGAGTTGGAAGGGACTTAAAACATCATCCACTCCCAGGCCAGCAGTGGGATCCCCCTGCCCTGAACGCACCCCGGGGGCTCGCAGCCCTCCCTACCCACCTCTGTGTCCCGGGTCTCATTGCAGCCACCGGTCCAGGATGGTGAGCAAAGGCTGCTGGCGGTGACACCGGCGACGCCCCCAAGGCTGGTGAGGGTGACAGCACGCCGGACGGAGGCACCAACCAGTGTCTGCAGCCTGGTGCTGGGCTCCCGCAGTGCCCTGCCGCAGGTGAGCCCCCGCACCGCGTCCCACCACCCGGCCACCAGCTGCCACCGCGGGGACAGCACCGGGGCTGCGTGCCCGTAGCACTGTGAGATGGTGCCAGGGAGGTGCCTGGGGCTGGTGTTTCCCTGGGCTCTTCCCATTGGGATGGTGATGCTCAGGCTGAGAAACGTGGCAATAACACCAACGGCATCCCCGTGCGTTGGCGCTCGTGCGGTCCAGTGTCAGCGTTGGGAGGGCAGATGGATGTGGCGCAGGATGGAAATCCTCCCAGCCCCATCCCCATACCTCCACCTCACTCCCACCTCGCAGATTTCCACCTTTTTCTCCAAGCTCTTCAATGGCAGGTCCATTCCTCAGCATACCAGGAGCTTTTCTCTGCTGTTTGCCATCTATCTGAATGCGGGTTGTAAATCTCAGCTCCCTCCTGGTGCGAGCGCATCGCGTGGGCTCCGTACCTGATGTTGGTTGTAGGGACGAGTGAAGGGCAAAACTCGCTCTGAGCCTTTAGGGAGGGATGGAGTGGCTGTGATGGATGGAGCTCACCAGACGTAAAATAACACGAAGGGTTTGTTTTCCTTGGCACAGCTTTAATCAGTCCTTATTTGCTAGGTTGGATTCTTCTTCCAAAGTATTTTAAACGTGAAAATCACACTGCTGCTTTTCTCCCCGTTTTCAATGTTTCCCTTCTCGCTTTAGACTCCAATAAAATGGGTGATGCCCCATTTTTTTCCTTACTGTTGAATTTCTCCTTTTCCTTTCCCTGCTCCCTGCGTCTTCAAACACTCACCAAATCCTTACCAGTGCTGGAATAGGGGGGGGGAATGTGGTTAAATGGAGACATGAGGTGCAGTCTGCAATCAGCCCACCCCTGGTGGTGGTCTCAGTGGGGAAAACTTTGTATGTGCTGGGAATCCACCCGCTTTTATTACTTCATCCCCTGGGATTCTGGATGGAGCCTTCCCCCTTGTGTTCCACCCTGGTGTCTCTGGACTGTACCCCTGGGTGTGGGGCTCTCAGGGGCAAGAACCTACAAGCACAGCATTCAGCCCCACACACCTGGCTGAGATGCAGACACCTCCCCTCCATTTTGAGATTTCACACGGTGGGGAATCTGCCGTGTGATGGTCCGGCTCTCCTGATGGTTGTTTATCCTTTCCATTAAAAATGTGCACTTTACTGCTAGCCTGGATTCCTCTCGCTTTAGCTCCCAGCCCCAGGAGGTTTTGCTGCCTTTGTTTGCCAGGATAAAGGGCCGCAGCAATCAGAACTGTTCCCAACATGTCAGTATTTATAGATGCGTCTGAGTTCCCTCTTAACTTTCCCTTAGATAAACTAAACAGATTGGCTTCCTCACTTGCTCGGTGTTGTTCCAGCCCTGAAATCGTTCCTGACATTCTTTTCTGAAGTGTTCCCTTTCTTTTCAGCCTTTCTTTTCAGCCTTCTCCTTGCATGGGGTCAGGTCGGGGTGATGGGCACCTTCAGCCAAAGCACTCCCACCCACAGCTCTTCCCTCCCAACCCAGATGGGTGCAGAGCAGTGGCCTGGAGGGAAGACCTTTGGGATGATGATGTGCAGTGCTTGGCCGTGCTCGGGGCTCTTCTGTCCATGGGGCAGCTCTCCTGGACACCGGGATCAAGCAGTGCTGGAAGCTGCAGGCTTAGAGCTGCTCCTCTCCAAGCTGGGATGTGGCAGGTTGGCCATGGAGGTGAGCCCTATCCCTCAGCTGTCCTCACCTGAACATCATCATGGTTGCTGAAGACCTGCTTTGTCCTGCACCCCCGCATGCAGGATGTCATGGTGCTGGATGACCCTCCACACCCAACTCCTGCCCAGCTCCTTGGTGGCTTCTTGTTCCTGGCTTTTGGTGCTGTAATTCTAAAGCACTTGGGTTGCAAATGGCTCTCGGAAGAACCGAGGAGGCTTTTACAGTAGATTATAGTCAGTGATAATAGGGCACTTGGGCGCCAAGGCAGGGCAGAGCAGCTGCATCCCTTGTGCTGTCAGCCCACGAGCAGCGGCTCCAGTGGATACCTAACAGCTGAGAAGAGGCATGGAGACAAACTGGTGTGTCTTGCCTGCTTCTCTTATTGCATCCATCACTGCAAATAAGTCTTCCATTGTCCTGGCTCCGGCCTTCCTGCCTGCAGTGGTAATGGCAGAGTGAAAGTCGCTGCAACCTGCCTTAGCCAGGAAGGTGCGCGGGAAACGAATGGCCTGTCTGCACAAATGCTTCCAGGAACAGGAAACGTTCCGTCTGCTGGCACAGCTCCGTGCACTCCGAGTAGCCCCGCAAAGGCCGTGCAAATGGCTGCTGCTCAGGAAGCAGGACCGGCACGCAGAGCATCGGTGTGCTTCTGGGGCTGAAGGCATCCCTCCATGGGAGAGCGACGTTCAGCCCACAGAGGGATGCGGATAGCTGCAACGCCCCGTGGAAGCACACTCCTGCATGTCCTGTGGGGTTTTATCAGCCAAATCCTCCGTGTCAGCCTCTCTCTGCTTTAGTTTTTGGGGCTTCTGCGTGGGGAACCCGAGGCTTCTCCTGCAGCGCTGCCCGTCTGTGCCCAGGGGGTGGCAGGAAGGCTTCGTCTCTCTGAAAGCACCATCCTTACCTCCCCCTCCCTCCCGGCTCGGGGAGCAGAGAGCAGCCAGCTGGAGCGATGAATGCAGGAGGAACAATACCGTTGATGAGCAGAAACGCTGCGCCTGCGAGGGAGCGCTGCTCGGCCCCTCGCGGAGCCGCTCTGACTTCATCTCTGTCACTGTGCCACCGCAGCCTGCCCTGCACGTCCCTCCCCACGGCGATACCGATCCCAACAGCCGATGCTGAGTGCCAGCAGCTCTTAGAGTGGTGGAGGGGCTGCTTCAGCAAGCAGTTGTGCCTCGTGTGCTTCTGCACTGCTGGCGGATGGGAAACCTTGCCGGCAGAGGTGCTGCCTCTCATCCAACCGTGCCCCTGTGTGCCGGGTGGAGGCTGTTTTGGAAGGTCAAACTTCCCTTCCTGCCATCGCAGGGAAGATGTGGCCCGGCCCTGCAGGCCCTCAGGAGCCCTCTGTGCTGCTGTCAGTGATGAAGAAGACGCACGTGTCTGCCCTGACCCCCAGCTTGGGGGCTGCCCCGTCAGCACCACCGCGCCTGTCTGCTTCCCCTCGAAAGCCAAAGCACTGAGGCTAAGCAGATGTCCGTCTGTCTGTCTGCCTGTCTGCTGTAACTCGCTCCAACTCAGCCACGCACATCAGCCCTTGCAGCACAGACACCCAGCCGGGCAGCCGCTGCCCGTGTCTCAAGGATGCTGCTGTGCGGAGGGGATTTCAGCATGGGCTGTGTCAGGGAGAGCTGTCACTTCGGTGGACGTTTTGGGGTTGAATGGCCTCAGCTTTACTAGAGGCTCTTGCTATTCTTGCTGCAGAGATGAACAGGGAGATGCTTAGACTTCAGTTCTCCCAGCTCGATGTACAGCTTTAACAAAGGATGAATTTGATGGAGCCACCAGCCTGTCAAACACAGATCACGTGCAGCCATCTGTTCCTGCTCTATTCAGGGACTTTCTGTCTAAAACCAGTGGCAAAAAAGAAGATCCACAGCAGGCTGCAAGGCTTTTCTGGCTCTGCAGCACAGGAGGGTTCCGCTGGAGATGGGGCTGTTGGTCTGTCCGTTCATTCAGGTCATCGTTGCTGTATGGGAGTTATTTTGTTTGGTAATGGTGCAAGCAGTGCTGGGGCTGTCCCATAGACAGCCATGCTTTCATCACTCAGCTGCACTCTGAGTCCATCTTTCCAGATCCATGCTTCACTGACCTCCTCCTGCTGTCCCAAGCAGAGCAGGGCTGCTGGCATTACCTGTGCATTGAGATTCAAGCTTTCCCAGGGCTTCGCTCTGAAAGCAGGAGCTGAGACCACCCGAGCAGGATGGGGACTGAAGCGCCTTTGGTGCTGGTCTCTGGAGGCTGATTATAAATCTCCCGGGTGTGTTTTTGCAAAGCAAATGGGCTCCCCTCTCCATTTTGTTAAAGGAACAAACCGAGCTGGAAGGCAGAGCCTGGCAGGCCAGCTGCTTCCTAACTGGAGCTGGGAAAACGTCGCTGCATCTTAATGGTGTCGGGAAGGATGGAATCAGAACGGTGGTGAAAGAGGCATCACCAACGCTGTTATAAATAGAGCAGCCGTGATGACTGCTCAGGAGGGTTTTTAGTCTTTGGGATTTGGAGGATAAGCACTGAGCTGTGCTGAGAGGTCCATTATCCGTGGCTTTTGTAGGAGTTAGGAGAATCTGCAGGGGAATGAGGGCAGTGGATGAGTGCAGGTTTGGGAATCGTCCCTCTCGTGAATCCGAGTATGACCCCATTTTAAGGCTTTCTGCTACATGCTGCTGCCTCTTGCACTGCTCTGCCTGCTCCAAGGTGGTTGCACCATGCATGGCTGCAAGGATGGTTTTCAGTACCTGTTGTAACCACGCAGCCTGCAAGCACGCAGCCTCGTGCAAGAACTTTGCTGGCATTGCACCTAAGAAATGATTCCAAGCATTGAGATTCAGGCAAAGGACCCCTGTGCTCTGTGGCCTAGATAGCTCTCAGGGCTGGCACAGCTCAGGCATTCTGGTGCCCGCAGCACTGGCATACGGAGCATCGTGCCCAGCCTCACCACCAGGCACCCACCTGTGCATGCCCGGAGCTGGGCTTGGCCCTGCCAGCATCACAGCCGTGTCCTCCACATGTCTCTTCCCCTTTCAGGGTCATTTTCAGACTGGGTCACTTCGCAGCCGGGTTCCTGCAGACCACATGCAGGAGTATGCAGAGAACAACCAAGGGGAGGATGCACTGCGGTGCTGGGGAGGCACAGCCTGCTCCTGGGCTGGTGTCATCTCTGATGCCATCAGGTCCCTGCATGCCACGTTGCTGTGTTCCGTACATGTCGGGACATGTTTCGTAAGCTGAATCTCACATGGTGTTTTTGCAGGGAGGTTTTGTGCCTTTTTGCTGCTGCAGGAGTGCGTTCGTGGGGCTGCTTTGGTGCAGGAGTGTAGCAATAGAGCTGCTGTCCCAGTTCTCTGCTGTCACCCATCCATGAGCCCCCCACAACAGCCAGATCCTGGGACCTGAGCAGCCGTGTCCCAGCCTGCAGGTGGGGAGAGTCACCTGTCACCCCGGGCTTATGCCAGGTGGGTCAGTGCTGATACACAGCTGTCTGTCAGTGTGTCCGTGCCTCTGTCAGCCTGAGCTGCACCTTCTGTCTGCCCCACGCGTGGGCGCACGCTTCAAGGTCACCTCACGGCTTCCGAAACTCTCCCTTCTTCTCTTGGCGTGCAGACGGCGGAGGGATGAGTTCAAATGCGACGCTGCGCCTTTAAGAGAGGCCCGTGAGCCGGCGGCGGCCCTGCGGCACGGCCGCTGATTGGCTGAGCGGCGGGCAGGCGGGCGGGGGGCGGGGACAGCCATTCAGAAACTCCGAGGTGCACTCGCTCCCTTAAAGGGGACGCGGCGGTGCTGAAAGGTAGGGCCGAGCCGGGGCGGGCGGCCACCTCCGGTTCATCGCGACCGGCTCTGGTAACCGCCGGGTCCCCGCGTACACCCGCACGCTGCTGCCCTGGATGGGTGGCCTCCCTGAGCCCTTGGTTGCAGGGACAATGCAAGCGGGCACCCCAAGCCCATGGGACGTGTCAGTGCTTTATTGCCATGCCTGTGCAGAACTGAGTCATGTTAATGTTTAATTCGAGGTAAGGGCCTTTTCCCTGTTTTTTTATGGGCTTCCAGCAGTGCCTCTGACGCTTAAAACTGCAGTTTAGCTCTGAAATGCATGATATGATTCCCCTGTGGCTATGCATTGCAGACCCCCCAAAAACCCTCTGCCCCTTAAAAGGGAGTGTGAGCTTCAGGGCAGGAGCTGAGCAGAGTGGCTGTGTCCACGCCCGATGCCCACTGCAATTGCTTGCTGCTAAATAGAGCCTCTGCACAAAGAGAACTCGGGCTGTTCCTTGGGGACCTGCTGTTGGTCCCCAACGTGAAGCTGTGGTGCTCAGCCCCATCAGCACACCAGGGAATATTTCATAGTTCATTTGCTGCAGTTGCAACTGCAGAAGGCGGCTCTTGGTGCTGATGGAAGAGCCTCGTGCAGCTGCTGCCGCAAGTGAGGAGATGGAACTGTGGCACCGGGCAGCGTATCAGCACTCATTAATAAAATGAAAACGGTTTGGCCCTGGAGGAGAATTAATTTGTTTGGCAACTGTGCCAAGAGCGCTGAGAGCTCGGGATCCCATCCTCCCCACGGTTACAAGGGTGATACCTTCCATCAGCCCCTATGCTCCAGCTGGCGCATGGCTTTGGGGCAGCGGCTGTCACGCTGGGGGCTCTGCACGCTATGAGCACCCTCCAATCCTAGGAAGGCTGCAGGCGCACCAAACCCTTCTGAGCTGGCTCCAATCCCTCCCTTCGTGCTGACCTTGCGATGGGCAGTGCCCATCCCTCACACTGCCTTCCTTTTCCTGCAGGACCTCGTGTGAGAGGAAGGAAGTGACGGCAGGGGCTGAGATGCCGGCAGCGCCCACTAAAGCCGTGCCGCCTTCGTGCCGTGTAAATAGCACCGACTCTGGGATTTCTTGATGCTTTGCTGAAATTAGCACCTGAAAAAATGAGCAGCTGCCAAAGCCACATTTAATTAAGACGGGCAGGCCTTGGTAGGAAGAGTAGAGCTGATCACAGAGTGCTCGGGTTCCTTAAAGTGCACCTGGCCCTGCACCGACCTCCTGAGCCTGGTAACGCATCCTGAGCCCCACACGGTGCTTTAGGGAGCAGTGCAGGCAGCAACCAGGATTATATTCCTGTTGGTTGGGGCTGGCAGATGACAATTGTGGCTGTCTGTAAATGAGGAGGAATGAAACAACCCTCGCAACAAGGACAGAGCAGAGCTAAAGCAGGATATGCAGGCAGGGAGCTGCAAGATGGGGAGGACTCCGTGAGGCTCAAGGGAAATATGGGGCCTCTGTCTGTATGTGGCAATGGGGTACCCATAGATAAGTGAGCTGGGGGAGGAAGCAGGAGGTGCAGGCCTGGACTTGCCAGGGGAAAAACAGAGCCAATGCTTCTCTTAATTGTTTGTTTCATTTCTTATTAAAGCATTTTTCCCTACCAGGTCTCGTCCTTTGCTTTCACACTCCCTCCTCTAAGTGAAAGCCCATGTCCTTACCTGTCCTCACTGCAGGACTGAGTGAACAGAGCCACACAGGAGCAGGGCAGCATGCACATTCTGGGCGCACCTCTGATGCTGGAGTGACCCAGATCTCAGAGGTGCTGGGCAGCCAAGACAGGCTTTGTCCCTCAGTGCTCAGACAGGAGGTGCTGACCACCTGCCCATTCCTACAAGGCTTGTTGTGATCTATGTGCAGCAGTCCCCTGCCCCTTACAGCCGTCCTAAGCTTGGAGCCAGGGGGCTTTCAGCATGAACTTGTCACAGCTCCATGTCATCAAGAGCAGCATGTGACTGTGGCACCCACGCTGTAACAGAGGCAACCTGGACAGCCCAGAAGCAATGAATTGCAGCCAGTGCTGGGGAGGACGGACTGCACTGCATTGCACAGTGGGGACTGTGGAGCTCAGGGCTTCTGGAACAACATGGATCTTATTACAGCTGTTAATAATTAGAAGGCCGGGCTCAGCTTTTCCTTAACGAGTCAGATAAGGTTTTCTGCAGTGGTCTTCCTTTCTACCCTTCAAGTTGTGAGGGTGACTCTCTTTCAATCTTTTGTGCCAGAGGTGTGGAACCACTGAGCTGCCCTCCTGCACAAGTGGGGATTTTGGCAGCCCCAAACACTCTGCTCTTACCGTCCCCTGATAGCAGTGGTTGGAAGCAAAGGCCCTCGGCGTTTCTACACCCCAAAAAGGGCTCACAGGCAGCAACCCCAGGGTGCGGTGCTGGAGTGCACAGTAACAGAGCAAAGAGGGAGGAGAGCTGATATGGAGATGCACCCGTGTGTGCGGAGCTGGGGATGGGGACGGGGCGAGGACAGCTGCAAACGAGACAGGGAACTGTTGAGCGAAGGGTTTCTGGATTCCCACAAGCACGAGGTGCTGGGGAGCAGCAGGGCACGAAGCGGGGCTGAGCAGGCCGTGGGGCTGCACGGCACGGCGTTTTGCGGGCGGGTTTTGGCACCGCTGCCGGGGGAGAAATTGCCCTTTGGTTGCGGGAACCCCCGGCCGCGCTGCCCCTCATCCCCCGCCTTTCCCCGGCGGCACTCCGGGGGCGGCGGTGCGGGGCGGTGCGCGGAGGCTCCGCGCCGCAGATTGGCGGGGAGCGGAGGGGAGAGGCGGAGGATGCTCCGCGCCGCCGCCGCAGGTGCCGCGCTCCGCGCTCCCGAGCCGCGCCGCGCCGGACCGGGCTGAACCGCGCCGAACCGGACCGGGCTGAGCCGCCCCATGCAGCCGAGCGGAGCGGAGCCCCGCGCAGGGACTGAGCCACCCCGGGAGTGAGCGGCGCGACCCCGCGGAGCTCTCTGCGCCGTAACCCCTCCTGCTTCCCGGGGCCGGGGGCGCGCCTGGCGCGGGGCGGGGGCCGCTGCCGCCCCCCGAGCATCCCTCCCTCCCCGTCTCCCTGCGCGCATCCCTCCGCGCCGCCTCCCGCTCCCTCCCTCCCTCCCACCCTGCCGGCTCTATGGTGTGAGGGCAGCGATGCACAAGCACCACCACTGCTGCAAGTGCCCCGAGTGCTACGAGGTGACGCGGATGGCGGCCCTGCGGCGCATGGAGCCTCCCTCCTACGGCGAGTGGCAGCACGAGCAGTACGGCTACGGTGGCTACGGCTCGCAGACCCTGCCGGCACCGGGGGGGGGCCGCGCCTGCTGCCCGCGGTAAGGCCAAGCTGGGGCCCCCTGCCCGCGATGCCGCTGCACTGAAGCCTCCGCCGCCGCCACCGGGGAAGAGCGCGCCCAAGGTGAACGGGAGTGGCCCGGGCTGGTGGCCCGAGTGCACGTGTTCGAGCCGCGACTGGTACGAGCAGGTACGGGCCGGCACCACGTTGCGGTTCCCTGGCGCTTCGGGCTGGGATGGGGCGGATGGCTGCTGGGGGGGTCCTCTAAGGAGCAGTGGGGCCGTGGTGGGCGATGCCGGCATATTGGATTGTCGCGGGTGGACACCGTCGTTGTTGCAGTTGGTGGCCATCATCATCATCGCTTGGGTTGGCCATCATCATCATCACTTGAGTTGGCCGTCATCATCGCTGTGGTTGGCCACGTCCATCGGTCAGGCCAAGCGCTGCCATCCCACCTAACGTAGGTATTGTGTGCTGGAGAGCATCCCTGGGGCACAGCTGGGACAGGGCACGGCTGGGTCTTGCCTGGCACAGGGCAGGCGGCAGGTATAATGGTTTTGGGGCACCCACCTGCCATCCTTGCTGCTTACAATGCCGTTGCCTGGAGCCTCGGTACCACAGAGGGTGTCCCATGGTGTTGCATTCTGCAGGTGTGGGGCACGCTGCCACCGAGCAGCCTCGTGGGCTCACAGACCAGCACCCGCTTGCCGTTGAGTTGTGGTTTCCTCGCTCTGCTGCTACGTCCCCGCTCCCAAAGATTATTACGTAACCCTTCTCCGGTCGCCAGCATGCTGTGTGCTTTCTGCCCCATTTCACTGCCTCCATTTCTTCCCACACACGTTCATTTTATTAGTGTTCTCCTCCAGGACCCGTTCCCAGGCTGTGTTTCTCCTCTAAATGGAGAGACCAGTCTTGTTTTGAACCCACAAGCAAGCTTAGAAAATGGTTGGAGCTGTTTGCAAAGCATTAAAATGGAGGCTAGACCCTGCCTGAAAAACAATTTACTCTGCTTTAGAGAAAGGCATTTCAGTTTGCTTCTTCTGCTCCTTTCATTCATTATCTTCAAACCTCACATGATTTCTTATTGATCCTTCTAATTATTATTTCAAGACGCCGAGGCAGGCAGGCACACAGGAATCAATGGGAATTCTCTCTTCCTTTCCCTTTGGAAAGCACAGCCTCCTGCTTCCCTTCCCGTGTTTTTCTTCATTACTGTCTCAGTCTGTAGCTCTGGTCGAAATAATCTGATTCCAGGCTGATATGCTCCGAAGACATTTACAGAGAGCCCCCAGACCCAAGCACCTTCCTATCAGCCCTCTCCTGCTGCTCTCTGCTTCTCTGCCACTCTTTGCATCAAAATCAGCCTCGTCTCTCTCTCGCCTGCTGATTCCCGGCCAATGCTTTTCAGCTTCCCTTTGCAATCTCTTTGCTTCGCTCTGATCAGTACAGAACATCCAGTGCAGAGCATCCACCCCTGGGCAGGAGCAGGGAAGTGGAGCCGGGTGCTCCCCTCCTGCTTGCAGGGAAGGTCTGGCCCAGGGATGATTGCAGGGGAGGCGGTGGCAGCTGCAGCACTGTGCGGCGTTGGGCAGGGGAGCTGTCGTGTGCTGCAATGGTGGAAGGGAAAGCATTGTCTCTTTGTGGTGCTGCCACCGAGCCCTGGGTCCACAATGGGAACCTCTACTCAGCCTTAGCATTGAGATGAAGGAATCGGTGCCTCCTCTCTGCATTGCCAGTGACAGAGGATGCCAGCGTGTGAGGCTGTGTGAGCATAGTGGGGTCTGCGTGTGTACCATGTCGTGTGTGCCGTGTGCACTGCCTGTGTGCACTGCTCCCTGGTGTGTAGCAAATGTGTGCACTGAGCAAAGCTCAGCCACGCTCCCCTTCTGATCCATACCCCGAGAGCACTGGGGAGAGGCAATCTGCCACCTCCAGAGCTGCCCCTTTAAGTGGTGTCCCTGTCCCTGGAAGCACTTCCAGCAGCAGAGGTGGGAGGCAGAGGAGGGAGGCTTCCCCAGCAGCCAGGACCTGCTCTTCTCTCTGCGAGCTTCCTACTCCCAGCTCTTTTTCTCCCTTTCCTTGCACCCAGTGCATGTGCCGGCACAGCCGCATGTGCAGATGCTCTGACACAGGGAACGTGCTCATGGCTGCGTATGGTGCTACATGCTCACTGACATCACACATCCTCACGGAGCCCGTGTGCAGCCCCACGGCATGTAGCTGTGCCCACACGTGCTGCCCAGCACCCAGCACAGCTCCAGCATCGACCCATGCCTCCTCCTGCTGCCTTTCCCCTCCTCCAGGACACAAATTAGCTTGCTCAGGCAATGCCAGTAATTGAGAACCCCTAATCCTGACTACAGGGAGAGAGGAAATCTCCCAGCTCTGGGTTTCTCATTTCTTTCTGCTTTGCTTTCCTTCCCCCTTCCTTTCTCCCTTTGGAGATCTCTTCCATTTCTCCTCCCTTATCTCAGCGTTTATTACTCCCCGTCTCCTGCGCTTGCTGCCATCACCACTCCCCATTGTTCCCTTCTCCATCTCTTAATACATCCATCCCCGCACCCGCCTCACCCCCCTCACTCACTGCTTGGGGACACGAGCCCCCCCTCCCTGCCATGCTGGGGTGAGAGGAGGACTCCCGGCTTTGGGGGAGGAATGGCAGCGCGATCGGTGCCGATGCGCAGCAGCAAGAGGAGCCAAGTGCTCCAAACCCCTCCTCTCCCCACAAAGTGCCGCCCACGGATGCTTAGGAGCGCTGTGCCAGGATGCTCGGCCACATTGAAACCCCTTATCCAGGGCTGGTCCCTAAGGGAAGGGCTGTACCTGTAGCTTGGCTCAGCCCATATCCCCAGTGCAAAGCTGACAGCCAGAGCAGAGTCCCCCATGGGGCTTCAGAAGGGCTCGCAGGCATTTTGGTGTATATTGAGGATGGCTCTGGGCATGAACACCTCCTCTCCGGGAAGGGTACGGCTGTATAGGGTGGGAAGTGGCTGGTATGCATTCTGCAACCATAGGAACAGCCCCAGATGTGCCAATTGTGCATGGCCAGAGATGCCCTCCCTGCAGGCACATTGCATCCTGCTGTCTCCCTTCTCCTCTCTCCTGGGATCAGGGTCACACAAAGTGGTTGGAGCAGCTCTGGAACATGCTGGGCTTTTGTGGACCACCTGGACAGAGGAGTTTTGTGGATGAGCAATGGAAAGTAGGGAAAAGGACCTCACTGCCTGTCCAGGGCTGCAGATGTGTCACCAAAGGCGGTGTTTTTCCATGCACAAAAACTGTTGTTACAGCTCCTCCCGTGCACCAGGGAATCACCTGGAGGAGGTGGGCATTGTCTTGGTGGGAACAGCAGTTCTTGATGGGCATAGCAAAGCTCTGGGGCTCCTGGGTTATGGGAGGTGGGGGAGAAAGAGCCTTGGGAAGGAGGTGGTCTTTACCCAGTGGCCGGGTTGGGTTTAAGAGCAATGGGGTGGGAAAGGGCTGGAGCCCCAGATGTTCCCTGGGGAGGTGCGAGGGAGGGTGAGAGGAACGGGGTGCCGGGGACACGGAGGCAGTGGAGGTGGTGAGGTTGGCAGGGTGATGTTGCTATGGCTACTCGTGTGCTATTCATAGAAGAAATTAGCTAAATCTTTGCACTCGAAGGTGGAGGAGGAAAGAGAAGGAAGGCGTTCTCGGTGTTTGGAGGGAAGGAAGGAGGGAAGCCAAAACAGGAAAGGGGGTCTGTTTCCCTCCTATGCTCTGAGCCCATTCCATGCAGGAGTGACTGTGGAAAGCACTGCCCAGGATGCAGGAGGATGCACGTAGGGATGAGCTGCCCATGGGACGGCCCCCGCGGTGCCGTGCAGAGCCCCGTGAGCAGGGCGAGCTCTGCGTCACGCCGGGCGGCAGGAGACATCCTTTTAATTAAAGACATCCAATCTGCGGGGAGGTATTTTTGGCAGCCTAAATGTAGATACAACTCGAGCGAAATCTGCCATTCGCAGCTGGCTCCCCGTGCTCAGCAGGACTTCTTGGACGCTGGCTGTCCCCCGGCCACCCCCAGCATCTGTCCCCACGTGTCCCCTCACCAGCAGGAGTCCCGCAGGGTCTTCCCTCACCACACCGTCATCGCACCCCACTCTTCCCTCATCGCACCCCGCTCCCTCGTGAGAGTTTCATTCCCATCCCACGGACCCGTTTGTCACCTCCTCACTCACGATGTGTAAATCTGCGTGTCTGTTCCTAATATATCTCCTTCCATCTGATTTCACCTCTCAGCTTGTTTCTCGGGCATCTCCGCCTGGTGATCCTGCCGTCACTGAGCTGGGCGGCTGGAACCAGGTGCTGAGCTGCTCTCCTTCCCCCAGCCTCTGCCTCTCCATCACCCCAAGCCCTCGCCCCGTAGACCTGTGAGGCAGCTGCTATTTCTGTCATTCTGAGCCTTCCTTCTTTGCCACCCAGCCATTACCATGATCCCAATGACACCTTCTCAAGATGCTCATGGGGTCTCCTCGTTCCATCTGTGTCTTCTGCTCAGCTAATTCCCCTCACCCACCCTAGAGCGTCTCCTGTTCTGCTCCCACCTGTCCCTCCATCCTGCCAGGAGCAAGCTGAAGGGCTCAGATGTCCTCGATGCGCCTTCCAAAAATGCTCATTTGGGAATGGATGGCCAAGGACATCTGTCTCCTCAGTTTCCTTATTCACCTGAAAGTCTTTTCCTCTTTCCATCAGGCGTGTGAATCGTTGTGTTTGTGCTGACCCTACTAAAACATCGTATTAGTTATACTATTGCTTGTAGCAATGTGGAGGAGGTGGCTCCTCACAAGGAACATGCTGGAGGCAGGAAGACTTCAGCCAGACGGATGCTTCCCATACACTGTTGTCTCAGCTGGGCTCTCCCCCTTGGCTTTGACATTACCAATTTAGTGGGACCTCCCCCAGCCCATTCCTGATCAGTGCTGAAGATATAGTGGGGCTCTGCTGCCTTCTCCCAGGGTGTGTTCAAGACAGAAGACCCCCGCGAGGTCTTTCATGAGAGGCTAACCGTAGATCCATCTCATCCTCCATCTCTCTATCCATCCATCTCATCCTCCATCCATCCATTTCTTCCACCAAACAGCCCTCCGTTCTTCCCTCTATCTCTTTCTCCCATTCTGTATTTCTACATCTATCCATCCATCCATCCATCTCATCCTTCATCCATTTCTTCCACCAACCATCCCTCCGTCCTTCCCTCTGTCCTTTCCTGCATCCTTTCCTCCATCTCTTTCTCCCATTTTCTAACTCTACATCCCTCTATCCCTCTATCCCTCCCTCCATCCATCTCTTCATCCATCCCTCTTTCCCCCATCCATCCCTCCATTCCTTTATCTCTCCACCTCCACAACCAACCATCTTTCCCTCCATCCCTCCCTCCATCCACCCATCCGGGTGCCCTGGATGCAGGGGTGGAAGCGCAGCAGAAGCCCTAAACCATCCCCAGAGAGCTGCCTTGCTCTGATGAGGCCGTGGGCACGCATCATGCCTCGATCGGAGGAGAGGAGCTTCCGCTCCTTCCTTCACTGCGGATGCTCATTTAGAGAGAGGAAGTGATTAAGACTAATCAGGCCGCAATCAGCCGTGGCTGCGTGCCGGGCGCTGCGGCGCTCAGCCCCATGCAGGATGCCCTCCCAGTTCCCAAAGGAGAGCAGATTGGGCACCACTCTGGGATGGAGGAGCTGAGTGATGTGGGAATCAGCTTAACCCTCGCTCTGCTGTAGTGCTGCTGTAAGGTGACATGGGTTGTGTGAGCGCTCGTAGCTGGTTTGAACACATGCAGACATGGGATGAAGCAGAGATCCCTCAAGGGCACTTGCAAATCCAACAATATGTCATGGACTTGTATCCGTAACATGGAGAGAAAAAAATGAACACGGCATTTAACAAGCTCAGAATGCATGAATTTGAAATGCAGTTCAGTTTAGTCTGCAGAAGCTCTTCCGAGGGGGGGATCGATGAAGGACTTATTTGGGGTTTGTAACTATTTCTGGTGACATGTGGCACTCCAGAGCAGCCTGGGACCTGAATTCTCCCTTATGTCCTTCCTATCTGCTGTAAAACAGAAACGTCTTTCTTGAAATGTTGTACCTAGAGGTGCACTGGAACTCAGAGAAGAAAGCAGGCTGTTTCAAACCCAAAGAAATCCATAATACTGTCCTTATTCGCTCTTTCTTCCCTTACACGTACGTATTTGTTTGAAAACCATGCAGGTCTTTCTGATGATAATATCTCTGCCTGCAAAAAAAAAAAAAAAAAAAAAGATTTGAGTCGATTTTATTTGGCAGCTCCAGGTCAGAAGGAAGCTGTTGCAGCCCAGCACTTCTGCAAATTGGGTCGCTTATTTTAGCGGCCGGAGCCTGGAACAGGATGTCTAACTTCCAGGCATGAACACGCTGGCCTTAATGGCTTCTAAATAGAAACTGAAACTCCACAGAGCTTCTGTCTGGAGAAGCTTTCTTCTCTCCCCACTGAGTGAAAGCTTTTTCCAGTTCCTATTTAAGCATACCCTTAAAAAAAGCACCAAAACAAAGATTAAACCCTCAGTAGCTGCTTGTGTTCACATTGAGCTACGGGCAGTTCCGTGGCTTTGCCAGCCATCCTTGTGACCGTGGGGCTTTCAAGTCCTGGGATGGCTGCGGTGCTTTGAGCCTGTGTCCATTCCTTGGGGCTGCTCGCACCACTGGGGTGACAGAACTGTGGTGTCCCCAGCACAGCCTGGAGTGGGTGATGCTGGCTGGGAGCCCACCATGGGTTGGTAGGTGTGGAGCAGCCAGAGCCCGGGTGCTGGGGGCCAACAGGGGGTCTGGGCACCCCTAAACTCCATAATCAGCCCTTGTATTGTTTCTGAGGTGGTTGCAGCACGTTGTGAGCCATGCAGAGGGAGGACGTGGGGTCAGTATGCACTCCTCTTTGGGGGTTTAACGGGAGGGGCTCAGCCCAAACGGTGCCAATGGGCATTAAAGTGCAAAAAGAGTTATTTTGTCTGTCTTGGTGAAACGGAAGGCCATCCCTGGCTGTGGCATTCTCCAGCCTCCAGAAGCTTTCAGGCTGTGTTTTCCTTTGCTCACTTCCTCGTCCTACCCCTTGTCCACTCATTATGTGGCCATAGAGAGCTGGGAGAGGGGGACAAGCCTCTGGCAGCCGTGTGTTACCTCTGCCCTTGAGCAGTGGAGTGGCAGGAAGACCAAAGCACAGATGTGGCATTGAGATGTAGGCATAAAGCACTTGGCCAGCCCACCTCAGGTGCTTCGGGAGATGCTGTTAAGGTTCGAGCTCTGTGTTGGTGCTGGGAGGAGCAGTGTCTGTGTGCAGGGCAGGATCGCCTGGCATGGAACAGATGAATGTGTCAGTGCTGATCAGGGTGAGCTGTGGTGCATGCAGGCTGTGCCGCACTGCCAGGGCCTGGGCTTGCCCCAGTGATGTTCCTTCATTAGCACATTGTGTCCCCACTCCTCGTGCATCTTGCACCAAAGATGCTCCCCAGTATCCACTCGTGCCAGGAGCTGTTTGCTCACAGGAGGACCCTGACATGGGACAGCTGTTCTTGCTGCACATGCATGGCTCTCCCTGAGGTTTTATACCCTTGGCAAAGAAGCAAAGCAGATGTGCGTCTGTCCACCTTGCTTGGATGCTTCTGTTGGGCATCTCCCCATTTGGCCTCTGCCCCACGAGCTGTTAAAAAGGCGTAGAGACCGAATTCTACTTATCTCCAGAGCCATTTCCTTCTAAGCGCTGTGATTATACACGAGATGAGATGCTTTAAAGCAAACCATACTGAAAAGCAGATCAACATTTCACTCTGATCCATTCTGGGAAAGTTACAAAAAATCGAGCAGATATAAGTTAGTGTTTGGCTTCTTGTGCACAGGCCCAGAGTCACAGGCACTCTGCACTCTGTACGTGGCACCTGGAGCACACAGCCCTCCTGCAGATTGGGATTTGTCAGCTCTGGAAGTTCCTGCTTCAGCCCCGTCACTGGTTGAGATGGAGATGGGTTTGTGTGTGGGCACGATCCAGTTGCTGCGGGTCTCAGCGGTCTGCAGCACATTTATTGTGTCTGGATGAGGTGCATAATCCCCAATCCTGTGTCGGATCCGTGGGGGATGTGAACCAGATGCAAACCTTGGGGCTGTCAGCACGGAGGGAGCAGCTTGGGCTGCCAGTTCAGAACCAACCCCGTCCTCGTGGGAACGCTGCAGGATGAGTTCCCTCCCTCTGTAGCGCTAACGAACCTCCTCCATTTGCATTTAATTGCAGCTTTTCTTTCTGTTGGAAGTTTTGGAAAATGGTCACGTTTCGTAAATCCTATCTTCGTCCCAGCAAATGATACCAACAGAAATGAAGGAGAAGGGGTGATGCACTAACAGCACTGCCCACAGGTGACTGGCGTAGTGCCCCTGGGCTGACACCCACTGCCTTACTCCATCAGGCAGGCACACTGACTGAGCCCTCTGCCAGCCAGGGCAGGAAAGAGATTGTCATTTTTTTTTCTGCTGGGCAGTCGGAATGTGCTGGTGAATTAACCATGCCCTCAATTCTATAGGGAATGGTAAGTAATTTATGCCCTAAGGAACAGGGGGTTGCTGCATGCAGGGAGGAGAGGAAACAGGGCTGTGCATTCAGGTCACATTCAATGAGGGCTGTCAGATCTCTTCCATCTAAAATGCTTCATCACGCTATTATTATTTACTGAGCCCTGCTGGTGCTTGGAGATTTACAAACAAAAAGAGGTCCGAACCCTTCGCCACTTGACAGCATGAGCACCAAAACGCAGCAGAGCTGGAGGTGCCCCAGACCCCCTCCAAAAGGCTGCACAAATCCTCTGTGTTGGAAGGCTGCAGGGAAGGTGGGACTCAAGGAGGACCTTGAGGAGTGAGGGGGTCACTGCACATATGCAGAGAGATTGATCTAGGCGCAAAGCCAGCAAGGCAGAGGACAGCTGTTGGGAAAATCTGGGCAGCAACAGCAGCTGAAAGGAATAGCAGTGGAGGGGAACGAGGCTTGAAAGTCAAGATTCAAGAACTCTCTGATCTCTGGAGGCTCAGAGAAGTGGAGCCTTTACCACCAGTTTAGTGGAAATGCTAAATCATGGCTTGAAGCAGTGATGGAGCACCTGGTGGGAAGGCAGGGCCAACCCGGGGGAGTTCAGGTGTAAGCAATGCACCTGAGTAACTGGAAGGGGTGGAGTCAGGATCTAGCCCTTCCCAGACCTCATTTAAGGGTTGGCAGTGGAGGCATCTCTTGCTGGTGATCCCTGCCTACCTGAGGCTTCCAAAGGTAAGCACCTCTTTTCTTTCATTTCTTCATCTGTGTGTGCTGCATTTGGGCTCGTTCTCATTTGCTGCAGCCAGAGACTTTGCCACCCTGTTATCACGGTACTTTCCATCCCATTATAACATTGCACATCAGGAGGTGCAAATCTTGGAATATTTGCAAGTGGAAGTCAGGGCTAAAATCCAAACACCTTTCTCGTGGTATCTGGAATAGTTGGCCACAGGAGGCAAATGGGGATTTCCTGGTCTGAATTCCTTCTGACCATGTGTGACTTTGTTTTAAGCAGCCACTTGCATTCAGCATCTCCTGGGTCCCATCTGGAGCCTGAGTGGGAAATTGTGCTCCTAGCAGTATTTTGAGATGTAAAAGTCACTAGTGTGGAATGGCTGCGAAGGATGCTCAGTGCACAACGAGCAGGCTAGACAAAATATGTCCTTAGGGCTCACCACTGTGTGAGCGAGGCAATGTGATGTGTGATTTGTGGGCTATTAGTAATTCGACAAAGAGACTGCAGTGGGGCTCGCTGAAGGACTCAGGCTAGACCTGCAAAAGCCTCTGTGGCATTATCATACAGAGCACTTCTCCCCATCATTTGCAGAGTTGAATTAATGTCATAAATCAGGAGGCACGTGACAGACTGCATTTAGTTAGGCTGCCTCTTCTATATCCTTCCTGGAAGCTCATCTAATAAGAGCTGGCCTCTGGCACACCAAGGTTCAAACATCCACTGTTTGTTAATTGCTGGCAGTAGAAGTACTGCTTATGTGGAATCCCTTCCTAGAATTGCACTGGGGACTAATAAAAGCCAGTGCCAGGTTTAATATATGCTATCTCACAAATTATCTGGATTAAATACAAGGACTGTGCACTACCAGAGAGGGGATATTCCCAGCTTAACACTGCTTCTGGGCCATGGAGATCCCAAGACATTGGACGTGCAAATTATGATTCTCTTATGTGTGTGGGAGTGGTTTGGCAGGAGAGCTTGGAAGTGGTCATATTTCCCTGAGCTAGAGAATTAATTGCCATAAAAACTATGGTTTTGTAACCAATAGTTACAGCTGCTGGAAAGATCAGAAGGTATCTGAATAAATCAAATTAACTACCTCCTGTTCCATCCTTATGAGAGCTGAACCTTCGTGGGCAAGATCAGAAACACAGTTCAGCTGACCCCTAACTCTCCCACCTACAAAACCACGAGGGTGAAACGTCCAGAAATACAGTTAGCTAAAACAGGAGAAGGTGGAGACTGCCTTTCTGGGCAATGTGAGGAGGTGGTTCTCTGTCAGGGAAACATGTACTAGAGGAGAGCAGTGAGGCAGTAACCTGCCCCTGAGAAAGTCTTAGATTCACTGAGGCCGTTGGGCTGTGCAATGTGACCGCCCACGTTACTGGACAGCCAGTGGTTCCTGTTAACTGCAGCCCTAGCTCCACTGCGACTTGCTTGCTCCTCACCCAGACTCTGAAGGTTCTGATGTCCCAAGGCAGAGGGCTCACCTCCCCTCCCAGATCATGTTTACCAGCATTTTCCCGTGCAGCTCTGGCCATTGCTCTTCACGAGTCTTGTAATGGTGCTGTAAAGCCCAGCACACCCCAGATTTTGCACTGTTTGCTGTTGTGTGCTGGTGAGAAATGTCAGCCTTGCGATTAGTCTGCATGTGCTCTTCTTTTGCCACTTCTCGTTCAGAGGACAAAGGCCTCCCCGAGCTGGGGATGCTCCATGGGAAGGGGCTGCGGGTACGACGGGCACTGCGCCTTCAGGAGGTTGCGGTGCTGGACAGCTCCGGCTCAGCCCGGCACTGCGGGACCCCCGCGCTCCGCCCTGCAGCACCGATGCTGGAGCTCTCCCCGTGCCCATCTCCCCATGGACCCTCCCTACCTCCAGGGCTTCGATCCCTCTGCCTGCCTTCTGCTCACGTATCCCCCGGCGCGCGTGTGCCTCCTGTCTCAACCCCTGGCTGTTGCCTCTTCAACTCCGATGGTTTCTATCCAGCTGTGACGAGCAGAGGGTTTATCCCAGGGTAATGAACATGAAGGGACTGCACGCTGACACCTCCCCAGCTTACAGTGGTAGCTCCTGTGCTGGGAGGTGTCTGAAGGCCTCAGAGGTGGTCTGCTGGCAATATGTCCTTCCCACAGGATCTCCTTTCCAAACTTTCCTATTTCCTAACCCCTTAACAATGTGAATTTCAAGTTCTAGTGTTAATATAAATTGGACCTGAGGATGGAACAGTTTCCAGTCTTGCCTGTCCCCCTTGCTGCAGCTGAGACCATGTGTCTGGGGATATGCTGGGCCTGAGGAAGGGACCCATGCCTGAGCAATGCTGTGTCCTTATGCCCAGCCCAGGTTGCTGGGCACGTGGAGGAAGGGCAAGAACAGAGCCCTTCCCAACCTGCGCTCTTCTGGCCTGAAAGAGCTGTGGTGGCAAGGCCAGGATGAGGCCGTGCATTGCAGCGGGCTGTGTTCGGTGACATCCCGCTTTTGTTTCCCCACAGGCCAACCCTGCTCCCATTATCGTGAACACAGACTCGCTGGAACAAGGGCTCTCTGTAAGTCTCCTGGTTTTGTTTCAATTCTTTTCAACAAAAGCTGCATTTTCTTGGCTCACAGGTGCCCGAAAGGCCCCAGCAAGGTGGCAGAAGAGCCTGGTATCTGTGCCAAAACCCCACAGCACATCCCAGCCCCAAACCTTGCTGGGGCCATGCTGAGCAGAGCCATGGCTGCCAGCAGCTGAGCAGTGCTTGGTGACAGGGAGTGTTTGCAGCCACTGTGCATTTGGTACTCTTGGCTTGCTGTAGAGCTAATCCTCAGCTTGTTGCAGAGAGAGTTTGCAAGCTGCTGCAGCCCTCACCAGAATGTTTTCAAATCGTTCATGCAGGAAGCACGGAAGGAGCAGGGTGGCCAGTGTGGATGCTTGCCACGCTGCTCCCAAAAGGGGGCCTGGTTGTCAGTTCGCCAGGGCTTGGTTGCTCTTTGGACTTGAGGTGGATGGATTGCTCCCGTTGGTTAAACCTTCCTTGTAACAAGTTACAGGTGTCAGATGCTGAGCCAAAGCCTCCTGGCACTCAGGAGGGAGTCCATGCTTTCTGTCTCAGCATAGGAGCCCTGGGTCCAGCAGCCTTACACAAGTTGTGGAAGAAGAGAGTTGTCATCTACAAAGGTTTCTTGTCCAAGCCCATGGCATGGCAAAGTGTGTGGCTGCAGGGAGCGCTGAAAGGGATCTCCCTTACTGCAGCCCCTTGGGTGGCTATGTCTGGGTTTTTGGAGCTTCAAACTCCAGCCTGGAAGCCCTCCTTCCTTCTAATTCTTGTCACAGCAGTGCAGAAAGCAGCCAACTCAGTGCCAAACAATGGCTCGTGGAGAACCCGTGTCCCACATAGCTTTGGCCCTGCTTTGGAGCCAGGGTGAACCCTGCTCTGTCCTATCACCCACTTCACTGTATCATAGAATCATTAAGGTTGGAAGGACCACTAAGGTCAGCTAGTCCAACCATCAACCCATGACCACTATACCAGTAAACTGTGTCCCTTAGTGCAGCATCTACCCTGTTCTTGAACGGCTCCATGGATGATGGTTCTACCACCCCCCTGGGCAGCCTGTGCCAGTACCTCACCACTCTTTCTGGGAAGAAATTTTTCCTAATATCCAACCTCCAGGCTCCAGGGAAAACAAACCTTAAAATCTCCCATCAGCCATACCAGAGGCCAGCAAAGAAGCCACAGTGGGGGCATTCTGCAGAAGAGCACTCTGAAATGGGAAGTCTGGCAGCATGTTCTTTTACAAAAACAAAAGCTGAAGCCTGTTGGTACAGTATTTGGAAGGGTTAATGTGACATCTTCCAGTCTTTAATTACTTAACTATTCAATGCTTTCCTTAATGATAAACAGATGGATGTAGTCTAGTTCCTTCCTGTTCTAGCTCCATTGATAACACTGGACGAGCTGCTGGGCTGAATTTGGCCCTGGATGTTTATTAAGAAGTCTGCTCCACATTTCGGTCCCTCTGCCCACCCACCTCCATCCTTAGGAGCATGTGGCACCACGTCCTGCTCACTGCCGGGGCTGGTGCTCAGCCTCACTGCAGGCGGTGCTCCTGGGTTGTAGAAATTCTCATCAAACTCCTGCTGCTTTGAAGGCATTGCAGTCAAGCTGGGCTCACACAGGCACCTGCTTGCAACCAGTTCACCTATTAGTGTGCTTTGCACACCCAGACCCCAGGGGTAGAGGAAGCATCAAGAGCACTGTTCCCATGGCAAGCAGCACTGTCTGCATCCCAGAGCTGCCTCTCTGAAGCTGAAACCCTTGTGCTGTGTCCCCAGTGCTGCCCAATCCTGGTGCTGATAGCTGGGGCCACGTTGGAGCTCAGCCACGTACCCAACTTGCACTCAGCACACGACTGTCCCCTTCCTGTGGTGGCTGCAAGGTATGGGCTCAGAAAGCAGGAGGACGGTTCTTCCTGCAGCTTATTCTCCTTGCAGCCTTTTGGGCTGTTTGGGTTGGTTTGAGGAACTCCATCTTAGCCTTCTAAATTTGGCCCCGAATCGCTAGCAAATTGCAAACTGCGTTCCACGTGCAATGGTGCAGTGTTGGCCGGCTGAGCCTGCAGACAGCTTGCAGTAGCACTGGAAGGTGTGCGCATTTCTGTTTATTCAGTGAGTGTTAACTCTGCAGCCTTCTGTTGATGATTTAAATGTCATCATTTCTAACTATTTCCCTGCTGCTCAAAACACGAAAGAGAAGTGAAAGCCAGAGAGAAGGCATCTCCTTGAGACTACAGGTGGGTTTCCTGCATGGGACGGGCTTAGAACAAACACCCTGAGTCCACTCTGTTTGGAACCAGAGTAGAGTTTGGGTTCGTGGTGGGGCTGTGGTGGGAACAGCCAATGAGCCCCACACTTCTGTGAGCTAAGCAGGCGGTACCCAGGGAAATGCAAGCAGAGTGGGGTGGGCTCGCCCTGCCCCACAGCGACCCAGGGACGTGGTTCAGGACAGCCATGTGAAAGCCTGGAGCTGGGCATCACCCAAACAAGCCCCACACGAGAGCCACACGTGCCAGCTCTGCACTGCTCTTAGCAGGGAGGCAGCTCCTGAGCTGGGAGGGAGCTTGGCAGAGAGTTGGAGGGGCAATCAGGGTGCACCAGTGGGTGCCACAGACGGGTTTTGCTGTCAATGAGTAACCGGTATTCAGTTTTCCTATGCTGGAACACTCGCTTTGTTGGCTTGTTCCCTTGGTTACATGGTATATATTAAGGGCTCCATTTGGTTTCTTTGTGCGATTAACTGGCGTTCTATTGTGTGGATTTTGGAGACGTAATCAGAGCAGGAACTTCACGTCCAGGCTTGGCTGACCTGGCACACGCGGTGCTGGGCAGGCGCCAACGTTTCCCATTCCATGCCACAAAATGCTGCTCGGCATTGGCAACCCCAAGACTTTGAGAAGGGTTTGCAATGGGGCCACGTCCTGGGGTGTCCCTGTGTCCCGTGCTATGGGTCCCTGCCCTGGTGCTTCATGGTGCAGGCGGCTGCCACTCTCGGGGCTGGCTCTGCTGGCTCTCCCCGCGGCTCACAGATTGTCAAAGTTTTCTGCACATCTCCATCCTGTAGGTATGTATGTGCTGTTCCTCTGCGGCCGTGGGTGTGCATATGGCTGTCTGTGTGGCAATAGCGTTGAATGCCAAAGCGGAGAGGACAACGTGTGTAGTAGCGGCGGGTGCCAGGAATCTGAGTTGCTGGAAAGCTGGGGGGAGGCAGAGCCACGCACAGAGCCACCAACTGCCCGGAGGCTCAGGCGAGGGAGGTGGCGAGGGGGGGGTCGGCGTGAGTCAGTGTGGTGGGGTGAGGAGGAAGAGGGGGGGAGGGGGGGATTCTTGCAGCCCCCACCCAAGGAGGTCTCCTCCTACCCCCACCTGCACGGTGCTGGTGCCAGCCAAAGGGATGCAGCATCTGTGCCCCTGGGATGTTTCCACAGCTGTCGATCATAGAATCTTAGAATTGTTTAAGTTGGAAAGGACCCTTAAAGGTCATCTGGTCCAACTGAATGCTTTAACAGCACATCCTAAAGCTTTCTTTTCTCCCTTAAGCCCCGTCTGAATCTTTCTTGTTTCAAATTCCTGACTCCTTCTGTTGCTCTCAGTGGACACAGTGGTCCTGCAAGGCTCTGGGGCTGCCAGTGCTGAGCTCCCACCAGCTTGACACGTCCCATCCGGTTCCTCTGCAACCACTGCTTGTATCCGCCTCTTCAATCTGAATTTTCCTTCTGTCAATTCTTTGAGGGCAAACCCACCTCAATGCCTTTGACCTCCCCTCCTGGCCCACGTTCCCAAGCCATGATGCCATCTCCCTTCTCCAGGCTCTCTCCATCCTCATCCCTCTTGAAGTGTGGTACCCGCAGTGGGCTGTGCGCTCCCTCAGCATTCCCAGCGCTCACTACAAACCCATGGCAATTCTATGAGGACTGAGCCCCATTCCTGCTGCCTTGCAGCCCCACAGCCTGCTCCCTCATCTCCCAAAAGGACTTCAGGTGTGAGGTTTGAATCAACCTCTTCCCATTTTAAATATACAATTGTTTTTCAGCATTTTTTCCCCTATATTGAGTTCTCCATAGCTGTTCAGGACCTACTCTGATGACCTGGGGCACGCAGGGGAAGAATGTGTTTGGATGATGGCTCTGAAACCGCCACCTTCTTTTTCCATGTGTTGGTAGTGATGGGGAAAATGGAAGCTTTTGGCCCGCACTCTTTGTTTGTTATTTCAGAGCCTACAGCTGCAGCTCTTTTGCTTTTATTGCGGTGCCCATTTCTCAGTCTCTGCCCTCACCACCGCATTCCATCGCCTTCACCACGATGGCTGTGGGAGTTCCTTCAGGGCAGGGAGCAGCGTGGCACACAGCATCCATATGGCTATCCCACTTTTTTTATATCGGGGCACCTTCTGTATATAGCACTGGGCTCCCTTTGTGTCCAACTGATTCAACAGAAGAGATGGTCCCACGTTCCATGTTAACAAAGCCATGCCACTCAAAGATGTAGGAATTAGAAGCCACCAGAGATGTATGTTGTGTTATTACATACGGACCATACATTGCACGCTGTGTCATTGCATACAGACCATCCATAAGCCCCTTCCTTTGCTTCCTGCAGCAGTGAATTCCCGAGGTTAATTACACGCTGGGTAACGAAGGCGTCGTGCCTTTGTGCGGAGCTCCTTTTCACGCCTCGCACATTGAGCTGCTGCAATAAAAGGGCTGAGCCGAAGTGCATTAAAGTCAGCGGGTTTGGGATCGTGCCCAGAGAGAGAAGCAGCGAGCGGTTTGATTCCAGGGCAGGGCTGTGCGACGGCGTTTCTGACAGCACGGGTTTTGGGGTGGATTCTCAAAGATTCCGTGTTTTCGGGGGGCCTCTCAGTGCTGCAGCACCCCGGGATGTGCGCGGCCGTAACCCGCTCTCTCCCTCTCCGCAGGTGAACGGCAGCGATGGGATGTTCAAATACGAGGAGATCGTCCTGGAAAGGGTGAGTCCTCCCCATGGGCATCTCCGCCCCCACGCGCACAGCGGATGGGCTGGGGGGGCTCTGAGGGGTCCGGCTCTCCTTCCCCCGCAGCACAGGGGTGGGCTCACCGCTCCGCTCCCCCCGCACACCCCTCCAGAAGGGAGGAGGAGGGTTTCTCGTTCACACCCTCGCCCCCGCACAGCCGCCAGCGCAGAGCTGGGAGGGAGGGGGGGCTCTTTGTCACCGTCTTTGCTGGAAAATGGAGGCAGGAGGAGCTGCGCTGGCGCACAAAGGGGGGGGTGGGAGGGGGTCTGTCTCTCGCCTCCGTGCCCCGGTGCCCCCCCTGCCCCAGCGGATGGCTCTGCCTCGCCGCAGGCGCGGAGCGCCGTGATGCTGAGCAATGAGGACAGGTTTTCTGGCAGCCTGGATTGCAGCGGGGCGGGGGGAGCTCCTGGCTGTACCTTCTGCCGTGTCGGTGGGATCCCAGCCACGCAGCGCTGACGTTGAGATAACGGTGGTTTTGTGGGGAATGGGGCTGGGGATGTGAGTGGAGGGTCAAGCAGGGGCTGTGAGCAGGGAGGGAGAAGATGGAGCAGACTTTGCTCCAATGCATCAGCCCCATGGGGTGAGCGCAGAGCTGCGTGGTCCGTCCCTGCACCACTGCATGCCCCATCCCACCCCATAGCCAGGAGCTCCAGCACCGTGCAGGGCCTCCTCCTCGCGCTTGGCTGGCAGCGCAGGGGAAGACGCATCACTCGTCCTCCTGTTCCTTTAGTCATCCCCCTCCTCCCCCCGGCTCTGCATCATGGAGGTGGGTGGACGGAAGGTTATCCGGGGCTGCAGCCTCACCCACCGCTTCCCCATTGCGCCTGACAAAGCGTGCCCAGGGGATGCTTCCTTTTTGGGCTGAGTGCTGCTGCGTGCTTCGGGCTGCTGGAGGGGTAGAAGCATTGTGTTCGAGGGGTGAGAGCCCTCAGCCGCAGCAGTGGGCTTGTCCTCGCTGTAAAGACAAGGACAACCATGGCAGCATGTGGGGAGCTGTCTGCAAAGAAACGTGGCAGTGGGTCAATGGGCAGCACACGTATCTGCTGCAGGCGTTGTCCCCACATCTCCAGCAGCCCCAGTGCCAGCAAAGAGATCTCTTGGACTTGATTTCTTCTAGATTATCGGAATAGTAACAAATGCCTCCTGCATCATGGCCAGAGCTGGACAAGTTGCTGTCAGGAGTCCTCCTTTGGAGCCTCTGCTTGGGTGCAGCCATCCCAGCCATGGGTCCATGCAGAGCCCCCAGGGCTCCCCAGCCTCTGTGGGTGAGCAGCACCCCCAGGCAGCCGGGACAGAATTTGGCCCGAGCACGGCTGTGTATGAGAGGCAGGCATGGTAGGATGTGACTAAGTGTCAGCTCTTCCGCATGAGAAAACAAGGCAACAAGCCATCTGATTTCCAAGGCAGGGCAGAAAAAAAATAAACAGTAATTGTCTGCTTGCATCAAGCATGGCACTGGGAGCAGCACCCATAAGTGTGTGTGACAGAGCAGGGTCCTGTGAGCAAGGACTTGGCAGCAGAAGTACCCCTGGTGTTGGGACGCTGCTGGGACACAGCAAACACTGGGACAGGGGCTCCCTCCTTCCTCACAGCAAGGCTTCATCTCTATCCTTACACCTCCCTAGAGCAGATTTGGGCACCAGTGCTGCCGGGGTCGACTGGGGATACTTTGGGCCATGAGTACATGTAACACCCAGGGGCTCACTGGATGTTAAGACCCAACGTGGTCTTGCAGGAGCCACTGGGCTGCCAGCACCCAACCCAAGCCCCTCTTCTCTGCATGGGCCATGCGAGTGGTGTCTCCTCCTGGGGAGCTGCCAGCAAAGGGAGGTTTCTCCGCCAAGGACCACCCCCTCGTCCCCCAGCTCAGTCTCTCACAGAGACGTGGTGGTGAGGGAGGTCCTGGCAGCTCCCACGCTCCTGCTCCATCTGTTGGGTGCTCCGCACTGAGCGCTGGGCTGACAAGCACCCGTCTTCCTCGGCCGCGCAGCCACTGCCTGCACGGAGCAGCCCAGCCCAGAGGCTCGCTGGGTTTTGGGAGCAGCGTGGGACAGACACCCCATGTGCTTTCCTGCAGGGTAACTCTGGGCTCGGCTTCAGCATAGCAGGAGGGATCGACAACCCTCACATTCCAGATGATCCCGGCATCTTCATCACCAAAATCATCCCCGGGGGAGCAGCGGCCATGGATGGACGTTTGGGGTGAGTGTGCGGGGCTGGGGACCTCCCGGTCCCGCTGTACAGCTCCCAGCCCTGCTCTCTCCCAGCCCTTTCCCCTTGGGCAGGTCCCCTCTCCAGGATCCTCCTGCTATCAGCATCCCATCTCCTCCCTGGCTCTGGCTCTTAACCGATGCCGGATCCATCCTTCCCCCCACTCCAGCTTGGGGACTGCCTCCCCCATAGCCTTCAACCCTGAGGAAGAACCTTGCTGTCACCCCACATGTTGGCTCTGGCACATCCCAAAACGCAGGATCCATCCAACTCAAGCAGATCCCCTTGTGCAAGGGTCCGGGTAGGGGAGGTGACCACGGTGGCACAGGGCTGGCGGTGCTGGGGGGCTCAGGATCACACCGTGCCTGTAGGGTAAATGACTGCGTGCTGCGGGTCAACGACGTGGACGTCTCCGAGGTGGTGCACAGCAAAGCAGTGGAGGCCCTGAAGGAAGCGGGCCCCGTGGTGCGGCTCGTGGTGCGGCGCCGGCAGCCCCCGCCGGAGACCATCATGGAGGTGAACCTGATGAAGGGACCCAAAGGTGAGCAACAGAAGCTGTGGCGGGGGGGTCCCCTTGGCGTGGGGGGTGTTGTGGGGTGGGATGCTGTGGGATAGGATGCTACAAGGGGGGACGCTGTGGGTGCAGGCTGTAGGGTAGCCTACAAAGCTCACAGTGAGGTGTCCCATTGCCCACGGTTGGCAGCGGGGTTGGCTGCAGCCAACCATCCCTCCTCTCTCTCCTCCCTTCCTGCTCATCCCCAGGACTGGGCTTCAGCATCGCAGGGGGCATTGGGAACCAACACATCCCCGGGGACAACAGCATCTACATCACCAAGATCATCGAGGGAGGCGCTGCCCAGAAGGACGGGCGCCTGCAGATCGGAGACCGGCTGCTGGCGGTGAGCCCCAACCCACACCTCCGTGCTTCTCCCCTGTCCCCTTCCCCAGGATCCCAACCAGGATGGGTCTGACAGCATCTTACTGTCCCTTTGCCCTGCGGCAGGTGAATAACACCAACCTGCAGGACGTGCGGCACGAGGAGGCGGTGGCCGCGCTGAAGAACACCTCGGACATGGTGTACCTGAAAGTGGCCAAGCCTGGCAGCCTGCACCTCAACGACATGTACGCGCCCCCCGACTACGCCAGCAGTACGTAGGCAGCAGCCCTGCACTGCAGGAACGGGGGGTTCCATAGCAGGGATGGGGATGGCACGTGCTGGAGCCGGGCCGGGCTCCACATCTACACTGAGGCCAATTCCTGCTCCTGATGCCCATCTCCTCTCTTTGCAGCCTTTTCAGCCTTGGCTGACAACCACATAAGCCATAACTCCAGTCTGGGCTACTTGGGTGGTGTGGAGAGCAAGCCTGCATACCCCGTCCCCCCACAAGTGACCCCCTCCAGGTATTCGCCCATCCCTCGGCACATGATCGGGGATGAAGACTTCACCAGGTGAGAACTGCAAATGGGCATCCCCATCCTTGCCCCTTCTCCTCCTTCCCTTTCTCTCTCTGACCCCATCCCTGCATCCTGTCACGTGCTGAGCCTCTGCTGGGGCTGAAAGACTCCATGTGTGGGCTCCATGCAGGGAGGGAGGGGCTGGGAGGGGGTCACAGCTCTTGGTAGTGCCATAGTTCCTCTTGCTGTGCTCACCGACCCCAGGACAGCTGTACCCAGGCACTGTCAGGGCTGGTACTGAGCCCACTTTGGTACCACTGGGGCCAGGGCTGGATGCTGTGTGCTCAGGTCAGGTGCTCAGGTCAGGAGCAGGACTGGCTCTGCAGTTGTGGGCAAGGCTGCCACACAGCGTTGGAGTTACTGCAGCCTCATCAGAGCTGGGATGGCCCCATTGTGTGATGCTTTTGGATCCCAGAGCAGGAGGCAGGCAGGCCCTCTCGGAGAGCCCCAGCCACCACATCCACCTCATTGACTTCTCACCTCCCGGTGCTCAGCTGGACCTGCTGCGTGCTGTGACCTCTCTGGATGCAGCCATCCATGTGCTGCCGGGTCACCACGGGAGGATGCAGTGCTGCAGGTGCTCCACTTTCTCCATGTGCACTGCACCGCCAAAGGGACTGATTCCCAGTGCCACCACTCCATCTGTCCCTCCTTGGGGACCCCTGATCCCATCAGATCCCAGGCGCACTGATGCCCTTCTTTATGGGCCAGAAAGGGACAAGAGCATCCTGACACCTGGAGTGTGGTGGGCACAGTGCAGCAGGAGCTGACGGCCGCCAGAGGATGGTGCTGCCCTGCCAGGACCCCACTGCTGCTGAGCTGCTCCCGGCTGCCTCCTTCCCTGCTGTGGGCACAGTGCTGCTGTGAGCATGGACTGCTTGGAACAGAATCCCAGCATATCCTGAGTCGGAAGGGACCCACAAGGATCATCAGTCCAACTCCAGGCTACACGAAGGACCCCCAAATTTCAAACCCTGTGCGTACCGCTCAGGTCAAGGTGTCAGTGCCACAGTGTCCAGGATCCATCTGCAGGAACATCGTTCTGCCCAGCATGTTTGGAGCGCATCCTGTGACTGAGAGCTGGGATAAGAGATTCACCTCTCCGGAGCTTTGTTTCCTCCCCTTGGTTCCTGCAGCATCTCTACCTTCACCGCTGGGCTCCAGCAGCAGGCACTGCTCACGCCGAGCTGGCTCCCAGGCAGGCACCAAAGCAGCAGCATTGAGGATGCGGGGCTGAGCAGCAGAGCTGAGTGCTGGTGGCAGCCCTGGGACGTGGCTGAGCCTCCGTGGAACCCAGCGATCCCAGTGGGGTTTCCCCAGTCCTCTCCAGCCCCTGCGCACCCCAGCCTGAGCAGTGAGCTCTGCTGAGCTCGGTGTCTTCTGAAGGTCACGGGGGTCAGCCCCTGCCCCATCAGCGATGCAGGGCTGAGCGCTGCTGGAAGGAGAGGTGGCCCCGGTGCAGCAGGGGGCAGGAAAGGGTTAAGCCCACAGGGTCTAACAGGCGCCGGAGCGTCCGTCCTCTGTGCTTCCATAAAAATCTCGGGGGTGGGCATGGCACCGGGAAGCCGAGTGCCCCACGGCCACACCGGGTGGGAGCAGAAGATACAGCACGGGGTGAGAGCTTGGGGAGCTCCTGCCCTGTGCCGCGATGTTCACCGTCAACGTCTCCTCCTCCATGTCCTACCGGGGACAGCCGTCCCCTTCCAGGCAGCGGCAGGGCCACGGGAGCAAATGTGAGCCGAGGTATGGCGTGGGGACACGGCACGGGGCAGGGAGCCGAGAGGAGAGCTGGGGGGGTCCGGCAGGGCTGGGCGTCCGAATGTCCGAATGTCCGTCTTCTCCTTTTCACGTTCCTTATAAGGTGACATCCTGAGCTGTCCAAGAGACGCTCAGCCCATCGGGACACCCGGCCCGGTGCATCCACCCCACAGCCGACACCAACAGCCCCGGTGCCGTGCGGGGAGCTGCTGTGTGTCCTTCTGATGGCACTGATGTATTTTTCCTAGCAGAAAATCAGCGCCGGACGGCTGCGGGGCCGGGCGGCCTTTCTGCCAGCGCCTGCCTATTGTCTGAGCTGCGCCAGGATTAAGTCACCACCAAAAAATTCAGGGCTGCTCGTGTGCCACGCAGGGCTGCGCTGCGTCCGTCCCGTGTGCAGCGAGGGGAGCGCTCACCCCGTGCTGGCATCGTCCCCGATGCCTCCACGTGCTCTGACGCTGCCATGTGCCACATCCACGGCCCTCTGTCCCCACCTGTGCTCCATCTCGCGTCGCCCCGAGCCCTCCTGCGTCCCAGCACAAGTGGCCCCACCGTGACATCCCCGTGTATGTCCCTGCAGGGAGCCCCGCAAAATCATCCTGCACAAAGGCTCCACCGGCCTGGGCTTCAACATCGTCGGGGGAGAGGACGGAGAGGGTATCTTCGTGTCCTTCATCCTGGCCGGAGGCCCCGCCGACCTCAGCGGGGAGCTGCGGAGGGGAGACCGCATCCTGTCGGTGAGCTGCGGGAAGGGCGGGGCGGGGCGGGGGCTGAGCGGTGCCGGGGCCGGGGACGCCGGTGCGTCGGTACGGTGGGGCCGGGCGGGGTGCGGGGCTGAGGGCGCTGAGCCCACGCGCGGCGCTGTTCCCGCAGGTGAACGGCGTGAACCTCCGTAACGCCACCCACGAGCAGGCGGCGGCGGCGCTGAAGCGGGCGGGGCAGACGGTGACCATCATCGCGCAGTACCGGCCCGAAGGTACCGGGGGGCGGGGCCTCGTATGCAAATGAAACGTCGTGGGGCGTGGTATGCGTGAATAAGGGGGTGGGGCGCTGTATGCAAAGAGAGGGGCGGGGCTCTACGCGTGGACGAGGGGGGCGGGGCGGTGGCTGGCGCGCGGAGCGAGCGGGCGAACGGGGAGGCCCGGCGAGGCGGTGATTGGCGCGGAGAGAGGCCGGGAGGCGGTGCCCGGCGGGAATTGCGGGCGGTGATTGGGCGGCGCGGCGGGGGGCGGAGCGACGGCGTCCCGCCGGCTGTGCCTGCGCGGCTTTGTGTGCGGGCCGGGCGGCTCGGGGGCTGCTGCCGGGGGCGCCGCCGCCTCCCACCGCGCCGACCTGCAGGTGAGCGGGGCTGCGCGGCCCCCGCCCGCCGTCCGGTTCTCGCCTCCCCTCCTCCCGGCACGTGCCGGGAGCCTCTTTGCCGGGAGCGGGGCCGGCGGGGAGGCCGGGCCCCGCCGGGAAGGGGGGGTCGGCTCCGGTGGAGTTGCCGGAGGCCGAGGCCGGAGCGGCGACGGTTGGGACCTCTCCGGTTCTCGGCCCTGGGGCCTGAAAGAGGGAGCGGGGCCGCCACCCGTGCGCCGCTTCCCCGGTGCGTGGTGCGGGCCGGGCGTTGGGGGGCTCTCGGTGCGGCTGCGAGCATCCCCGGGCCGCGCTCCAAGCAGGGGGCGGGCAGCAACCCGGCATTCCCCTAACAACAACGCTTCGTTAGCGCCGGCCTCTAATTCACCCGGCGGAGGCGTCGCTGCTGCCGGGAGCCGCCCGCCCCGGGCACGGAACGGGGAGTGGGGGGGGTGGGTGAACACCCGGGGGGGGCGCGGAGCCGCTCTGTGCCCGCGGCGGACAAAGAACCGCTCCCGGTCGGTCCCGCAGCGCTCTGAGCCCCGCGGAGCCGCGTGTGGCCGCGCTTTGTGCCCCGCGGGTCCCGTGGCGGCGGGTCGGGGCCCTCCGGAGCCGTTAGTGCCACGCAGGGCTGTGCTGGGGGTGTGGTTTTGTTTGTTTTGTTTTCTTTCTTTTCGCGTTGTGCGCTGTTTTGTTGGGGTTTTTTTTTTTTTTTTCCCTCCTCCTTTCCAGGAAGCGCTCCACGTTGTCGTATTTCTGGCTCCGTTCGCCGCCTGAGATCTGGCGGAGAGGCGGTCGAGAGAGGTTTCTAAATGTCAGATGGGACGCATAGTTTTGATACCCCTCCGGAGTCGGGCTGAGATGTCGGTGCTTTGGAGCTGCCCCTTTCCTGGAGCTGTGCGCTGCTGCGGCGGCGATGTGCAGCAGCCCCCGGCCGTGTGGGTGCCGTTATTGCAGCGATGGGGGCTGCAGAACCCCGCTGGCTGCTCATGCAGGTTCAACACAGCGTGCTCCAGCTGTGGTCCGGTTTAGTCCCATCTCCGTGCAGCTGTGAGGCTGCTTCCATCAGTCTTAGGTGCGAGGGCCCTCCCGGTGGGGCTCTGTGAGCTCAGGGGAGGCGGCAGAGGAGCACAGAGCTGGGGAAGGACAGCAGTGGGAGCTGCATTCTCTGCCTGGCGCACACCCAGAGCTGCACTGGGATTGCTCCGTTCCACGCTGCTCCGGGCTGTCTGTAAGGTCCTTTCCCTGAGACCGATGGCTGTCACCACCAGTGCTTGGGTTTGGCAGGTCTGCCTCCTGAAGCCCCGTGGAGTAAAGCTTTGATATCCTTTGCTCAATGTGGCGTGGTAGTATAGCGTGCTGCTGGATGGGGCCTGCAGGGACCTCACTGCGACTTTCAGGAGTTGCAGTGCTTGCTTTGTCTCCGTGCTTTGACACAGCTCGCTGTGTGCTCACAGTGAAAGGCTTTGCTGAAGACAAACCGTGGAGCTCACCGTGGGGTCTGCATGGGCTGCAGCTGGAAGGTCTCTGGGATGCGCTCATGGCTGTGTCCAGCCCAGCCCATGCAGGTGGTTCCTGCACCTAAAGCAGCACACGTGCACCAGGCTTCTTGTGTGCTTAGGGGTTGCTCTCTAACAGCTCTTTCTCCCTTTGCACTCTGCAGAACAGCCACACGGGGCTCAGGGCCGGAGCTCTGTGTGGGGTGGGGGCAGCGGCCCCACTGCGCTTCAGCTCCGCTGCTGCACACCGACTCCATTTGCTGGGTTTGTTTGCCATAGAAACAGCAGCTCTGTAGGGAAATGAGCTCGGGGATGGCAGCGAGCATTGGCCTGGGTGGAAGCGAAGCCAGCGCTATTGAAAACAGGACGTGTTTTCCTCTGTGAGGGCAGAGAGAGCAGCAGACAATGGCCCTGTGGATGTCTAATCCCAGAGCTTTGCAACCTGGGCAGCCCAAATCCCTTTGGGCTTTCTCATGGAAGAATGCAGAGGCCAAAGGTTCCTCTGGGATGGGATGAGGGCTGTGCTGTGCCCTGTGGGCTCAGGGCCCTCCCCGGGAGCACCTGCACGGGGCAGCCCTGGAGCAGAGGGGAACATAAGAGTGCTGTGTCTCTTTGTCAGCTCGCAAGGCGGTGAGAACAAAGTGCTGCTCCCGCTGGCGTCGGGTCCTCTTGCAACAAGAGGAGTGAGTTCACCTGTTGCATATTTTCGGTGTTGATAAAGGTGTCCTGAACACATCCAGTGCCCGGGTGCCGTGGGAGTGCCAGAGGTGGGGATTAGCAAAGAGCTGCTGATGCTCACCTCCCTGCTGTACAGCGGGCGTGCTTCCCAGGTGAGGTTCTGCCACGCAGCAGCTCTGCTTCCAGGATGCAGAGGCAAAGTGGAGAGGAGCCAATGGGCAGAGATAGAAGTGCTGCTTGCTGGAGGTTATCTGCTGATAATTGTTGGGGAGGCTGTTCCAGCATGCTGATAAGGGGGCCCGGTTGCAGCTGAGTGCTCACTCCCAGGATAACCTTGCAGGAAGGCTCCAGCTGTGCTTTCAAAGCTCGATGTTGGCAGCTCCTGCTGGCATGGGGGGATTCCTGCATCCCATTAGGCTGCAGCCTGTGCTACTCAGGGTACTCTGCATTGCAGCTTGCTTGCTTTCTCCTGGGGGGAAGCCTTTGAGCAGCACACAGCGTGCTGGGGAAGGTGGCAGCCCCATCTGTGACACGGTGCAGGACATGGCTCAGTTCAGGAGCCCCAGCAGTGAGCTGCACCTCCCCCTGCCTGCACAGGAGCATTCTTCACAGCAGCTTCTCCATAAGAGCCAGGCAATCGCACCCTGTGTATGAACTTTCACGTCACGGAGCATTGCCCATGAAATTTTAACATGCCTCTGAGCATCTGTACTACGGTGCTGACTTACATTAGGCGAACCCATCTGCTTCCTTTCTCTCCCCCTGCCCTGGGCTGCCTGCCTCTTACAGTGTGAGCGTTGTGGGGAGAAGCAGCAGCACGGGTGGATGCAATGCTTCCTGTGAGGTGCAGCAAATCCAGCAGATAGATAGATCAGGAGAGCATGGGTGCCTCTGAGCCAGGCAGAGGGGCTGTGAGAGGAGTGATTGCAGGGCGAGCTGCTGGCTGAGAGCTGCAAAGAGGAGGAAACCTGGCTTGCTTAACCCTTCTGGTTGAACACCCTGCAAGGCAGCACAGCAGCAGGCAGCCTGCAGATGGCTCGTCAAGCTGTCCCACACGCAGGTTCACATTGCACTGCATATGCTGGCGTTTGGGGTTTGAAGCAAACCAGCAGAGCAGGCTTCAGAGGCTGGGGCTGCAGCACAGCTCCTCTGTGCGGCTGTGGAGCTTTTTGTGCGGATTAGGGTTTGTGGTACATCTTTTTTTGCCGTTCTTTGTTACAAATGCAGCAATTCTGTACGGAAGGGAAATCCTTAACTGGCTCTGGCTGCAGAGTTTAGGGCTCTATAGCCAGGAAATGCCGACCCATAGTTGCATAACCCCATCCCCACGTGTGTGTGCACTGAAGGAGCAGTCTCTGTGCATGGTTAGGGACTTTCAGACACAGCCTGCCGTGCACCAGGATGTGGGATGTAACTACAGAGTGTGTACATGGGACAGAATTGGTGAGCCCAGGTGCTTGGTATGAGTCATGGCACTGCTGGGGGCTTTCATAAGCAAAAGTTTTCCAACTGTCTCCAAGCCTGGGAAGTCCTGGCAGCACCTTTCTTGTCTACCCTGGGTGAGTGGGGCTGCTGCCTCCGCCCTGCGCACTGGGGCCGACCTTTACACCCAGCTGAAGGTCGCAGCAGCACAGAGGGAGGAGCTGCAGGTGGTGGCAGCTCCCGTCCTGCTGCTGCCGGAGGTGCTGGTGGCTTCTGAAGGGTCTTGCGCTGCTTGGGATGTAGGTGAGGACAGGTGAATTCCTCCTCTCCCTTCCTAAGGCCCTGCTTTGTCCCCCATCCCAAGCCATGGGCAGGCTGGGGGCTGCCACCGAGCTGGAGGCCATGCTGTATGGCCATGCTGGGTCAGCCTGCAGCTGATGGTCCTCTGTGAGGTCTCCATTCTTTTTGCTTTCTTCTTTTTTTTTCAAGCACTCTGCAAGGCGACCTCAGCCCTGGGAAAGGAGTGTCCAGGGCAGCTGCCAGCCCTCCTTGTTTGTGTATGAGGAAGGATGGGCTCGTGGGCAACATGCCCCGTGGGCAGGCTGTGGCTGCCTCTCTCGGTGCTTCCTGGATTCATCTGGTTGTGGGCTGGTGGCAGAGAGCTGGGGGCAAGCTCTGCCTGCACTGACCCTCTGTCTCCCCACAGAGTACAGCCGCTTCGAGTCCAAGATCCACGACTTGAGAGAGCAGATGATGAACAGCAGCATGAGCTCTGGCTCTGGCTCACTTCGGACAAGCGAGAAGAGGTCCCTCTATGTCCGGTAAGACTCATCCCATCTCTCTGCCAGTGCCATCTCCAAATGTGAGGCCACTTGCTGCCTCCACAGATTGAGGAGGAGGAGGAGGTCACCCTTCCTCCTGAAGGAGGGGTTGCTGCGTCCACGTAACCATGTGGGACCCACTCCTGTTTTGCTACAGTCCTGGCCAGGAGATCCATTTCTGAGTGCACATACAAGGGCTGTGCAGTGCCTGGCTGTGGGAGGCGGGTGCTCACAGGGTGCACCTTCCAGGAGGTGCCCGTGCTTCCTCTGGGTGTGCCCAGCACTTGGGAACGAGGAAGGAGAATGTGTCAGTGCAGCCTTGTAGATGAGCAACTCATCCCTGGGCCGGTGCACCCCCAGCAGCCAGGATTGCATCCCTGCACCTGTGGGTGGGCACTGCACCTTTCAGAGGACGTGCTGCCCCGCTGCTACAAGGCGAGGGAAGTGAGCTTTATAAATAAGGCATGGAGCTTGGAGAGTGCAGCAGTGGGTTTTGCACTCTTTCTTCAGGGCTGAGTGCTCTGCACTTAAATACCTTTTAAACAGGCGGCTGTGCAGGGAGCTGGGCTGTGCTGCAGCCAGGCAGCTGTGTGGCAGGGTGAGCTGCTGGGGACGGAGAGGTCCAAGGGAGGATGCAGGCAGCACTCTCCTCTACCCGCTCTGCACTAACTGGCTTCTCTGTTGCTGCTCATGCAGCGGGATCTGGCTGGAGGGGAGATGAGCTCTTAGGAGGATTATGGCTTTGATCCCGAGTTGTGCTTTTGGTTCAGAGCCAGGCACGGAGCAGGCAGGGGTTAAGCAGCCGCATGGCGCTGGCTCTGTGACTGCTGCATGCCCCGTGCCCCGCTGGCTGCTGCCCCTGCCATCTCCTGGCTGGCTGCAGTGCCTTCTCTCAGAGAGAAGCAGCGTGGTGGCAGCTAATGAGCAATTGTAATTTGCTTATTAAAATAATCCTGCAACTCCTCACCTTGGGTTGCGGGAGAGGGTTGGCAAAAGCGACGGATGCTTCTCTTTCCCTGCAGGGAGGATGGTGAGAGCTGAGGCTGCACGTCCTGCAGCAGCTCCCTCCCTGTGCAGGAGGGTTTGGGGGTGCAGGGACCCCATGCCCAGACTTACACGGGGCAGAGCCGTGTTACGCTCGTGCAGCTCACAGTTTCACAAGGCACTGCTGGGTTTGCCATCTGCTGCCCCGCTGACACCCTCACCCGTGAGCGTGTGAGAGCTGCCCCAGCCCTTCTGGGCGGGGTGGTTTCGAGCACAGGTTGCTTGAAACCGGCTGAGCTGCTGCCTTGTGGACAGGACACCAATTACGGGACGTGCTACCAAACTGCTCGAGTCAGCACCGCCAGGCCGCAGGGCGCACGGGGCCGTGTGGGGCCTGGTGCTCGCAGCCCACCTGGGCCAGGCCGGGCAGGGCAGGCTCTCGGTGCTCCTGCAGGGCAAAGTCCACCAGCAGCTGAGCCATACAGGGGCTGGGACGGCTTAATGCTGGCTCTGGGAGCAGGCCTGGTGCTGCTCTGCTGCCCTGCAGCCAGGCTGCGGCTCCTGCAGGGGATGGGGCTGCGTGGAGGAGGGCTGGGCCTTGCAGGGCTGGTGTTTGGCTCCAGCAGGCCTCATCCACCGGCGCTGAGTTCCCCGTGCAGGCACTGAGGGGAGCAGGGCCAGGCCTGGCCGGCAGGCACCCCGCAGCTGGGAGCTGACAGGCCCGGCCGTGGGGCTGAAGGTGCTGCTGGCTCCAGAACCTGCCTGGCCGGTTCTCTGCTCTTTCCTTCCTCCTAATTGCACTCTCCTCATTCCTAATGGCGCTGGTCTGGCTGGGGCGTGCCAGCCACGCACTCAGCCTTATCTTTTGGCAGGGAGCAGAGGTGCCTGGCAGGGCTGCTTGCCTCTGGCTGAAGGGCCCCGCGGTGCTGCACTGCCGGCTGCCACGTGCTGTGCTCGGGGCCATGTGTGTTTCTGTTCTCCTGTGGGGCCAAGCACAACAGCCTCCCAGCAATGGCCCCAAGTAAGGTGGAGAAAGCAGGGCAAGCTGGTGGCTGGGTGAACCTCAGGGCTGCATCAACCCGTCAGGCCTCAGCACAGAGGGCTCCCTGTTCTCCCGGTCCAGGAGCTGTTTGGGTCACTGTGCTCAAAGAAGGATGTGACCCGAGAAGAGCACATCCAGCTCTCTGCTCACTGCTCCATCGCTCATCCGTGTCCTGGTTGAAGCCAGCACAGGGCTGCTGCAGGAGCTGGCTCTGTGCCTGAGCCCGGCCAGGCCCTTCAGTTCAGCCCTGTGGATGAGATCTGGCACCTGAGCTCACCCTCCTGGTGCAGGCAGGTGCTGCTGCCTGGGAGGCAGAAGGCGTGTGGTGATGCTGAGTCCTGGGATGCTCGCAGGGGGCAGTTCCTGTGATGAGGTTCTCTCTGATCTGGAAGATGAGCTTTGCAGCTTGCACACTGACACCGCTGCCAGAAATAAGGACCTGCAGGTACATCTTGGTTGCTTAGTCTAAGATGGATCTCTCTATAGCTGTTCCTGCAGCAGCTCTGCACTGGGGTTATAATTTAGCCAAGATGAATAGGAGGAACTGGGAACAGCAGCAGCTTTCACAACAGTGCAAGAATTGGTGCTGCTCTTCTGCTTCCCAGGAGAGAGCCTGGCTCACCTGGAGCCACTGCAGGGAGGGAGACCTATGCTGACCCTCATGTGCCATGCTGGCTGGGGAAGAGGGTTCTTATTAAATGTAGCAGAGAAGCAAGTTTTGATAGAGGCAGCCAGGCAGCTCGCTCTGCAGGAGGCTGGTGCACAGCGTGCCTGTTGCTTTTACTATTTATGGAGCCACAGTTAAAAGGATTCAGCTCGACAATCAGTGTGACTTGTGCTGTGTTGCTTCAGACCCCCTCGGGGTTCCTCGTAGTGGAAGGAGGTGATGAGAGGGGCACAGGGTGGTGTTATTATGGCTTTCCTCCTTCTTTTCTGCCTGGGTGAGGCCGGCAGCTGGCTGAGAGGCGCTCGCCATGCCCCACACACTGCCTGGCGGAAGAGTGGGGCTGACCTCGTGGGAGTGAAAGTGGGGCTCCCAGTTGTGCTGCCAGGAACAGTGCTCTGAATGGCTGCTCGGCTGTTTCCATTTGTTGCCGAATGGATGTGGCTGGAGAAAATAGGTCTGGTTTGAGATCTGACATAGGTAGGACGGGGCCCCTGAAAGCAGCTTGTGGCCAAGGGCTGCAGTGCAGGCGGGCGATAAGGCTCCAGTCGCCTGCACAGGAAGAGCATTAGTGCTCCTCTTCCTTAGTTTAAAAAATAATCATCTTTTCTGCAGCTGGGTAATTTAATATTGGAGATGAAGCTCTTGTACTGTAACTAAATCAACTGTTTTTACGGGAAGTATTTAGAAATCTGAAATAGTTGTAGAATCGGGTAAACATTGAGTTGCGTTCATAACTCACAGACCTCTGGAATAAAATACCTCTACTCATAAATAAAAGGACATGGTCACCTCCTGGCCATCTCACACCCTTGTTGGTCACGGCATGGGGCATGCTCTCCGTTCCCTGCTGCAGGGCAGTCTGCTGGCCCACAGCTTTGCTCCTGATGAAGGGTGCTGGATCTCACCCCCTTAACAGAGCAGCTGGGTTTTCCCTCGTGTGCTGCTTTCCTGATTGCCAGTGGGGAGGGAAACCTTGGGGTACCATTGATGACCTGTTATATTTTCAAGGCTGCTGAACTTTGAATGTTTGCTTTCTGACCACAGCCTTCTTCAGCGTCTGTGTGGTTTGTGTGCTTCTTGCAGTTCATGTCAAGAGCTGGTTTGTTGGTCCAGGGCTGTTGTTTCTGTGTTGGGGTTCATGGTGAGCACTTCATCCTGGGCCTTATGAGGTCTGCGGTGCTGCTGCTTGCTTGGGGAAGGCTTCACTACTCTCTGTGCTCCTTTGCAGAGCTCTGTTTGACTATGACCGGACCCGGGACAGCTGCTTACCCAGCCAGGGGCTCAGCTTCTCCTATGGGGACATCCTCCATGTCATCAATGCCTCTGATGATGAGTGGTGGCAAGCCAGGCTTGTGACACCTCACGGCGAGAGTGAGCAGATCGGAGTCATCCCCAGCAAGAAGAGGTGAGTGCCCATCAGCAGGAGCTGGCTCGCATGGTGATTTGGTCCTGTGAGCCTCAGGACCCAGCTTCTGGATCTGCACTGTGTGGCAGATGTGGTGGTATCAGCAGGAGCAACATGTGCAGCATTATGGGCATCCCATAGCAGCGTTTCTCTCCCTTTCAACTTCCAATCAGGGTGGAGAAGAAGGAGAGAGCGCGGTTGAAAACGGTGAAGTTCCACGCCAGGACTGGCATGATAGAGTCCAACCGGGTGAGTGCTGAGCAGGCGCAGTGCGGCGGTGTGCTATAGTGGGGCAGGGTGAGTCTGGGCAGCTCTGTGCTCCCATTGAGAGCAGCCAGAGCTGGCCCAGGGCAAGGAGAGGTGCAATGGACTTTCTCAGGCACGGCTCCCCTTGGCTGTGCGCAGGGTGGGAGCAGAGGAGCTGGGGCAGCTGTGAAGGTGCTGCTGGAGGACAGTGGTTTGGTAGCGGGGTGTCCTCACAGTGGCAAGGGAGCAGAGCATGTCCCAGCACAGCACTGGTGGCCGGGAGCTGACTGCAGGTGCCTGGTGCAGGCAGAACTTCCCTTGCATGGAGTGAACGGATGAGGCAGGGAGAACAGCCGTGCTCCTCCTGCAGAGCCTCATCAGCTTCCCAACATCCCTACAACACATTTTTCTCCGCACTTAATTTTATTTTCCTGCATTACAGTTTTCATGTAATCTCCATGATTTCATTTCAGGGTGACCGCCCTGACACGGCTCCTCATTGTCTCTCCATTTTAATTTTCCTCGCATGCGTTTAAACGCCATTGTTTTTTCTGTCCTCCCTTCCATCTCCATCTTCTTCACAGTCGATCAAAACGAAACGTAAAAAGAGTTTCCGCCTCTCTCGAAAGTTCCCATTTTACAAGAGCAAAGAGAACCTGGCCCAGGAGAGCAGCGGACAGGAACGTAAGTAGCAGCTGGCCAGAGAGGGCAACGTGCAACCCCCCGAGCCCCCACCTCCTGCCTTGGGGAGGGGAGATGTGCCACGTTCCCATAGCCAGCGAGCCCAGCACCTGCCTGCATCGGCCAAGCTGTGCTGCTCCTGCCAGGCAGGCTGAGGCCATGCACGTGCCCTGCTGCACCGCCGGGCTGCCCTCCCAGCCGCCGTCAGGCACGGATGTGGCCCAGGGCTCAGTCAGGTTCTGTGCCCGCCAGCCCTGCCTGCAGCTAGGGAGCAGCCTGGGCCTGAAATCAAAGCAGCGGCTCCTGTAGCACGTGGGGCGGATGCCAACCGAGTGAGGGACCTCCTGGCTGCATTTCTTGTCCCTGCACACCCGCTGAAGTCCCAGGCACGAGCACCCTGCACAGGCAGGCTCGCCCAGCTGCTGCAAGCCCAGCTGCCTCTGGCTGTGTCTCTGCAGGGGCTGGCTCTCTCTTTCTCTCTCTCATGTTTGATGTCTTCATCCTTTCATAACTTTACACTTGCCTAAACTTCTGCTCTGCCTCCTCCTGCTCTCTCCCATGTGCTGTGGGCTCTGCTCCCTCCCTGTGCCTGCCAAGGGCTGCTCCCCTCCCAGAGCAGGGGGTGGCTGAGAAGCGCAGGAGTTTGTTTGTCCCTGTCCTTGGTCGGGCTGAGGGGGGCACCCTGGCTGTGCTCGCTGTCTCCCATAGAAGTGACTCTCTGCTACCTGTTCCTGACAGTCTCCAAGCCTTTCCTGTAGGTGAAACCCCATGGCTGTGAGGGACGTGTGTGCTCGTTGGCAGAAGCACTGCCCACACTCAGCAGCTGAGGCACATCCTGGCTTCTTGGCTGCAGACTGTGGGGAATACCCGGCTCTCACCCAGGGCTCCCAGTGAGGGCAGGCTGTGCTGCAGCTCCCCTCTCCCTGGCAGGCAGGGCTGTGCACAAACACATCCCATGTGTAGAAGAGGATGGGAGAAGGGGGTGGGGGTGTAACCTCGAGACACCTCTAGGCTTGAGAGCTGTGCTGAGTGTTCAGTTCATTGCTCCAAATCCTGGCATCAGGAATGCTGGAGCCTCCAGTTGGCACCCGGGGAAAACTGAGAGGCAGCTGCACAGCTCCTCTGCAGCAAACTCACTTCTTGAAAGTGCTCTTGCAGTGCAAGGATGGAACAGCCTGCCCTTGCTGGGTTAGGTGAGCAGCTGTGCCCAGCCTCTCCTCTTTCCAGGTGCTAAATTGCGTCCACTCCTTCAGTGAGTGTTCACAGAGAATGCCACAGGCCTTGCGTTTTTGGAAAGAGGAGAGCAAGTGGGCAAGGCAGAGCAGTGTCCCTGCCCAGGTGCCAGCACATTGGGTGCTCCCCTCCGACACCCTCCAGGACTTGGCAGAGGGCAGCTGGAACCAGGCTGCCGTGGGGCAGTGCCCCCTTCTTTCAGCCAGGCTGCATGGAGGACTCAGTGACAGCAGCCAGCATGATGGCTGTGATGGTGTGTGAAGTCTGTGTGCCCAGGTTCCTGCAGGGCATGCGGCTGGGCTCACAGCAACTGCTGCCTGTGACATGCTGGAAAGCCTCTGATGGAACAGACCTTGGCCATAGGAAGCTTTTCCTGTCCTGGCTACCCTTGTTTGTTGCGGGGTGTGGGCACCCTGCTCTGCATGCAGGGCATGGCCATGGCTGGTGGCTGCGGGAAGCAGTGAAGATGTGACCTGTGCTGGAGGTGGTGTAGCAGCAAGGAACGGGAGGGCATTGGGGTGCTGATGGAGCACAGGTCAGCTCAGTGCCTGCAGCTGAAGGTCATTGAGGCAGTGCTCTTGGCCAGCCCTGCAGTGCAGGACATATGGCACAGGCATGGGGCAGGCTGTGCTCGTTGCCAGCAGCATCAGGGCAGCCTGCAGGCAGCTCCCTTGCCATGCTCTGCAGTGCTGCCCATCCTGGTGCGCTGCTTGCAGCAGGAATATCCTTTCTCCCTACGTTTGCAGACTCTGGAAGTGCTGGGGTGTGGGCAGCTCATGCACGCAGGTGGGGAGAAACATCCTCTAGCCATGCTGTTAGAGGTGTGGCAGTGCTCTTTTCCCTTCCAGAAGGGCCTAGGGGAGAGCAGAGCTGCGTGCTGCAAAAGACTGAGTGAGGCTGTATGGAGAAATGCTTTGGGGCTGCGGCAGAGCTCCAGGGGAGCCACGGTGGCCTCCAGGTGCAGCCAGAGGGGTGTGAAGGTCTGCTGGGGGGTCAGCAGCACGTGGTGAGACGTCGGTGCTCCACCACTGGTGTCACCACCGAGAAACGTTTCTTAACATCACTTGCAGTTACAGCTCTGGGCCGTTCCGCACTCCTGTCACTAATGCTCATCTGGCTCTGTCTTCTTCTCCCCCTCCTCTCTGACCGCCCCTTTCCTGCGCTCTTTTCTCTCCCCTCTCCCCCTCCTCGCTGTCTGAAATCAGGACTTCCCTGGGTTAAGTGACGATTATTATGGAGCAAAGAACCTGAGTAAGTGGAATTGCAACGCGCATCGTTCACTTTCCATCGCCGGCACGCGCGGGGGTGCCTGGTGGCTGTGCTTCTCTGGGTGCAGGGCACGAGGAACCCCGCGGGTCTGATTGCCTCTCCCAGCAGAGGGCTCTGGAGTTGCTGCACTGGGGAGGGGATGGGCAGTTTGCTTGGGGGATTTGGCTGTGCCCTGAGCCCACGTAAGGGCCTGCCCACGGCGCCCTCAGGAGCAGGTGAAGGCATTGTGCCACCTTCCTTTGGTGGTGCATGATTGCCCATGTGCCCAGAGCTGCTTGGCTGCACACCCCAAACCCTGCAGAGCTGTGCCGAGTGGGGCAGGCAGCAGGGCAGCAGCCAGCCTCTGTGGGGAGGTCACAGCACTGGGATCAGCCAGAGCAAAGCAAAGCCCCGAACTCTGTCCCATCCTGTCACTGTCTCGTCTCTGTGAGTCCCAGCCCGTCCCTGCAGGTAGCTCCTCACCCCTGCCCTCCGTGTGCATGCTGCACCCTGCCAGCCCTGCCCGCAGCCCCGCTCCCAGCACCTCCCCCCATCTCTCAGCATAGCCAAGCAGAAGAGGCTCCCCTGCACGTCCCCTATTCCCCCTGAGAGCGACAAAGGGCAAGAGATGCCGTCCTGCCCTGGCACTCCACTCTCAGCCCTCCCCACGGGTGCCAGGGTGCCTTTCTGATGCTGCCACCTGGCTGCCCTGCTCTCAGTTGCCAGCACCGGGTGCCAGCTCGTGTGCCCTTGGTGAGCGCTGGCTCTGAAGATGGTCTCTCTGGTTGCTTTGCAGAGGGCGTGACATCAAACACCAGTGACAGCGAGAGCAGTTCCAGTAAGTGTGCGTCTCTCCTGCTGTCTCACCTCCGTGTGTGTGTGTGTGCACTCCCATCTCGTCCTGTCCCGGTGGTGTTTCTGTTCGGAGGCTGTTCCTTCCTGCTGGTGGCACCGAGATGCTGGGCCAGCTGCCATCTCGGGTTATGGGGTGCAGGATAACTCGGGTCTGGCTGCAGGCAGTGCTCCCATTACCCTCAGTGCTCCTCTAAAGGCCTGCAGTGCGCCCACAGCTGTGCCCACTCACATCCAGGCCTGCAGTGGAGGAGAGGGGAGGAGGATGCTGATACTGGATGGGTGTGAGCGCCTGTCCTCAGTGCGAGGGGTGGCTGGGGCTGGGAGGCTGCTGCCAGTGCTCACCCACCTCTCCTCGGCTCTGTTTCAGAAGGACAAGAGGACACTATCCTGTCATACGAGCCAGTGACACGGCAAGAAAGTAAGTCCTTGTGCTGGGTTGTGGGCATCAAACCCCTTCACCCGGTCACAGCTGTGCTGTATGTGGCTGGCTGGGGTGATCTCCTGCCCAGCTGGGTTTGGCCCCTGCAGGGGATGGGGTCAGGTGTGGGTTTGGAAAAGGGTCTGCACCAGAGGGCAGTGGGACTGGAACAGGCTGCCCAGGGCAGTGTCACAGCCCCGAGTGCCGGAGTTCACGGGGGGTTCAGATAATGCTTTCAGACATAGGGTTTGGGTTTGGGGTGTGGAGGCAGGAGCTGAACTGGTGAGCCCTGTGAGTCCCTTCCAACATGGGATATCCAGGGATTTTCTTCTGAGCAGAACCCCCTCAGCAGTCTGTCCTTGCCAGCATCTGGGTCAGTCTCTTAGGGCCTACAGCCCGCGTGTCCACAAGTCCTGGTTGTCAGCTCTGTGCCTCGAGCAGCAGAGCAGCTTTGCTGATCTTTGACCTGGGTGATTGTGGCACCTTCCCTGGAGCAGCTCCTGCACCTGGGCCAGCTGCACACTGCCAGAGGGGATGCAGATGCTTTGTTCCACGTGTCCATATGCATCACTTGGGTTGGATGTGGATGATGTTGAACCCAACCAGGAGATGAACTTCCATGGAGCTTCCCGAAGCATGGGTTAGTCTCAAGCTGTGGCTTTTGTTTGCAGTTCACTATGCCAGGCCTGTGATCATCCTGGGGCCCACGAAGGACCGAATCAATGACGACCTCATCTCTGAATTTCCACACAAGTTTGGTTCCTGCGTGCCACGTGAGTCCCCGCAGAGGGCAGAGCCGGGTGGGTTCGGGTGGGTCGCACCGGCTCCGCTCCTGATGCCTTCTCTCCTCCAGACACCACCAGGCCTCGGCGTGATAATGAGGTGGATGGACAGGATTACCACTTCGTCGTCTCCCGAGAACAGATGGAGAAGGATATTCAGGACAACAAGTTCATAGAGGCCGGGCAGTTCAACGACAATCTCTACGGGACCAGCATTCAGTCGGTGCGGGCGGTCGCAGAGAGGGTGAGTGTCAGTGGCACACCCAGGGATGTGCTGGCAGTGTCCTTCCTCTCCCCGTGCCCCTAAAGAAGGGCAGCGTCCACATCCCTACACAGCCCACGTGGCTGCTTTGCTCCACCTCAGTGCGTTGTCTCCTTCACTCCAGCTCCACCCAAACACCAGCACTGTGGCACCAGCTCTGTGTACAGGAGTCCATGGGGCAAAGGAGGCCGGCTGCTCTGGGTGGAGCAGTAGTGTTTCATGCATAGGGGTGCACTGATGGCTTGGGAATAGCTTTGTAAGTGTCCAGGGAAAAATAGAGTCCCTTCACGTTGCTGTGGTCCTGCCATAAGCAGATAGGAATGTAAGGGCTGTGGGAGTTGCCTGGTGTCTCAGGAGCAGAGTTTCACCTCAGTGGCTCCTCTCTTTTGTAAGCATGTCCCTATGAGCAAGCTGTTCTCTGCCCAGAGCAGACTGTGTGGGTAGCTCTGATCCCAATCACATCTTCTTTCCAGGGAAAACACTGCATCCTGGATGTATCTGGCAATGCTATCAAGAGGTTGCAACAAGCACAACTTTATCCCATTGCCATTTTCATCAAACCAAAATCCATCGAAGCGCTCATGTAAGTGCAGCGACGTGTTCTGGGCTGGGTGGTGCTGGCAAGGTGGGGCTTTGTACTTCTGCTGCCTCTGTGCTTTAGAAAGCAGCAGACGTTGCTGGTGATGCTGAACGTTCCCTGTTCACTAGAGCTGGGCCCATTACTGTGTCTCTGGTCTAATGCACAGTGGGTCTAATGCTGTGGGTGCATCCCATCTCCATGGATTGTTCTGATTTAAAACCCCTTTATGTGCACCAAAGAGGATTTTCTGTGGCAGCCGAGTAATGCTCCCTAATGTGTGTGATGGACCCTGCTCTGCTGGGCCCTGAGGCAGCCAGGAGAGCTGCTGTGAGGCCACAATGCTGGAATGGATGGAGATGTTTCCTGCAGCCCATCCTGCTGCTTGTGGCCCTGGGGAGGACCTGAGTGTGCAGATCTTCCAAGCATCAACAGTATTATATGTGGGGAAGTTCTGTAGTTAGAGCTGGACTTTAAGGCCAGAAGAGACACTGCTGGCACCAAGGGGACTGGAAAAACCCTTTCTCAGTCCAGCAGCCCTAGAACTGCTCATTTTGGCATTGTATGAACATGAGGGAGCCCAGGCAAGGAGAGTGGTGAGAGGATGTGGGAAAGCCGGGGGATTTCTGCAGCGGTCCTGCAAACTCAGAGGGCTGCCCGGACTTTTCCATGTTATGGTGCAACAGAGGGATGGCAGCATGGGTTTTTGTTCATTGCTAAGTTGCTATTTCTTGTGCGTGGCAGGGAGATGAACCGGAGGCAGACATACGAACAGGCCAACAAGGTCTTTGACAAAGCCATGAAACTCGAGCAAGAATTTGGAGAGTATTTTACAGGTGAGCATCCCGAGTACGTCTGTGTCTGATGGGTTCTCTTCTTCCTGTTGGCAGCTGTGACCTCTACCAGCACTGCCTTACTTGCAGGGTCATGAGAAAACATCCAGCTCCAACAAAACCAAAAGAAGTGGCTCTCTGCCAGCACGGCCATACAAAGGGCCTGTTCAGAGATCACTGGATAAGGGTAAACCAGGTGTAGAGGAGGGCAGAAGTTGTCAGACAGGATTTTGCAAGGTTGTGAAAGCCTATCACTGACTTGAATAACAGTAATAAAAATAAAAAACACAACGGGTAGGGGAAGCACAACACAGATTCAGAGAGAACTCTCCGAGAATGAGAATAGAGTCGTGTTTAAAGAGGAAAGATAATGAGGGACCCAAATGATGGAGGCTGCCCTGAGTTATTACGAAACATCTTCCAAAAAGGACTGGAAGTTTGGCTGGCTTCCTGGGTCTGTGTTGAGGGCTGCCCAGCAATTTGTGCTTGCAGGGATGGGCTCATGACAGAGGCATCCCTGTGCGTTAAGGAACTAACGTTTGCAGTGTGTGATTAATGCTGGAAAATCACAGGCGGGCAAAGAGGTCAGGGCAACTGGTCTTCCATCTTTGCCCCCTTTGTGGTAACTGTGTCCTCCAAAGGCGAGGAATAGTAATCCTGCTAAACACTGCATTACTCACCTAACAGCTACTGTAAAAAAAATTCCAGGCAGAATGTTTTCCAAATATGGATCACAGCTGAGAAAATGTATCAGTACAAACAGTGTGAGAGCCTTCCCCAGAACTCTGCCTTGGGCAGCGCTTCCAGAGCTGCAGGCTGCTCCTTCAGGAAGAGCAAACACAAAGGAAATGTGCTCTGCAGTCCTGCCAAACCCCCAGCACGCCGTTGTTGCAGCTCACGTGGCCAGCAGGCTTGAGGCTGACCTGGGGAAGGAATGCTCTTGGCTGAAACCCAGCCTGGTTGAAAGGAGGCTGTAATGGGCAGTGAGGTGGATGCTGTAGGAAATGCTGTGCCAGGAGCTTACAGTGAGGCACTGGAGCATGGTGCTGGCTTGGCTACAGGCTGAGGGACCAGAGAGCTGTGGTCCATTTCCTGATGTAGGAGACATGCAGAAGCCTTTTGTGTTGCGTCCATGCTAAGCAGCAAGGCGCTGGGAAAGCACTGCTGCAGGAGCAGCAGCCGGGAGTTGGCTTCTTCCAGCATGGCAGTGCTGTCGTGAAGCATAGAAGTAACAACCAGGAGTGCTCAGCAGGGGAGCAGATCTGGGTGGGTGAATCCAGCCCTTCAGGGTATGCACTTGGCTCATCCTCGCAGTGCTCCACGCATTGCAGCAGAGTGGTGGGGAGGGGGGAGGCAGTGACCACAGAGCAGAGCTTGGAAGTTCGCACCCTGCCCTGGGCCCTCTGCCCGGAGCTCAGCAGTGCTGGGCCACAGCTCACAAAGCTGATTAGCACCGTTGTGCAGAGCCTGGTTGGCACTTCACACAGCGTGGGATCAGCGCAGCGCTCGCTAATCCCCTCGGACACACTGCATTAACCCTCTGTGTCACCGCGTGTCTGTTCCAGCTCCTCCAACGCGGGCTCTGCGTTCACTGTTGGCTGTGTGTTGCCGACCCCTTTGCTGCAGAGAAGGCCTTTCCGTAGCACGTGGCTTTGCTCAGTGTTGCTTGTTCTCTCCTCTTTCAGCCATCGTACAAGGAGACTCCCTCGAAGAGATTTACAGCAAAATCAAACAGATCATCGAGGACCAATCCGGGCACTACATCTGGGTCCCATCCCCAGAGAAGCTCTGAAGCTGTCCCCCGCCTGCGGGGACCATCTCCGACGTCCCACCCCACCCGTGCCCTCTGCCCCAAGGGGGGGGGATGTGCAAACGATTCCTGCCCCCTTTTTTAGATCGTCGCAAAATTGAGTTTTCTAGTCCTGTTTCTTTTGTTGGGATGAACTGATCTCATTCATCACGTGACTGTTCCCACCATCCCTGCATGGACCTTCCCACTGCTCCATTAGAGACAGATGAGAACCCATCCAAGAGTCGTTTTTTATTACTATTATTATTAACTAAACCCAGAATCCAGAAGGGAGGAGGCGGCTGAGGACTGACGTACAAACAAGTGGAACAGTGGACTCTGAAGACAAGAGCAGTGTCGGAGCTCCGGGGCACTTTTTCCAGGTGTGACTGCCTAGCAGCTCTGAGCTGTGCGACAGAACGGCAGCAGAAGGCATTTTATTTATCTGTATATGTAATTTATATATAATATAGAGAAAGATATTATATATATATTATATATATATCCATGTGGACTAGGAAACCTGAGGGACCTCTTCAAAGGTACTGTGTTATTGCAAGGATCTTTCAGTTTCTTTGTCCCACCCGCTGGGCAGAGGGAGTCCGCTGGAGCAGAAGTGATCCTGGCGGTACCACGAGCATCTCCTGCTGCCCTGCCAGCAGCCCCAGGTTGGGGAGCAGCACAGAGCCCCCCCAGAAGGGCCTGGAGCTCTGGGCTGACCCAGGAGCCACAGACTGAGCAGGAGGCTGCGGAGGGAGAGAATGGATGATGCTACATATTAAATTGCACATTGTTTTACACGCCACCGTATGTGTTTGCATGAGAGGTTTCCTTTTGGTTCTATTTTTTTAAGCTGATGTTAAACCAAAACCATATTGTGTTGCTGTGTTGGCTTTTTTTAAATTTTTTTTTCCATTATTCCTTTTTTTTTTTTTCTCTCTTGTTAATAATGAACTGAACGGGTATAAAATCCAGTTTTTTAACTTATTTTTTAAGCTGGCTTGTATTGTAAATAGAATCCGGATCCGAGGTGTTTAGCCAGGAAATACTCTACCGGCCTCATGAAATGGTGTACTTGCTGTCCTGTGTTGCTGTGGGTAACCCGGGATGTCAGGCTGGCCCTGGACCTGTGCTTAAAGGTGAATGATCCCTTCTGGTGTTGGCTGCTGCCACCAAGAGCCCCAGCTGTACTCTGGGTGGTTGCTCGCAGGCTTTCAGATTGGTAGGAATGGGGTGGCAGCTGAAAGCCTTCTTTTCCTCCTTCCTTCCCTGGTGTCACACTCGGTGTTCTGCTCCCTGCATGCATGGTGGTGGCTGTGGGTGGGAGCTCCATCCTCCAGCACTGGGAGCAGTGGGGAAGTGAGCGCCCACCTCCTGGTTCTGCCCTCTCTCTGACGTTGGGCTCTATGCCCTCTCTCAGATTTACCTTTGGGAGCTGCATTGAGTGCCTCCTGCTTGTGGTCTGGGGGGGATGGAGTCATGCACCGCAGCATCCTGTGCTTTCCCAAATGAGGCATCTGTTAGTGCTGGCCCTGTGCAGAGCGATGTCCCTTCTGGAGGAAGTTTTGGCACTAGAGTGGGGCTCCATCATGGGAATGGGGCTCTGTGAAGCTGTGGGGCAGCTCAGGCTTTGGGCTGCATTTTCAGGTGCTGACAGCCAAGGTGGGAGAGCCTTCTTACAGACTGCGAACAGTGCTCTCAGACACAGAGGCAGGCACCAGCAGGTAAGTCTGGGCCATCTTCTCTCCCCTTTCTGCATGGGGGTGAGTGAGTGCAGCAGTGCCAGTGCCCTTCCCTGGAGGTAATGGCTGTGGGTGCACAGGGCACAGTGCACTGCATGAATGTGAGCTGCTGCACAGGTGCTCTGCTGAGACACTGCACTCATCCTGCACCATTCAGAGCCTGCAGGGACAGAGCAGCCTGCTGGGCCAGAAAGCAGTGCTACAAGCAGACACTGCTGTGGACACAAGTGGAGGGGAGGGAGGATTCTGCAGCCAACAGGACCTACCCTAAAGGAGTGAACTTTGGATACTGCCGCGCTGGGCATGCTGTGGGTCCATGGAGCAGCACAGTGAATGCCACACAGGTCCTTGCAATGCTCATCACACAGTTCTTGTCTCAGCTGTTTTTCTAATAGCCTGTCTCTCCTCAAGCCCCATGGAGAAAAAGGTGATGTACTCCATGGCATAGCTGACAGCATCGAATTGATTACAGCGCTCGCTGGTTACCGGTGTTTCTTCCAAGGAGACGTATATTTTTAATAAACAGAGAGTTGCAAAGAACTCTGTCTTGGAGCCCTTCTTGTGGACTCTTTCCTTGTGTGCCAGCTCTGCTTTCTGAGCTCACCTTAGCAATTAGTGACAGCAAGCAGAAGGGCTGTAATGTGGTCACTGAGAGCAGCCTGGAAGAGAAAAGAAGAAAGGAAGCAGCCTTCCTCAGGTGCAGCCCTGATGAGGTCACAGGAAATCTCTCATGTTGTTGCCACACAGGTTGATGATGGTGTCATCCAACCCACAATGTCTTCTGGGTCACAGGTTGAGTTGTATGGGGCTGGTTCTACAAATAAGGTTTATGTGCTGCTGCGTAATGGCTTCTGTACTGGATGTAAAGGCAGCAAAGCGTGCATATCTATATATATATACATACAGTCCCACTAAGACAGAGCATCCTTTTTCAGCCTAACGTGTTATTTATACATCAGATGACAAAAAGTTGTAAAGAGAACCAGTTTCTTCTCGTATTTTTAAATACAGGGAGCAGGAGTGTTTGCTGGCAGACAGGTGTGGTTAATTGGTATGTCGTTAGCAGTCCTGTCTGAATCTGCTGTGTCACCGAGCTCAGCTATCTCAAAGGTGAGAGGGCTTTTGCTTTTTTGAATTTTGAAGGATTTTTTTCTGCTCAAAGTGCACACTTCTGTCTCTGCAGCTGTGGTTCATTAACCCTCCAGTCCTCACTAAGCCCAGGAGTGCAGCAGCTGTGATGCGATGGGAGATAATTTAATAATAGCTTTCTCCAAAGGTTTTTTCCCCATTGATGCCTGATGTGCAGGCAGCTGAATGGCTGCATGCCTTACAGATGCCTCTTCGTGCTCCCAGTGCTTGGCAGGATCCAGGATTACTCCTCTCTGCCTTCCTCAGCAGGACTCAGGACTCGGGCATCTGCTGCAAAGGAGGTAAAGTCACTGTCACGTTAAAGAAGGCTCACTCCATGAAGAATTCTTAGGTACTCCCTGTTCTTCAGTGCCTCTTTGTATCCCTTGCCTCCCAGATGAAGGGCACGGTGTTTGACTTGGATTTTTTAACACTAATTAGAACCGTAGAGCTGTTTGGGTCGGTCAGTGCAGCAGCTGCTAATGGTGGAAGCATGCAGGGGACGATGATGGAGTGACTCGCAGTATGGGGTTGGGACCACGCTGGGCTGACTGTGATATTTCCTTCCTATTCTTAGTTCCAGTGCACTACTTGATACAAACTTATGCCCAATCCTCTAATGAGCTTCAGTCCTCTTCCAATTAACTTGATTTCTGTTTACTGTAATCACTTCAACTCTCCTGGGCTTGACCTGAGCACTGGTGGCCAACCCGGGCTCTCTTCTGCCTCTCCAGAACACTGCAGCCTTTGCACTGACAAATGCTCAAACGCTATGGTGGGAGGTACTCCCAGCACATCCCCTGTGGAACGTTTCAAGACTGCATTTCCCCTGCTAGTCCAGGCTGTTGCTGCTCCCCAAAGAGTTAAGTTATCAGATTAATTAAGAAAAAAAAAAAGTACCGGCTTGAGGCAGAAGGATTTGTGAACTACTGCCCTGGAGGATACATCTGTGTTCTCAGAAGCTGGGAGGAACGCTGCACTTACAGAGCACACCCTGTAGTTTCCACAGTGATGTGCAAAGCAGAACCCACTGCTGCAATGCCACCTTCTGGAGCGATCTGCTCCCATCTCAGGACAAGCACCCGGACTCTGAGCAGAAACCAAGCTGTGGCACAAAGCTGATCGATAAAAGGAGAAGATGTGGGGAGCAAACAGCACTGAGTTTATTTTTCCTTATATGCCACAGTCATTCTAGAAGGACTAATGGGACTAAAATACACACTCAGCCTAGTAAAATAACCACTGTGCAGACCAGCCTGCATCTACACCAGCAAACTCAGCCTGCAAAGAAGGGTGATTGCACACAAACTACCTATTGGGGAATGGTCATTGGGAATCCAGCTCATTAAGGTCTGATTCAACCCAGAGAGAAACTCTTGCTCTATTTAAAAATTATGGTAAGTATTAAGCCTGGAATAAAATGCACAATGCAAAACATGAGCAGCAAAGAGGAGAGAAGTACTGTTACTAGCACATCCACTCTGCTAAAGTCTCTAGCGTAAGAGAAAACAAACTGAGCTGTTAAAAAATCAAAAAATTCTGGCTGTAGACAAAAACACATTTAATGCATGTTATCTTCCACTGGCTGTATGTAATTATCTGCCATACTTACTGGGCAGACGTGACCTCTTCACCTGCCTGTGCAAGTCAGAACTGAGGGCCATCATTAGAGGTAGCCTGGCAGGCACTATGGAGGTGCACCAGCAGCAAGGAGTACCTTAACTGTATGGCATTCATGGTGTCCACCATGTTAATGGGATGTAGCATACGTCTCCAACACTGTGATTCCAGCAGAATTCAGTGTGACAGTTGAGGCCTGGCTTTTTAGGGGTTCAGAGGTCTTTCTCTGACAGACAGCACATTGTTCATTAAAGATCTGAAAACAGCTGCTCACAGAGATCTAAATCTCAAGCAGTAAAACACTTCTAGCTCTCTAGTAAGCAAACATGAGGGCCCAAAATGACAGTAGGTGCAGCATCCTTCACAATTTCCTCTCACAGAAACAGCAGAAGAATCCACATACAGGACACATGCACAGTTACAGATCACACAAATATATACATGACCTATCACATGAAAGACAGAATCTTCCCTATTCACTTGGTTGTGCTTTATGCTTTCTTACTTCCCAAACTGAAAAGCAATCAGTGTGCACGTGCTAGCTATGACAGCTACCCACCTCACCTTCTAAATAGGCACTGATACCCTGAACCTGTGGTTTTATTCAAGCACCCTGTCAGCTTTTTTGGTGGTTTTGTTGTTTTTTTCTTTTAAATTTGTATAATAAATACCTCTAGCTGCTGCCAGAACCTACAGAACTTAACACTCCAAAGCCTTCATTGGACCACACTGCCCCTTTCTCCCATCCCAGTCACGGTTATTTTCTTCCAAAGGACTGGGCACAGCAGAAGATGCACGCACTCTGACCTTGTGCTCATATACACTCACAGTGCAGCCAAGATTTATGCCCTGGAGGGTGACACCAAGATATGTCATGGAGTGCAGTACAGAAGATAACACACAGACCATTTCTTTTCTGACTTCTGAAGCTGCCGATTAAACAGCAATGGTTGCACAGAACTAAGATCTCTTAACCTCACTCCATCATCCCTATCCACACTGAATTTCAGATGGGATATATCACTTTAGGTGATCCAGCTGTAGTTGGATCCATCCATTTACCACCCTGTGTTTTTATGTGCATTTGGGGGCACCTCATGCTGAGCTCTGACTGTTGCAGCTAGCAGTCTATTAAAAAAGCAGTACATAGTAAAAGCTGAGGCTTTTTCCTGTGAGCTGCATAGCACCTGCTCTTTTCTATTCTAAACTGTGATCCTGGAAAACAGCTCTGAATTCTTGTCCCTACTGAGATGGACTGAAAACTAAACCATCTGATAAATATTTATGCAGCAAGGCAGCTATGGCATCCCAAGGAGATGCCTGGTCTTGGAATACTTTCATCATCCACAGTGCCACTTACTACTAAAATCAGGTATTTCAATTAACCTGTGACACAACAGCAGAACCATCTCAAGAGAAACTTATGCATTTATTTCTGCTACATAAGCTCCACAGAATTAAATTCTCCTAGAGGGAAACAGAAACATTTATTCAATAAACACATCCGGAAACATACATAACTTAACTGCCAACAAGAGGGAGATCCTGCTTGCTTTTCCACTGCTCCTGTGCCCTTGTGCCCTTGCAAAGCTAAATGCCTCTTTCCTTCAGCAGGATGTTTCCAACTGCTGTCCTCCTTTTCTGCAGTTGTGGCTATCATTATTCTTCATTTGGAAGAAACTCTTTTACTCTGTCCAATTTGTCCAGAACCTCACTATAAAGACCAATCATCTGGAGAATATAAGCACGATGGTCGTCTCAGGCAAAAAGGATGCATAAAGGAGTATCATTCAATAGGTAGTACAAAGTAGTGGCAGAGAACAGGAATAGGGAAGTAGGTGGGAGACTAAAGCCTGCTTCTAAATCTAGAATCTTGGATTGATGCAAACATTTTGGCACAGATTGAAACACAGGGCTTTAGCTTAAGTTGTTGGCACCTCACAAAGGTGGATTTATTTATACTGACATAAAGCACAGCTTATGGCTGAGCTTTATATCAATTAATAAACCTGTTCTTATTGTATTAACTGATGTGCTTAAAATAACACAACGGTTGCAACCAGCTCCTGATTGATTGTCTTGTACATTAGAGAATAAACCATGACTACATACAGCAGCCAGGCTATACTGTGCTGCAATCAAGATAGGAGCACCAGCCAAAACACTGCAGAGAGAAGCTTACTTGTGACAGAGTAAGAAGCAGCATTGCTGCTTTCTGCAGAGGCTCTAGCTGTGAAATTTCTCCCACAAAGACTAAAGAACAAGCTTGAAAACATTCATGCAACAGGTGATTTAAGTAAACTGGTACAGCATCCTGCCCTTAGTGAAATCAGGCAAGGTGCAAGGAATTCCCCATGGTCACAAACAGCCTCACATCTAGTTCCACTCACCCAGCTGTACAGTCCTGTCAGTAAAAAGACTCTGCATTACTCCTTCTACTGTGCATCAAATCTATTCCAGCCTGACTTAGAAAAAATCAATTTTGGTTCCCCCTAAATATGCAAGGCCAGGTTGGATGGAGCCCTGGGCAGCCTGGTTTGGTATTAGATCTGAAGGTTGGTGGCCCTGCATGCAGCAGGGGGGTTGGACCTTCATGATCCTTGAGGTCCCTCCCAGTCCAAGCCATTCTATGATTCTATGCAGGTGCCACACTGCTCCTGAAAACCTTTAAACCACAGGTAGTGGTTTCTTCACTCAGATCCATACCTTCACAACAAAATTTCACTTCCTCCCTTCCACGACTAACTTCTACCACATCCAGCCCAGACATCCACTCCCATTCTTATTTTCCATTTCCTTACACTTACATGGCCCTCATAGCTTCTCTTCAGGGATCCTAAATGATTGAGGAAACGCATTCCTAATCCGCACCACTGCTCTGCTTCCTGATATTTACCAACAGTATACTGAAATATTCCTGTGTTCCAGGCTCTTGTCATCAACCAAAGGATCTCCATCTCTGGGTAACTATCCTGGAGCAGCAAACAGAATGGGAGAACAGTGATGCTTGTTTTTTTTCCCCTACACAAGGGACAATTCTTTCAGAGCTATCACATAATTCACTGAAACTTGGCCTTAAATATCTCTAAAAAAGCCCTTACAAAATGAAGAAAAATTCATAGTACAGTTATAAATATCCAAAAGCCATTTCTATCGAGGTAACTTCAGTACATCTTTTACTGAAGAAGTCTTAGCTGCTTCATATATAACACTGAATAATGTTTTACCTACTAATTATTCTTAATTTGATGAAAAAAAAATGTTTTAAATGTGCTCAGAATCATTTCCCAACCTCTCATTTTCCTGTTTAACTTACTGTGCTGCTGACTACACTCAGAGCATCCTCAAAGTAGCCCCACACCTCCTGCAGTACACAGGCATCCAAGTCTGTCACTCCGGTTGGCAAAGAAAGATTAATCAAACTATGCAAGCATTTGCTGGGAATCAAAACAGAGTGAAAGAGGAAACATTAAATACCACAAGCACAGAGCAAACAGCTACATTTTAGCACCAGCAGCACATTAACTTGTGCCTTTCTGATTGCCGTCCTGGTACATCCACCTCCATGCATACTGCATTCGTATCTGTACAGCAGAGCATACATGTTCCTAGCATCAGAGCTCACTCATACAAGCTGTGCAAACACAGACCCAAGAGCAGCAGTACTTCTGTATTTTAATTGCTGGGCTTGTAGCATTTTCATGGGATGCTAAGCATGGCAGCAAGGAAAAAGAGAAGAACCTTTTCTCGTTTACCAACAGGAGCTAAGTGCTCAGCTTCCTCAGAAAAAAGTTAACAAATGCACAACTTCTGAAAACAGATCTATCTTTCTCAGTGTGAAAAGAGAAAGAGAGTAGCAATGGCTGCCTCTGCCCACTGGTTGCAGTACAAAACTTAGTAAGAAGGGGAAAAAAAATCCATTATGAGATAGAGCTGAGAGAGAAGGACACGTCATGTTGTTTTCCAGATTCCACAAGCTACAGCTGTTACAGAGCTGGTTACCCAGCAGAATAAATTGTGCATGTGCTACAGCACCTTATTGCTAACTTACACCTCATGGCTTTCTTCTTAGCCTTTAATTTGTCTTAATTTTCTAGTTTACTACTTCACTGCCGCAGAGAAGTATTTGGAACAAACACTTCTACAACAAGAAACAGCCAGAAACACTTTCTAGACCATTTTCCTTCCTCAATAGATTCATTTATTGTAAATATGACTTTCAGAAAACATGCCTAGCAAATAGGTGGCAGTTAGCACACCTGTTAGACAGTCACACTTCAATGGTAGATTGGTTGGCCAGTAATTAGAAGAAGCTTAAACAAGCTTAAGCTTAAAACCCACTTTTTCCAGTTGAAGGCTTTATTCCCTACCACATTTCAAACCACAGGCTCATGGCAAACTTATGTGATAACACTAACCTAAATTTCACAGCATCAGTGGTAGTTTCCTTTCTGTAAAGGTTTAGTGCACTCTTCAGAGCTTTCTTACACAGCACAGGATACCGAGCTGGAGGTTCCATTGCTAATGCTGTGAAATAAAATAAATTTTAAAAATTAAAGAAATGGAGAAGAAGAAATGACTGGAGCTAGACTCTTATTTCATGGTCAGCATTTGCTTAGTGCCTAGGCTGGTCACAAGCTAGTGCTTCTCTACTATCTTCTTAGTTGTAGACTCATCAGTGAGAACTACAAGCAGAAGCACAGCAGATTATCCACTGCTGCTTACTTCCGGTGCAGTAACCTCAAAATAGCAATGGGCTCAATAGAAACAAGTATTATTTTGATTGTCTCCTAAGGCATGAAAATCTAGATTGAAAAAATAGGCAGGAATGGGATTTGAGTACAATTTTTTCCCCCACATCTATCTCCTTAAGACAGCAGAGATAAGCAGGTGCTTACACAATTGTATAGAATCCCTTCAAAAGTTTTGCCATGGTGGATCTACATTTTACACATCTTTTTTTGTTCTTATGCTATATACTGAAGAAAACATGACTAGTACTTTGTAATGAAGGTGTAGTATAGCATATAGAAGGATTATTTACAAATTAACTACACTAAGCTGAAAAAGCAAATCTAGCCAAAGTCTGCATCCTAAAATGTGTGTGTTGGAACATGGAGCACCTAGGGCTGTTCTCTTGCCTTTACCAGTTCGGAGCCTGTAAAAGTTTATCTGAACAGCATTTTCCAGACTCAAGACCTATACAAATGTCTCAGGTTCTAGGAATTAAAGGACATCACAGACTACTGGTTCACCATCCATGTAACACAATGACATTTCAAAGTATAGATCTCCTAATACGGCTGAGATCCTAAGCATCTTTGTTTCAGGACACAATATTAAGCTCATTTTCTGCATGCTGTACCATACACAATAATCCCGGTCACCTCAAATGTACAGGAAAGAGTGACATAAGCTGTTCCTCATGATTTGAAGAACTATGCAAGTACAAATGCAGTCCTTACATGCAACTATTTCTAGCGTCTTGATCTCGTGTGGTTGCTCCCATACCGACTCCATGAAGTTATTGAGTGTTGGATCATTAAGCTTGGATCTTGCTTCAAATTCATAGAGCAGCAACAAAGTGTCTGTTGGGTCTTTAGAAAAATCTCCTATAGGAAAGATAGATTTGCCTGTATGTAATGATCCATTTTCTTAAAGCTAAATTGTGCATAAGGTAAATATTTTACTTCCAACAGGCAGGAAAACCATTAACATCCTCAGATTTAACAACAGAGAAAGTGAACTACTCAGAAGTAGTTGTGGACAGAATCCTCATATGCCCACCAACCCCACACTTCAAATCCGGGTTGTCTGTTATTGGCTAAATGCTTGCAACCTAGATGAAAATAATAGCTACTAGGAACGCCAATTCAAGGAATGCCTAATAGAGTTTTTCTACTGATGTATTACCAAAAAGAGGAAGCATGTAGCCTCTAAGCTAACAGCCACACAGCATGCCAGCTATCACCAGCTGAAAGCCTTCCAGTCTCCAATGATCAGTCTGATCTATATTGACATGGAATTGTCAAGGAACAAAGATGGGTTCTGGCACTTGAGAATATGGCAGTAGGTCTTTCTGTATTCTCTAATGCCTTCCAAGGGAAGGCAAGGTAAAACTATTAAAGCCATATCTTACACCAGACTCTAGTGCAAGAATGGAGCCAAGAAAATAGTGCAAATCTGGTACCAGTCTAATCTAGAGCAAAAGGCTTCCAGTTTCCTAACAGTGAAGATAGAAAAGTCAACTCTGTTCATTCTAAAAAATCATTCCCCACTTCACGCCTGTACAACAAAAAGCCAGCAATGACATACAAAAAAAGCCATAGTTGGCACTGCAAATTCTCATGCTATATTGCCACATATATGTTTCAGCACTCCTCAACACTGACAGTAATTCCACATGCCCTGTATTTTCAATGAATACAGTGACTAAGTGTGCTGAACAGACACACTTTGCAGCTTACCCGTTAATTTCAGAACTTTCCATATCTCTTTGCATGCCTGGAGATGTTGGAGAGCCTGATTCCAAAACTCCACCTGATTTACAAAAAGTTAAAAAGATATTTTTGTTATAGTTTTACAGGAAAAGGGAATGTACAATTCACAACTGACAAAAGGAAAGACTTTTCCATGCCTAATTATCTAACAAATGCAGAACCTGCCTAACTAGCATATCATCCTCACCAGCTCCTGGGGAGTTTTGTTTTCTCTCTATTTTGTAATTACCTCCACTACTCAGGCAAAGTCCCTTCACACTGAAGGTTCTGTTACTTCAAAAAGGACCGCATGTGTCCCTCAGGGACATCATCTATTTTCTCTCTTGAACGTGCAATAATCTTATTGAGACTAACAAACCACTGAATCCCACAAAACAAATTCCTTCATGTCACAGTAAGGAACACACCCTCAGAAAGGATGTATGGGGAAAAAAAAATAAAAAGGTGAGCTTTCTCATAGCCATGCAACCATATTGGCAACCACTTTCAGCAATGGCATGATCTTAAAGATGCAGTAACTATTTAGCAGTAGATTCCTCACATAATAAACAAGGTAGATTGAAGGTCCTTTAAGAAAAGGCACTGTCTCGACCTTTTGCTGATACAAACCTGTTCAAATCTATTTAAGTCAATAGAATTACTTTACAGAAATCCAGTATTTTCAATTCACTGGGTGTACTGATTCTACTTAGCTCTGGAAGGTTCCCATGCTTACACTTTCAATATCCCATTCTGAGTAAAACAACTAAGGCTTCAAAATCAAAAGTAAAAAAAATAGTGAATGTTCATTTCATGGGTATATATTGAATGAGGCAACAGAACAACACCTCACCTGCTCAGAAGGTGTTACTTCTTGTCTCCCCAGCTCCAGATCAATTGCAGCTGCCATTAACAAGCATGTCTTCTGAGCAATTAGAACAGCTTTGTCAGAAGGACAAAACTGGGACAACTGAAACCAAAAATAGGAGCAGGTAATGGGAATTGTGCCTATATAAAGCAATTTGCATATTGAATAGAGGATTGTCAAGTATCTTCTATGACTTTTTCAGTACATAGGGTACAGCAGTGCTGGAGTTAAATATCTATATATATATATAAATTTACAAATATAAATATATATATATATATATATACACACACACATACATACAAAAAAAGCACAATGTTGGTAGAAGCTCTGCATGAAGATTTGGACTCCAGTACTTCTCTGCGTAAAATGTTTGTATTCATGATCCAGTTCCCATATATGAGAACAAAGGTACTTTAGGAAGATCTCACTGAAGTCTACATTTCTTACCACGTTTTCAAGGAACAGATTGTAAAGTATAACACTGTTTACATTTTATATTACAAGGTCATTTTTTTCTGACAGAAGTGCTCCATTCTCAGAGCACACAAGGGCTTCTCCAAGGAGATACTGATACATGGACGTAACTTCTAACAGAACTAGACTGATGACAGTATTAGCAAGAGTACATACCTTGAAAGACAGTACAAAAAAATCCCTCATCTTTTCAGGGCAGTCCTTGAGCTGTACAGCTAAGTTCCAAGCTAACAGAGACACAAAAACTGAAGATTAGAATAAAAATCTAAGACATGTTACTGGTTATGCCCATCTAATCTCCAGTAATAGGCAGAACATATTGTGCAATTCAATTTCTTAATCAAAACATCAACAGGTCATTTAATGGCAAGAGATACCTGTATTAGTGATTTGTTAACATACCTTATTCCTGCTTTCAAACCTTGTTTTAATAATTTTATCACAACCAAGTGTTCATTCTAACACATACACTCCCCACAAGAGTATGAATTGCAAGAAGCGTTTTCTTGTTAGTAAACAAGATCAGAATCTGAATAAAAATATTGACCAGTATTCCCAAGAGAAGTAATTAAACAGAACCACAATCACACCATTCACCACTGATGGCAGCATATTCATCGGAACTTTCTAATGCTGATTTAATCTGCATAAGAACATGCATACTCAGTATTTGTTGCTATTTTTTTATTGCCCTTAGCAGTACTTTTTTTTCCAGACACTAAAGAAAATCACGGATATTTTCTATGTGCTTGATCTTGTATTTGACTTCAGTAACATAATCTTGGTAGCAAAGGGCTAAGCAGGAGAAAAAATATGAGTCCTGCATAGTTGTTATCATGGGCACATACAACTCCTGTGGTAAAGAGCAGTACTAACCTCCCCATCAGTCACATAGACCTCATGCAAGTATTTGAGTTAAAATATGAGCTATACCAGGCAGTTTCAGAAGACAAAAAATGCAAAAGCAAATTGCATTTGCATTTAAAGCAAAGACTGCCAAAAGTGACACCTTTCATAATACTGCATCTTCAAACACTTCCTTCTTCCTTAAGATTATGCTAAGTGGAGGTGGAGGTGATTCAGTTTAGGTCGTAAGAGTGCAGCTTACCAACTTTTCTAAACCAGTGGGCTTCTGAAGTCCTTATGTCTCTTGTCAAATTCTCTTCTGTGAAAGGCTCAGCAAGTCTCTGGTGAGCTGCAGAAAACATGTTGTTTAGGAGATAGGTTACATTTTCTAAGCAGAATACAAACATTTCCAAGTCTAATAACTACATTACAAATACCATTTTTCCAAAGCTCCCATGTAATCCCTGCTGAAGGGTTATTCTCACAACTTAAATCTAATATGATTGGCCACAAAAGCTTAGGAAAAAAACATTGGAAGGTGTCTCAAACAGCATTTAGGATAAGATATAAGGCTCCCAATAGGTACTGCCTCTTCAAAGTTTATTGGCTCTGAAGCCTAATGCAGAGGAGTTTAAATGAATCTGATCAAAAAGTTGGGCGGGGATTAAATTTAATAACTGTTGTTTAAGAGTTTTCTACAACCTTTATTTCTTTTACTTCTGCTGTTCATTCTCTTCTGTAAGTCACAGTCAGTCAAGAACAGCCAGTATAGGAAAAGTTCTGTATCTCATTAACTTTCTTTTCCAAGACAGGAGGAAAACAGTAGAAAAGACTAATGAAATAAGAATTTATGTTGATGGGAAAGTCTTCTTTAAAACTCCTGTAGGTATTCCAAAGCAAACAAGACAATTTTTTTTCGATGAATGGCACAGTTTAAAAGTAGCATCCAATTTTGATGTCTGTCCTCATCTTTCAGCAATTTGCTAATACTTGAAGTTTTCTAAGCCTTCCAAGGCAAAAAAAAAAAAAAACCAAAACCAACAACTTTAAATACCTCCCAAAACAGCTAAAACAGCAAACACCATCACTGGCATTTAACTGACACCAACAGGAAGCTGTGCTGCTAATTGACAGTACAAAACCAAACTTCTTCCTTTTGTGGTAGCTCTGCTACTGAGAGCACCAACTTTGTTCCTGACAGTGCAGTCAGAGTAGGGACAGACACCTGAGGCCACTCAGGCTGTGATTTTTACCCAAATATCTGTTGCTTGCACGCGTGGCCTTATGAAGAACTGATCCCTCTTTCCTCAGCACAACTGCCTAGAAGAGCCTCTGGTCTGAGAGAGGCCGCCAAGCATAGGCTCTGCTAGGAACAGCACTCTATAAGCTTTCCATAGCAAAAACCTTTAGGATTGAGATCCAACTGCCCAGCACTGCTGAATCATCAGTTTTAATATGGGAAGCTGAGAACCTGGACTGAAATAAAGTCAGTATGGACCTAATCATATCATAAAACGTTCACACATGGAGGAACTACAGAAAATGTAAACACAACAAAAACATACCCAGGGTCAAATAAGTCAGCATTGACTTGATGTCGTTATCTCTAAAATGGAGAAAAAATCAAGTTTTAGATAACATTTGATTAATTTTCTTACAATAGAACACATTATTGATGCAGGAAGACAACAGTCCCTTAATATCAGATATGATCATTCTTCTGACAAATATATCAGGCATTAGAAACCTCTAGCATTTGAAAATGCAACAGGAGTGCAGAGGGCCTGCAAAAGATTTTAGTGATCTACAGCAGTGAAGGTCATTGTAGAAGTGTAGGAGATTTTCTCAGTCACTAGGTTGCAGTTAGGGGCTACAGGTTAATCTTCTAATCTCACTGACATCCCGTGTTTTCTTGCCAGCCAAAATCCAGCAGTACAGTTCTCCTCCTTCCATGCCATCACACTATTTGCAAAGTGGCTAGCCTTCAGCAAGGGAAGTCTCACTCTCAAGTTCTCACTCAGAACTTCTACAGGATATCTCAGCCTTGTGTAAAGGTTAAAAAGAATGCTTAGCTCATACCCCCATTAAACAATAATTGGACATCTTAGTGATAAAACTGGAATGCAAAAAGCAAGCATTTAAAGGAAAGGTTATACAAGCAGATGCCTCTGTGTGACATCATTAGTTCACGATGGGAAGTCATCTGCGTGGACTTTTAACTAGCAAAAAAACTAATCTCTTGATTTTTCCATAAGAAAAAAAGTATATATTACACTATTTGTATAATTTATCAACCATAAGAATACATTTTTACAGACGCACTCACCTTTTCTCTTCTTTTTCTACTTTCGACAACGTAAGACGAACCAAACATCTGAATATGAGAAAAAGCAACCATGAAGAAACAAGATATTTTTTCCCACCAGTGTACTTTGCCCTCAGGTGTCAGAAAGGATCCCACCTTCTTCTTTATGCCATCAGTCCACATAGCTCACAAAAGAATTTGGAGTCAAGCTGAAAAGTATATTTAATACTTCCAATCCCGTTGCCTTATTTTATATACCATTTTGTTAAATCAGATAATAGAAAGTAAATAAGTGTACTTTCAAAAAAGTTTCAAACAAAAAAGGAAAGAATAGGTTTTTCTTGTAGTATTTGTTTTTATAGAAGTGATAGAATCTTTCAACAAGAAGACATCACTTCATCACAGGATACAAATGAACTGGTATTTTCACCATATGCATTGCTGCAATCTCATTAGAGGTGCTGTTGGTCATTTGTTCATATCACAATGAAGTCATAAAACTCAGAGCTTGCCTTGTAAAGACTTGAAATGTATACAGACTCTAGGAGTCTGGGCCTGAGGTACATCCCCAGCACTAAAAGCTGCTAACTAATCTTTCATCTACTCTGCTTTCCAACTTCCTCAACAAAATCATTTATGTTGGAAAGAGAAACCAGAGTTTTCTTTCCTCATGAATATCTCAAATCCTCACTTTAAAGCTGCAAATACTTGTTGGCAGTCTTGTGAATGTTCAGACAGGTGCTCCAAAGCTCTGATAGCCACAACTTGTTGATCATTCTGAAAAAAAATTAAAGCACAATTTGTATGAAGTGTATTTGCTCAGTTTCCACAAAACAAAACAACAAGAGCAAAAGATCCTGCACAGAGTTTCTCTCAAAGCTGAAAGAAAGCCATAAGGAAAGATACAATTCCAGGTGCAAAGAGCCTAAAGCAACAACAGGACCAGTACAATTTGGGAAGGACTTCATGCCTCAGAATGCTATTACAGCCCTACAAAGCGTCCAAAAGTCTCTTCTACTAATGCCACTGCCATCACTCTTCAGGCATCACTGTCACTGACCAGTGATTTCTTTATTGAGGCAAACAGAGGGACAAATGATTTTTCAGTCCTTCATCATTGTCTTATGTAAATTTGTACAAAGGTTCCTCTAGCATTGCAAAGATAAAATCCCAGAGGTAGGAAGAAATGTAACATTTTGCTGAAGAGAATTTTACAAAAATATGCCATGACATTTCCAGATGCTAACATTTACAATTCAGAATCACTTATTTTCCAGAAAAATAAGTATATGTTAAAATAACAGTTTATTCACATATGAAGTCAATTTCCACTTTGCTTTACACAACACATCTCAGAACATACAGCGAGACTTTGGTCACACAACCATTAAATACTCCAAAATGCATGAAATAGAAATACTAAAAGTAGGCCAGGTTACAGAGGTTACAGCGTTCCTACTTATAGAATAAGGCAAAATAAAGACAGTGTTATCTGTTCTACCTCTAAAGCAATGTGGGCAGCTAAACTCAGGAGGTTGGTGCTTGTACTCTCATCCACTATCAGCTTGTCTTCATGTTGAGATTGCTTCTCTGCTAGCTTTCCCATTTCAATAATTGCTTCCACAGCTGAAATGTACATAGAGAAAAATCAGTTGTTGGGGCCTTTTTTGTTTGGTTGGGTTTTTTTTCAGTTGAAGCAATGGGAAGGTGTAAAGTTCCACTGTTTTAATAAGGTTTTAGATACAACTTATGAAAGGCTGTAATTTTATTTTTTTTGTAAGAAAAATCAAGGCAAGAAAACCTGACCATACCAGAAGCTCTCCACAACTATGTATTTCTTCTCAGAGGGGCCAAAAAGGCATTCTAAGCTCCTAATCTAAGGAAACAGGGATGCCACACAAATGAAACTGCATCTACATATTCTTAATTTTGCTCTGCTGAATATCTTTTTGTCGCAGAAGACTTTATTTAATATACTGTCTGGGCATGCTTCCAAGCTCCCACATCTTGGTTCTTGTTAAGGCTGCTGCCGCTTTTATGCTCCTACTGTGCTGTGGTTCCCATTCTGTATTATATGAGCAAATTAGGATGTCATTTAAAAGACGTATAGAGAATAATTAATCAGCACAGAACTCATTGAAGAATAAGATCTGCGTGTTACTCTGTATTCTGGTTAAGTATATAGACTCTATTTCTCAATTCTAATTATTTGAGCTAAGATTCTCATTAAAATATGAAATGGCAGAAGAAAGAGTCTACAGACGTATGTAATTCTGTAAGTCATCTCAGTCAGCTCATGTATTTTCTGGTAACTTCAGGCTCTGCTTGATCAGAGAAATCAAGAGCAGTGATAATGGTTCAGCTAAAGTTCATGTAGCTCTGGAGCATTTTTCCAGCTGTACATGCTTATAAAAGAACATTAGAAATAGCAAGTCTACAATGATTCTCACCCTGAGATGCTGCTCCAGATTTGCCCACAAGATTAGAGAATTGCTAGCCAAAGCCTCCACCTAGACAATATTCCAGGCGTGACAACAGACTCTACACATATTACATGCTATGTGTAAAAAAACATCCCCCTCTGACAGCTCAAAATCTACAGCCTGACAGTTTCAGTGACCTTATAGACCCTTCTCCTATCTTCGCTCTATTATGTCTTTCCCAGAATTAACAGTCCACGTCTGCTGAGTACTATCTACAACACTCAACACTTCTGATCATTGTAGTGGGCCCTTTTGTCTTTCAAGTTCTACCTTTATCAGTATCATTCTCCATCACTGCAATCTTATAGACACTGAACTGAGTAAAGATGCTGTTTGGATCACACCTTTCTGCTTCTTTAACTGCCTCTTTAGCCTATACACAGAAAAGATAGGAATTCAGTGTGATGTTGCAATAGGAAAGAGCTAAAAATTGTAATGGTTTCACTATAGATGTTTAGACAATTACTGTACAAGTTTGGTTTGGCAACAACCACCCTCCTCCCCCCCCCAGCCAAAGAAAAGCGATCAGAGCAGAAGATAACACCAAGGGCAGACAATGACTATAATGAGGAAGAAAGCAATTCCTCAATTAGAGTCACAGAATTAGAAAGCAGGAGAAGCCCTGAGAATGCTGAAAGATTAAACTCCCTTCTGCCACTTCGAGCTGCGAAGTTCAACGTCCTCGAATCAGAACCTAGACAGGTAATGCACATGCACTTCTCTGCAGGGGTGAGGACTAACATGCTGTGGAAATTCTAGTGTGACACATCAAATATTTTTTCTGCTAAGGCCCATGTGTCTTGAAGGGAGGATGGCCCCTAATCTGAGAAGAAGCCTGATACTCTGAGGTATCATGGTAAAACAACCTGTGGATTGTTTCCCCTGTGACAATGATGGGTGATAGAAGAAGCCCCCAAAGCAGTGAAGATAACTGGTGTATCTCTCAGATAATGAAAGACAGGCAAACATAGTTACTCCTCTCAATGCAAAAGAGGTACAGGAACACAAATGTAAATTAAGTCCAAATGATATTGCTACCAACACAAAAGCAATGTAATTAAATAAATATACCTTGTCAATTTGTTTCAGATGAAGATAGCAAGAAGCCATATTTCTCTGCAACTTAGCCAGATTCTGATCTATCTGCCCAGGTGTATAGAAGCTGACAGAATAGTTGTACCAGTGAAGAGCTTCAGAATAGCTTTTTGCCTAGGAAATTAAAAAATAAAAGGAGGAGGCATGATTAATTGCCCTGTTTTCCTAAATTAATTTCCTAAATTAAACAAAACCATCCTAGGAAATGAAAGATTCAGATAGTCAAGTATATTCTAGTGTAGTCTTTTTTCCCAGAAGAGCAGTCACTGATCCTATAGCACAGGCATATTAGTTAGGAGAACAAATATTTTACCTATGCCTGCTCTTATCAAAGACATACCAAAGAAGTCAGAAAAATAAGATCTTCATTTTCACTCATACAAACAACAACACTACATGGATCCAAACCTCATAATGTTTGGCAGCTGTGTCCCACAAGATGATGTGCAGTCGGTTCAAGGTTTCAGGCAACAGCTGTTTCCCAGTATAGTGACCTGAAAAGATACTGTAAATCATCACTTTACAAGAACTTTAAGAACCACATTGAGAGAACTACCTATAAGCTATCTATGTTTAAAGCAACTAACCCATTGCCAAAAACAAGAAACAAAAACACAGCACAAAACACAGCTTCATCCAGGACCCAGTGCTCCATATCCTGCTTCTGGAAAGAAAAAGTAGCAAGCAAGAAAATAACTATTGTCATGCTTTAATGATGATGGTGTGGCTTCTGCACCTAGCTAAATGCTACATAAAGCACAGTCTGATTTCAAGCAGATATCACAGTCAAAAAGCGCTACTGTGCTACAGGTGCAAAGGACCTGAAAAAGAAGCTGTAATTCAGCTGCTCAAACAAGGACATGCAATCTGTTTTAATACAGACACAAAAATACTTTGAGCTGGATGGACAAAGAATTAACATCACACAGAATTTCTAGCAAATGTTTATGTTCCCACATACATCAATCTCACACAGCCTACACCAAGAAGGAGGAACTGTTTTAGCAAGAGAATTTAGCCTTAAGCTTTATCGTGACTGTCATTCATTATGGAAGTTGAGAGTTGCCATGCAAAAGAAACAGAACGGAAGGTAGACACAAACAAGAAGAAAGATGAGAATATATTAGAAAAATAAAATCAGAATTCAAGGCTAGCCAACTAAGTGTAGCTTTCAGTAAGTGGCAGCAAAACAGGGATACAGACCTATAATAATTTCTTCAACCTTTTGCTTAGCAAGCAGCTCCCTCTTATTCTGCAGCAAGAACTCGATGTAGAGCAGGGTGACTTTTCCAAAGTCAGGTGAAGCTTCAAATCGTTCAGCAACAGATTTCAGAAAATCAAAGCCAACTGATTCCCTGTTCACATTGACAGAATTTTAAGAGGCTGCACATAAAAAGGTGTTAATTTTCCATTCTAAAGAGTAACGCTCACACCATTCAGTATGTTTCTCATTGGTATTTCTGGCACACAACCACATTGACAGAGTGAATCAAGGTATGAATGCACTGTAGTTCATCTATTCTGTAGTTACTTCCTATTAGCACATCCTTGTTCTACAGTATTCACAAGACAACTTACATCTCACAATAGCAGAGTTAGAAATTACTGCAAAATAGAAGTGCATATGTAGGTAATCACGATGGAGCAGTCCACACTGTGAAATTTCATGCCTCTGCCTTGCAGTTTGCTCATCCTCATACTGTTTTTCATTGGGATTCCAAAATCTTTAATTTTCAGTGATGGTCAGTTTACAGGGAAGAAAAATGTAATTCCAGACCTATGGCAAATACTGTAACTACATGGAGATGATCCTGATTATTCCAAAGTAAGGCTACAGTATTGCAAATTGCCACTAGACATTGTTTCTCACCCTGTTCTGATGTTGTGCTAATATGTATCACCTTGCCACTGCACAGATAGGCTGCCTCTCAAAGTGGCTTCCCTTCCTCTGTCAGTTTCTATTTAAAACAAAGCGTCACTATGTAATAGATGATCTTTGCACATAGAAGAGCAGCTACAAAGCCCAAATACTGTGTTCACTGCACTTAGTGGGGCTTTCATACCTTCCATGCTCCAGCAGCAGTTTGGCAGTATTCAAACAAAAGTCTAAAGACATCTCATGGTGCTGGAATTCTGCAACAGCTAGACAGAACACAATGCTGTTGAGATTATTCAACCAGCTTAGGGCACATGACTGCTCAATGTATGGTCTTACAAATTCTTTGGGGGGAGGGGGAAGAATATAGTACCAAGGAAGAATAAGACATGTAAACTGCGCTTTGACTTTCCTTTCTCTGTCTCACAATTAATGTAACACTACAGAAATGTGACAGACTGACAACCCTGGTATCCTAGCCCTGCAGTTCCTCGGCTAACATTGGCTGTTATGGCCAAAATGCCAAATCAGAATTGTGACATTTAGCATATGAAATTCCTCTAGAACACACAAGAAGGGGATGTTGGTTTTTTTCTTTTCAATTCATTTACTCAGGCTGTCCAGTTGAATATGGAATAGTATCACCTTCCCACGGCACCTATACAGAACTGTGATACCTGAGCTGATGCCTTCATCTGATGCTCCACTTTTAAGAAGAATTTTAACTTTCAGAAAAAACCCTGCTGGATGCAAATTCTCCTGCATAGGGAAAAACAATCCATCACTTGGATATTCTACCATATGTAGAAATTTAGGGCAGAACAACGATGGGGACAAGTAGAAATAATGAAGGCTTTATACTACAGCTTTCATTAAAACACAGTATATATCAAACTTCAGAATACAAAACATATACTATCAAAACACTCTTCCATTTCAGAAAGTTTTCTGAAGGTAAATACAGAACACAAGCTGCTTTGGTGTAGCAGTAATGTATCAAAGGAGTGGTTTAAATGCACTGTCACTTACCCTGACCACACCAGCATCCTCATCATCCCTGTCTGAAAGTTCTACCACTATGTTGAAAACTGAATTTGAGCTTTCACTTCAAAGAGGATTTTATACTTACAATTTCTTTTGTGTGAATCAAATAGCAGAAGTTTAAGAATGGTCAACCAAAAACAAACCGAACAGTTTTGAATTTAAGTTCCTTCAGTAAACTGAAGACACAGAAGAATAAAATTAATCCAGCTCCTTACATGGCAACTGGAATTTCTATAAGAGCATAAGATCTCAGTGCAGTAGCTGCTTAGAGATATATGAACTTTCTTCAGCTACAGTTCTTTTTTCAGATTCCAAAAGATAAACAGTCAAGCCAGTAAGGTGAAATAGTTAAATTGCTTAAAATAAGGTTGCTGTTTGCATGGAACTCTCTTTGCTACTTGCTCGAACATTTGTAAAGGTAATGAGATGGGGACTCAAAACGTAGTCTGGGGATAACCACTGTAACCCAAAGTCAGACAGTTTTCACACCATTTAGTCACATCATTATCAGAGGATCTCCCCGTTAACAGAACCACAGGGCAGCATCGCTACTCTGCAACTATATACTGAGCTGTGTTTCTCTAGAAAAGTACAAATATCAAAATATATTTAGGAGCATGAAAAGCAAAGCAAAAACACCTCAGTCCCTAAGCCAGCTGATTTCAAGGAAAACACCAGAGGTCTTTATCATGTTAGTAGATGTTAATAACGCTCGAGTTTCAGTTATTGCACACCATAAGTATAAGAGCACGTCACTACCTCGTTTGCCAAGTTTATAGCCTTCAGTGCCTTGTCAAGATACAGACTGCAATCCCACTCGAAATAGGCTGTAGCTAACAATCGCAGCACTTTCGCCTGGAAAGTAAAATAAAAAGCTTAAATTCAATCCATACAGTAGGAAGAACACACGAACACACATACAGACACAAAAGACTTCAATTTTAAGGCCATGAGAAATAAAGCTCTTTCAGTCAAAAGAATGTTTGTCTGACAGCAGACATATGAAGTGACTGCTCAGCTCTGAAGCCTGAGCAGCAGTGCTGTGTGTAGTCCTCACAGGACACGAATCAACCAGAGAGCTCAGAGAGCAGAAGAGTAATGAGAAAATCCAGAAATGTGTTAAAATAGAATGAAAGAAGAAATTAAATGAACAAACTTAAAAAAAAAAAAAAGACATGCAAGAGAATGGCCTTCAAACATACCCCAGAAATGACACAGATGTATGTAATAATGATTTGAAAGAATGGGGAGGAAGGAAGGAAGAAATGATAGCCTCTCAGAGCCTATCTGAGTCTTATTTTCTACAGTTAAATCTCTGTGAAATAGTAGATTCAAATGTGATTAAGGGCACTTAATAATGACTCAGTTCTCAGACCAATGCTCATAGCAAGAGGATTCGCAGCTTTGTCAAACTTCATGGCAGACAGGACTGTAAAATAGGCCAGAGGATCACTGGTCAGATTTGGCACAGTAGAAATGGATGTACTGGAGTTATGTTAACAAAACCCTCGTATTTGCAAACAGCTATTTCTCTATTTCTTACCTGCATTTCTTTCCCAATAGAATACTTCATATCCATCTTCCCAATGTCATAACTCTGGCTACCAACAACAAGAGAAAGTTAAAATTACATGTGATGAAAGGGATAAATTCAGCCAGTCTTCTGATACATGCAACATTCCCATCCTTCCCCACCTCTGAAGCACTCAGAAACCTCACAAATCACACAAACTAGTCTCAGTACTCCACCTTACAAGAGAACTGATTCTTTTTCTTTCTGAATCCTCATTTTAACAACTGTACTCAATCACTTCCTTCAACCTATTGCACCACATTCTCTAATATCTTCCATTTCGGTGGGCCCTATCACATTTAGCTGAAGGTGTTTTGAGGAGGTAACTGCTCTCACTCTCACCTGACAGATATTACAGTCATACACAGGTTTGTACGACCCAGACTCAAGATCACAGCAAATCAGTAGCACAAGAACAGGACCAGGAGGTCATAATTTCCCACTAATTTCCTGAAAGTTGAATGACAGCACAAAGGACCACCCAGGGAAAACACACTGATAATTCCACAAGAGGTTCAATGTCAAATGGTGCAAATGAAGCTCTGTTAAAAACAGGACATATGTTTCCTAATGTAATACACGATCTTATCCCACTAGATGGAGCTAAACCTCTATATCCAGATAAATATCTGCTCTTGGTAAAGCCTTATTTTCCTCCCCAAATTTTGTCATTAGGACTCAGTATTCAATTTTCCACTGGAACAAAATACAAAATAATCTCCGAAGCACCAGCAATAATTAACTCCAAGCATTTCTAAAAATACTCTTTGATTGCATATGTGACCATAGCTATCCTGAATTAGATGTGTTGGCATTTGTTTCCCTTCTGCATATATAAAATAAAAAGAACAAGAAGAAATAAGAACAATTCTCCTGTCCTTGGTATGAGGATACTTTTCCTGACAGCCTAAAGTGTTCTTCCTTAGCAATAACACAGTACTTACCAGGTGCTGCCCAAACCATCTCTAACTACTCATCTCTCACCTTGACATTTGAATCTTTCATCAGTCAAGGCTTTTGCTGTCAGTGAAGCAATTTTCCTTTCTGAGAAATTCAAATATCCCTTAAAAATAAATATATTTGAAGCAGAAAAACTCTTCTACTTTTTTCCAATTCCATCACTATTGTGTATAAGCTGCCTCTTCATAGAAGCAATCTATTTGGAAGGAGCTTTAAGGAGAACCATGGGTACAACTTCCACATGGAAAGAAGGCTTTTATTTTAATGACATGAAAATCAATGTGGAAATCAGACATAAAAGTTAGGCAAGAGAGGACAACAGGCACTGAGTATTTGCTCAGCCAGTATGGTTCAGTTAAAATCCTGTGTTCTCTTATTTCCAATCAACCTTTTGCTTTCCCTTGCTCCTTCCTCTCCTCCACGTAGATTTTTACATGACAAAAGCAGAATGTTACTTTGGTTGCCTTTTCACATTACCTGAGCCAAAAGGAGCTCTGTTCATACTTCTTACAGTCATAGGTTTCCACTCCAAAGTTATAACAGAGGATTGCCAGGTAACGGGTCTGCAATAAAAGGTTGCTGCTTCTATGATGTTCACATACAAACATCACTAGATCTATGGCACTCAGTCTCACATTCTTTAAAACACTCCTTACTTTAAAGATATATCCACTACGATCACTTCTGACCTTATTTGATAGGGTTGTATGCAACATGACTAAAATCATATTGTTCTGTGGGAAAGTGAAGTGATGTTAGCCAGTTTAGGGCATGCAAATCAGAATTCTTCAAATGCATGAAGCTGAATGGTTCCACAAGAAGCCAAGCTGAAAGCTACAGAACTGTGCAAAGCATACAAAATAAAACCTGAGAGGAGAAAATGGAATGTTACAACTTCCTTTTCAAAAATGACTGACGAGCTTTAATTTTGCATCATTAAATGAATAGAACTCCACCTCCTGCATGATAGCCTTTTTTCCAGCATGCACCTTTGCGTTATAAAAGGATGATCCACGCCACCAGTCTGGGGAGAAAAATGTGTTTGAATGCTTGGTTATTCAGAGTACTGTTGCTTTTTGCTTTATCAATCAGGCCTGACAGTATCTGTTCATAACAACTTGTCTTTCAGCTGAAATGATTTGCAACTGTCATGTTTGCAGCTGTCCAAAGAGGAGACAGAAAAGCATTTTCAATGCTAACAGACTGCTAATATTTGCATCCATTTTGCCTCCGTGGTAACTGTCTTTTCAAAGCACAAAACGTGCTCCTTGCGAAGGAATTCAAACCCTCAGCCAAGAATGAGAGCTGTAGAACAGCATCTTGCTTTAAAGTGATTTATTTCTGATCTCATTGCAATCCAGAGACAAAAGCACATATTCAGTGCGGGCGAACAAAAAACGATCGCTCTCATAACTAAAATACAGTGAATGACTGCATTTCAGGCATCGTGCATAACGTAAAGCACTCCCATAAACCTGGCAGCTCTCTGAGCAGTGAGCGTTCCCATAGCTTTGCAGCTTCATTAACATGAAGATTAATACTGAGGATAGACTTGCATATCAAAAGCCTAGCAGCTCAGCTCCTCTCTGGGCCCACCTGTTTCCAGACAAAGGTTCACTGGTAAAATCAAAGAAGCGACACACAAGATCAAGTGGCACAGCTGTCTCTGCAGAAGAGTAGTGACATATTCTATTTGGAAATCCTTTTGCCTGTCTTGATTTGCCTGTCCTCATACATTCTTTAGGAAGGGCTTATCATTCTATCTCAAATGATGAACTATGAGCAAATGGAAAAACTAAAAACTTTGAAGGAAAAAAAAAAACTGTTACTTTTACATAAAACTTGCAGTAAGAAAACCTCAAACAGGCAAAGAAATACAGAAGACATACAGAGTCCTCAAAATATTTCTCAAAATTGAATATAGCATATGTCAGTCTTTAATACATGGGGAGGAAAACAGACTTTCAAACTTTGGCATGATAAAGAAGGTATGATTTCACTAACCTCTCTTGGCAACCTCACCAACATGTCCTTGCAGCGCTGCACACATTGCATTGCTTTCTGAAAATCCCCCTGAGCAACTGCCTAGGAAAGCAGAACATGCCAACAATCTGTAAGTTAACTGCATGCCTGTAAAATTTGTTACAAGACTGGTTCTCTAAAAAAAGACTTGGATTGCAGGCCTTTTTTGCATTCAGTATAGCCAAGTTTGAGATTACATATCTCTCCCTATGGTGCTACAATAATTCAGTATATTTTTGTACACTGAAAGACATCCAGGAGTGCCCTGCAGCCCACGGGTAGTGTGAAAGGGTCACATCCATGGCACCGATTCATTCAGATGTCAGATAACAGCAAATCTTGGACAGCTTAACAGATCTTGAAACACCTCTCCAGTAACTTAAGGTCCTCTTTTGTCCCCATTATAAAATAGAAGTCAAATGAAAAATGTTAGCCACTGATTTGGTCTGTTTGGGGAAGCTCTTCATGATTTTGAAAACAATACTCCCCTTCTGGATACTGAGATCAGTGCTGTTATCAGCAAACGGGAGCAGCTGAATTATCTCACATTTATACCCATATGTTCATAATGCTCTGTAGTATTTACAAAGTACTCAGAAACTTCAGTCAGGCAGCAAAAGTCAGGACAATGCCTCTCAAAACACAGAATTTCTGAATGATGTACTTTGAATTAATTTAATCTGCCCTGCTGATCCCCGAGAAAACACTCAGCATATTTTCAAACTTCTCTCACGTTCTGCTAGACTTCTTTCTTTAACTCATCAATCATAATTCCTACCTCGTTGTATGATGACAGAGGTCGAGACTTTAAGGAAAATTTCAAATGTCATGGAACTCATTATTTCCAAATATTGCCATTTTATACCCATTCTCCCACTGTTTCAAAGCCTTTCTATGTGAAAAGCAGCACGTATTGGGTCATGGAAGAGATGGTATCCATGTATAGGAAGATTTCTATCCAATGACATTGAACAGTAATGCCTTTGATTATATTGCTCATAAGAGTCAAGAAACTTGTAAGGTAGAGAAGACTCTGAACATGTGGCTCACAACATCTTCTTGTCAGACATGAACCTTGGCTACCTCCAGCACCTTCATATGACTTTCAACCAATTTAGTTGCTATCCCAGCACTGTCTGATGAGTGCTTTGAAATGACCAATCGTGCTGTGTACATGCTAAGCAAATGCAGTTTTGGGGACCCAGGCTTTAAGCCAGTCCTCGGGCAAGCACAGGTCACCTTTGGAACTGACATATGATTCAGAAAGGCAGCTGTTGTATAAACACCCAAATTACAGAGCAACAAATCTGAACGAGATTCAGATTCAGATCTGAACGAGATTCAGATTATATCTGAAGATATAAACAATGCAGCAGAAATGACTGCAATAAATTAGGCAAATTAAAATCCATTAAATTATTGCAACACCGAATTCAAACATCACATCTGATATCTTACATCTAAGCAAAGGAAATATATCCCTCAGCAAGCCTGCAGTGCCAGGCATTCATACACCTAATTAACGGGTCAGAATTTCCCTCCGTACCCCCCACGGACTTAAAACGAAAGCTGGGAGGAACACGTACTGATTCAGCCTGATAAGAGAGCACTTTGAAGAGGTCCTTCTCCACATCAGCTTTGCACACATGAATATCTGCTTCACCATCTCCCTCCTTGCGTAACTTTGCATACAGTTTTTCTATGCTCTGGAAAACAAAGCTTAAGCATCACCCATGGAAGTCACAAATAGGTGTGAATATAAGGAACTAGAACCAGAAAAGAACTTACATTCATGGCAATCTCTAGGAATCCATCAGCAAGATCAGCTTTACCAATATCTATCCACCCTTTAGCAGTTTTCATTGACATCTGAAGGAGGAAATGATCGGTGCTTTGTGAAAATGTAGTCACTTCCAGGACAGGCAATGTTAGATCCCTTCTTACTGATACACATATTACGTAGGAGAGAGGTATTCCAGCTCTTAAATTTGTCACAGATGCCTCTCACATCTGAATGAACTGTACTTGCAGCACGAGGCTTATGGTGCCCCACTCTACAACACTGTAAGGTACTGAAATAAATGAATGTGCTGCTCTTACAATATTTTAACGTATGACAGAGATGTGGTGCTAACTGCATTGACTCAGCAAGGCATCCCTTTGATAACATGGGCCCACCTTCAGCATATATCTTCTCTGGAATTCCAGGCATATCTCACTCACTGTCCCACAGCGATCAGCTGTACTTCCCTGCCCACCTGCCATCAGCCTTACCAAAATCTGCCTCCGAATGGTTCCCTCTGGAGGATCACTGCCTTCACAAAGGTACACCAGCCTACAAGCAACAAATCTCACTGCAAGAAAGTAACGCATAGATTTCTAAGTTCCTTTTTGTTGTTGTTGTTGAGAACGTCAGGCCCTGCCATATCCTAAAGATGCTTTAAAATTATGAGAGAGAAACTTTTGGAAGCTTCAGAATTAAAATTTTAGTCAAGCTGCTTAAAATTGCTTTTCAGGCATCAAAAAGAAAAAAGAAATCCATCCCAAGATACCAAGATATTCTCCTCAAAATGTCTACTAAACACTTTACAGAGAGTTTAAGTCAAAGACACGGTATTCAAAGACTTAATTACAACGCAGGTGCTCACAGTAACATGTCTTGAGCACTTCAAAACAGCCTTCAGCAAAATAGGGAAATCAAGTTTAATAATCTTTACGTTTTCAAAGTAAAAAGCACAAGTATTTTCTGGCCTTTCTTATACACTGAGGATAGAAAACACACCACTTAATGTATTTAAAATAGCCTCTCCCTGGCCCTTCAGCTGTGATATAAGATCTGAGAACATTATGTTCTACAACAATTATCACTTATTTTGTGTAAACTTACCCTTTTCCCTTCACTTGACATCACTTACATGATGCAGATTACACTTAATTTTAACTGCTATCCCTGAAGGCAAAAATGTAGTCCAGATACTGCAGTCCTGCAGCACCACGTAAAGAACTGGCTGACAGCAGAGACCAAAAGCTCACTTTGCTTTTCCCCAGCTCTAAGCAAACCCACCAGCTGTATACAGATGGCTATAGATGGCTCTGTATAGAAGGCTATAAATGCTAAGGCAGGGCAGTGAAAAAAAGCATTTCGATTTTTTTCTGTACACACACACAGATAAGATAGTTACATTAAAAAAAAAAAACAACCTCACGTTTTAGAAATTGACAGTCAAAGATTTACATCAGTGTTATGTCCACACACTCACAGATTGAAAAAAAAAATAGCATTAAAAGGCTGTGCAGAGTTTCCTTTGGAAACATCACCTCTTTCTTGATGCTCTGGCACAGAAAGAGGGAATGATGCAAATATCTACACCAATTCTGTGTCACAAAGAATATCACTGCCACACCACGGTGATCCTTCCCAAACTGTTTGTGTAAGTCTAGCTGTTCAGTTTTCTTTGCCTATACCCTAACTGCAAATATCCAAACCAACCCACAGCACTACATATATACCTGTCAGCAGGGAGCTTTTCCTTTTCACACTGCAGCACACAAACACATTGAGAAAGGCAAAGAACGCATACATACATTTAGCTCTTTGCTCATCGCTGATGACAGAACCCGTGTGTTTGGTTACAGCCCAGTTCCACAGGCTTATTGCTCCCTCTTCAACCTGAGAAAGAGAATTCCATTCCATTTTGTCCTAGGTTTGGATTAAGCTGAAATTTACACTCCTGAAAAAGCGACCATCTTTCACGTTTGCCACAGCTAAAAGTTTGGACTATTCTTTTTTACAGATTGGGTACTCCAAGAGACTGGGAAGCAGTTGGCAGGGATCACATACACTTTTCACAAGCACATTTCATAACATATTCTCAGTCTTCTAAAAGACTATTTCCCATTTTCTGTAAATTTGAGAGCGGCTCTGAGATGACAAAGGTAGGAAAGAACATGGCTGCAAATCAAAGGCTGACATGACCTGAAACTAAAAAGAGCTAATTAATCATAAGATCAATAGCAGCAAGCACGTATATGCCAGGTCATCCATCAGCGCCTTCAGCTCCAATTTAAAGTTACACAAAACAGCAAATTCTGTTCGAGAAATGGTGGACTTCAGAAACATTCAAATATGTTCCTAAACAAATCCCATTAATCTGTCGTATTGCTGAAATAGCCTAACATATGTTTCTGTCAAGTCCTTTTCCAAGCCTAGCAAAACATGACCTGATTTGCCCTATCCATCTGGGATGAAGTTTTCTCACAAGCATTCATACATACAAAATTTGTGCAACAGCACATCACCACATCCAAAACACAACTGATTCACTGGCAGCTTTCAGAATACATTATGTACGTTTTAAACAGATGTCGCACAATTGGAAAGGACTGGAAAAGAGCTGTGAGAACTGTAGATTTGAAAACGCTTCTATAGTAAGACTAATTCTTTTGCCTGTATTCACAGAATCATAGGATCATTGGAGGTGGAAGGGACCCTTAAAGGCCATCTGGTCCAACTCCCTGCACTGAGCAGGGACACCCACAGCTCCATCAGTGCTCAGAGCCCATCCAGCCCGACCTTGGGTGTCTGCAGGGATGGGGCACCACCACCTCTCTGGGCAACCTCTGTCACTGCCTCACTGCCCCTGTTGTAAAAACACCTCCCCTATATCCAACCTAAATCTCCCATCTTTTAGTTTGAAACCGTTTCCCCTCATCCCATCACAGCAGACTCTGCTTCAGAGTCTGTCCCCTCCTTTCTTACAGCCTCTGTAGATACCTACAGGGCTCTCAGCCCTCCCCAGAGCCTTCCCTTCCCCATGCTGCAGTTCCAGCTCTCAACCTGTCCTCACAGGGAGGCGTTCCATCCCCAGGATCATTTTTGTGGCCTTCCTCTGGACACGCTCCAACAAGCCAACAATATTAGGTAGCTTAATTGTTTTAAGTACCTACTCAGAGAAACTTCTGATGTTATCAGATAAAGAACAAAAGCTACTGACTAGAAGCTACTGTTAAAAGATGATGCAGCCTTGCATGAAGGAAATAAGCTCTGTTAACAACCCATCCCAAGGGGCTGTGGATTTTCCATCAGTCATAGCCTCCAGAAGAGATATTTACAAGCAGCAGCCAGGAAATACTCTGCGCTGTGACACACAGTAACACATCCTGCTCTGTGTCACAGCTTTACACACAGCACTTTGCTCGGAACCAACACGCTGAGTTCTCTTATTAAACACAACGCTTTGCTGCTGGGTTACAAATGAAAGCACCGAACTGCTTAGCCGACAAGCCGGCGGGGCTGAGCCCCCCAGGCACGGGGAAGGAGAGGCGGTGCGCAGCGCTGTACCTCCGCCGCGCTCCCGTCAGCCTCGCACAGAGCCCCCGCCGCCTGGAACAGCTCCTCGGTGAGGGCCGCGATGCGGGGCGGGGCCTCCTCCCTCAGCAGCTCTCGGAGCAGCTCTGGAAGACAAGCCGGGGAGGGTCAGGGAGCGACTACGCAGCCCCAGCCCCTAGGCGGGGATGGAAAAGGGACGCTACCTCCCGCCGCAGCCAGCCGCCCGCGCACCATGGCCGAGACCGTCCCTCAGCACCGCCCGCCCTGAGGAGAGCGACAGGACCGCAGGGCGCATGCGCGCCGCCTGCTCAGGGGAGCGCGCCGGGACTGCAGAGCGCATGCTCGTCTCCCGCCGCGCGACGCCGCACTGCATGCCGGGAGCGGAGTAGCGCGCGGTAATTGGCTGTTCGGCGCGATCGCCCCGCCTTTCCGCCCCGCGTGGCCAATCAGGGGGCGCGGCGGTTGGCCTGCCCGCTAGTCCGCTGTCCTGTAGGCGCCGCGCCGGTTCTGGAAGGATCCCGGGAGCAGGGCCCTGCCGGGCGCGGGCGAGATGTCGGGGCTGCTTCACACCACGCTAAGCGGGCTCAACAGCGACTCCTACTGCGAGATCAGCCGTTACCGAGACCAGCACTTCCGGGTGCGCGCGGGGCGGGGGCGGAGGCGGGGGCGGCGGGGCCTGAGGCGGCGAGGCCTGTCCGGGCCGGGGGCTGCTGACGGGGCGGGGCCGTGAGGGCACCGCTGGGGGCGGAGCTGCGGGGATGTGACCCTGCTGGGGTGTGACCCCGCCCTGTGCTCGGCTTTGCCCTCAGGGGAGCAAAAAGCTGCAGGAGAAGTTCCTGAAGATCTCCTCCACGCTGTACGTGGGCAACCTGTCCTTCTACACCACCGAAGAGCAGATCCAGGAGCTCTTCTCCAAATGTGGTGATGTCAAGAGGATCGTCATGGGGCTGGACAAGATCAAGAAAACACCCTGTGGCTTCTGCTTCGTGGAGTATCCTTTCTGATCCCTGTTTGCAGTAAGCTCAGCTGTCAGAAACCCTGAAGGAGTGAAGCTCACACTGCTTCCTTCCAGGCACGTTGCTGCCTGCATTCCCACCACCACCCAAACTGCACTGCGTTGCCACGGGTGAAAGTCCTGCATGGATGCTGAGCCTTTGCATGGCCCAAGCTAAGGGCACGTGTTCACGTTCTCACCTTGGCTTCACACCTGCAGAACCAGCAGAGCGATTTGTGGCGCTGTTCCCAAGCACAGGGAATGCGCTCATACACGTCGTGCTGTGAGCTGTCTCTGCAGAGCTCTCCTGTGAGGCCGGTGCCTCCTGCTCAAATTCAGTTGAGTTTAATATGGTATAAAAAAGCATCAGGTTTCTTGCCCTTAGCAAGGTTTTAATAATTTGTTTTATCTACTTGTGAAATAAGTGATCCAAAGCTATTTCTTGTCTGTACAGGTACTAACATTACAGTCAGAACCTGAGGAAAGAGTGGGAGCTATTTTCAGCTTGGATTTATACGAGTGCAGCTTTTTGATCCCATAGAAAAGAGCAGGAAAAGTAGAAAAGGCTGGAAGGCAGGGAAGGCTCTTCTTCTTCTTAAATACAACGGTTTGTTATTGTTGGGTTTTTTTCCCCCTGCAGGCAGCAAAATAGGACGTTTAGTTTTCCTTATAGCATGTTTCAGGTATTACACGAGAGCAGATGCTGAACACGCAATGCGATTTATCAATGGCACGCGGCTCGATGACCGCATTGTTCGGACAGACTGGGATGCAGGATTCAAGGAGGGACGGCAGTATGGAAGAGGAAAGACTGGTGGACAGGTAAAGGCAATACCAGCTCAGACCTTGAATACAATCCCCCTAGAGCAGTGCTGTTTTGCTCGTTTTGTCTCATGCGGAACAAAGTGCAGATGGTAAGGACCCAGCAATGAATTTTAGGTGAATTTGGTAACTAGTGCTACCTTGGTATTAAGAGCTGGAAGCGTAACTATGGCTACAGCTGGACAGGACTCCACAATTCCTGACAGTACAAGCAGAATTTTCCCTGTTCCAGGGTGTTAACTCTTTAAATGATGCAGAATTTGAATGGAGAGGGGGCACAACTTCTAGATCAATCTCATGATCCATCAGTTTGCCCTGTGAGAAGCTAAATTTCCCTTGCAGATTTCTGGAGGGCTGGGGAAGGGAGAAATGCTCTGGAGGCCAAGCCTAGCAATTCAGAAAGTTGGAAAAGCAATTCAGGAAGCTGGATGACAAAGCTGAATCAAAATATTTTGGGATCTTTGCTTCTTCTCTAAAAAGACCTCAGACAGCAGATGTATCTTCATTTGTTGCATGCACCATCTGTTTGGTGGATTGTTTGAAGGGATTTCAAATTGAGTCAAAGGGCTTCTCACCTAAACTTCATTTCTCAACCTACTGAGCAAGGAAATGGTGATGATTCTGAAGCCTAGCGTGATGCTAATACATGTGTTACTGCCTTGCTCCAGGTGCGAGATGAATACCGGACAGACTACGATGTGGGAAGAGGCGGTTTTGGCAAGATTATACAGATGCAGAAGGCAAATCAACAGCCTGCAGTCTATTAATTGCCTCATGAGTTCTAGCTCGTAGAGGGCTCTGTTCTCCTTGAGCTAGCAGTGTTCTTGCATTTTGGATTGGGGTAGGGAGTGAGATCCAAGTTCCAGCAAAAGGTGACCCTCCTTAGACTGTGGATATACATGTGTTCATTCCCCCTTTCTTCTGGGTTAGAGAGGATGTTCTGTGCTGATACAGGGCAACAAGGGAAACAAATGGACAACTCTGCAGGATTCTGGTAAGAAGAAATGCAGCATGTCACATGCACCTCATGCTAGGATGTTCTCTTTGCATTACAGCTACGCGGTTGGCTTCTTCCAAGCCATGATTACAGCTGTGGTTGCTCTCAGATGGAACTTTGCGAACTGTGCCGCTGTTGGAGCCCTCTAGGTGCCTGGGCACCTTGTTGGGATGCACAGAAGTTTCAAAGTTCTAATTTACAAGCTCATCTGCTTACAAAGCAGTTTCACTGTTTGGATGAGAGAAGCTGAGCAAGGTCTTGCTGTCCACTTGGAGATGCTTGCCTGTACATCTAGCCCTTGGGTTGGTCAGGGCCTGCAGAGCCTTTCTCTTTATGATGCCCCAGTGCTGCCTGCTTTTTCAGATCCTCACTGTTCGGCATGATTTTGTTAAAAGTTTCTTTCAATTTTTTAAATAAACAGTGAGTCCTATACCTGCTGCAATCTGTGCATCATAACCTCTGGCTCTATGGCAAGAGCTGGAGTGAACATTTCCTGATGGTATTTTTAAGTTGCTGTCACTTGCAAACACAAAATGGAGAGCATACTAAAGGAGGGCACAAGTCTTCCTGTATTTCTGTTGGCTTCCCTCTTTCTAGTAGCTATTTCTCTTCTGCTTTGCAATAGCTGATGGCTGATATCAGAGGGAAACTGCTTAGAAAGTGTACAGCTGATCTGAATAAGAAGTCCCTATGTTTCATACCAACAGATTCCGGGAAAAGTTGTGATCTTGTCAATTGCTCCACAGTGTGAGACATATATGAAGCAATGCAAAAGTGTAATGTGCATTTAAGAGAAGAAGGAACCAGAAACTCCCTTCCCTATGTTCATGGTAGACTTTCTTCCCCATTTAAGAGAAGCATGGCTGATGCTCTTAAATTTTTCCTAGGGTCCAAACAAGAGACCAGAGAAGACTAAAACCCCCACTGATCTGTCCCCCAAAACCTCCCAGCCAGGATTAGTGATTTCATTGGACAAATTAAATTCTGACTAATTTGGTTTAGAATGATGTAAATAATAGTAGCTGCTCCTTGTCCAGTAGTATGTAATCATGATTTTTCATGCACTGTCTCATCCAAGATAATACATACTGTTCTACTGCACACCCATGTGTAGCCCAGGCATATAATTTAAATTATTTTAACTCTCACAGCTGAGGAGAATGGAATGGTAGCAGTAATGTCTTGAAACGTCTCCTACTTGCTTGTTTTGCAAGTCAGGTTGCTGCATTCTGACAGCTGTCACAAGTCTTGAAGGAGCTGCATGTTTAGACCTCACCTGACTGAAGAAATGACAGAGTTGACAGGCCTGTGATACGAGCTGCCCCTGAGATGCAGTGAAAAGGAGCAGGATGTTGAATTTAAAGGGAAAGATCTAAGCAGTTGTCTGCCCAGCCTGGCAAAGCAGCATCACATGAGGTCCTGCGGGGAGGATATAGATTACAAAGAAAAATTGCTTGGGCAAACAGCTAGCAGAAGGGAAAATGTGAGAAAGACAAGGAAATCTGCTGTAAAACTCTTCTATTAGCAACAGAATCTCATGTATATGAGTTAGGGAAACAAGGCAAGCTCCCAGTTTGCTCCTGATATGGCCTGTTGGTCATGTAATTCCTACGTGTGTTACAGAACATGTAGAAATCTGTTCAGCTGAGCACTGCGTGGGCTGTTTCATGACTGTGGCAGGCATGTCTGTCTCTGCTTTTCAAGATACTACAATTTCTTCTCTGCACAGGTCTACATGTCCTGCTCATTTCAGCCTGGAGGGAGAGTACCTCCCTCCTTCAGCAGGTCCCAGTGTTGGCAAGCTGTGCACCATTCCCTTTCAGCATAACATTTGCCAAGAGATTTGTGCTGACATTTATTCAAATACATGTATTTGCTTAAAAGAATCCATCCCAAATACTACAGCTGCAGTAAATTCCTTCCTGCTAAAGCCACCCATCCCACAGGGAACCAAAGAGAGATGAGAAGGTTTACAAGTAGGTAGGCAATCCCAGCTCTTAGCCTGTGCTGCGGCATGTAGGTACCTACATGGCACCACACTGCAGCAGTCAGAAGAGCCACCCTTGCCAGGGGTGTGATCAAAGACCAGAGCTGCCAGCATGCTGGAGCAGCCCCTCCTGCCCTGACTGTACTCCTTGCTAGAGCACTGTGCCCAAAAACCTCAGGCTCCAGGGTTGCTTTTCAGGCATCTTTCATCAGGCACACAAAGGCGCCGTTAGAAGAAAAAGTCCTTTGTCCTCACAGAACTGGGGCAGTGCCGAGCAGGGCAGCACAGCCAACAAACCGAGACACCTGAAGTGACCCAAGGGAAACAGTGCAGCTGGGCAGCAAGCCTGTGGCTGCTTCTCAGAGCTACTAGCAGTTAACCTGCTGCAGCCCAGGTCTGGCTCTTTTAGCAAAGAACTCCGATGCTGAGTTCACCAAAGGAGCTTACACGCTCTTCAGGCTTAGCTGAGTCTCTCCACTGGATCCCATGTGCTTTGCAGAGACCCTATTACTCCATGACAGAATGAAGTTTAGCAGCAGAGCAGTTTTGGCAGGCCATGCTCCTCCTCTCACTCCTCAGCCTCATTCTCACTCACGAAGACCACACTCAGAACCGTCTGCACTGGGGAGGGGAGGAGGAAGGCTCCGACTCTCATTCATTCTGGCAGCTTTTATAGTCCCCTTTGATCCAATAACAAATCTGAGCAAACTTGGGAGCAGTCAGACGAACAGCAACGTTATAGTCGTGCTGCTCCCCCCCCACTTCCAGCCACTGATGCCCAGAGAAGATGCCAATCACCTTCCTCTCCCACTTGTGCCGCACGGGATCCCACACCTTGCCATACACCCCAGAGCCAGATGCGCCAGGCCTGGCATCACAGTGCTGGTAGATGAGGTGTGCCGTCTCATCCTCCACCCCACAGAAGCGGTATACCAGCTCTCCCGGCCGGTCACTGTCAAACCCTGAGAAATGAATCCTCTTCCCAGCCATTTCCTCCGCCGCCGGAGCCACCGCCAGCTCCATGTGCGGGCGCCGGTGTGGTCTGCGCAGCTCCAAAAGGGCGTAATCGTAGTCCATGCTGATGGAGTTGAGGCTCCGGATCCAACCCTTGGGCACCTGCGTGCGCCGCACACGAGCCCAGCGCATCACCGGCCGCCCCGTGCCATTGGCCGGCGTCAGGAAGCCCACCTTGATCTTCCTGGCACCCTTCACGTAGTCTTGGCCATCGTGGACGCAGTGGGCAGCCGTGAGGACGTGCTGCTCGGACACCAGCACCCCCGTGCACCCCGTGGAGATCTTCACTGTGGTGGAGAAGGGGTAATCCATCAGGAAGTGATCCCCGCTGATGGAAAACCGCCCATCCGTGCCGTAAATCTGTCGCTTGCGCCGCGTGCGCCTCTTCGGCCACCTCCTCTCCGTGCCGCCCTCACCGGGGCTCAGCTCCACTGTCGTGAGGGTGCGGGTGCCGTTGGCATACAGTGTCTCATAGAAGAGGTACTCCTGGAAGTCCTGGGGGAGCAGGGCGGCCTCCCTCCGGACACACACCTCGTCACAGCGCGTAGCCAACTCCAGCACGGGCCGTGCCGAGAACCGCACTCTGCCCAGCTGCAGCGTGGACCGGGGAACGAGGGTGGGAAGCGAAGTCCCAGCTGCAGTGCTGGGAAGGAAGGAAAGCAGAAGGATGGCAACCACCTGGCAGCGAGTCATCTTTCCAGACCTGCAAAGGCAAAGCAAGGAGACCATTAAGCCTGCCCGATTAGAGCCAGCCACCTGCTGCGGCTCACGGCTGGGGGATTATCGCATGCACGTGGCCCCTCACCAGCTGCTGGGTCGTGCACGCTTAAGCTGCTGCCTGGAGCTGTGTGACTAACTAGAGATGATAGAAATCTACCCCAGCCTTTGATCTCTTGCAGCTCTTTTGGATGGCAGTGGCCGGCGGTGCTGCAGGAGTATTGCAGGAATACCACGAGTGGATGAGTTTCCTCCATCACACCAGAAGTCCTGCTGCTCTGACCTGGATCCCCTGCATTCCAGGGCTCAGCCCCACCAACAGGGCACGTCCCACCCCGCAGCTGCAGCACCCGGTGACCCGCGGGGAGGATGAGGAGGTGTGACAGTACCTGCTGCCTGCAGAGGGAGACGACAGCTCTGTCCCACTGTTCCAACAGGGGAGAGGAAGGTGCATGAGCTCCAGGGCTACACCTGAGTTGAAGTATTTGGTGTCACAGTGCGGCGAGGACAAGGCAGCCTGTGTTAACTCCGAGGTGGATTGCTGCACCCCATCTAAAACTCAATCCGCCATCGCTCCTCCACGTGCCAGGGCCACCCCGTGCCTATGGGGCAGGTTCTACAGCCCCAGCTCCCTGCACCGCTCAGCTCTCTGCTCCCATCCCGCCCTCAGCATACCGAGATGGACACATCAGCCGGAGCACAGGACGAGCCCCGTGTCCCCCAAGGCAGCTGGGGTCTGCGTGGACACGTGGCAGCACGCTGGGTTATGAATGTCGCAGGGGAGTGGGGGTGGAGCCATGCAGGGAGGCTGAGAGCCACAAGCTCTGCTCTCCACACCCTGACCCCTTGTGCTGCAGCTGGGCCTCAGCCAGGACTTCCCCATCCACTGCCCCTCCAGGGCTCATCCAGCAGTGCCGTGCTCCGGGGAAGCCCCATGGGCGTCCCTGGCATTAAGGAGCCAAAGTTCATCCCTTCAGCCCCTAAGGAGCATCTCCCCAGCTCCCCTCCATGTGATGGAGCACCACATCCCTCCAGGAGGATCTCATCCAGCGAGGCAGCGGTTAAAGCAGTGGGAGCGGCGCAGACATTTCTCTGGGGCCTTCAGCTTGCTCAGGCTCCAGGGCCTCATCACCGCCTCCCCAGCGATCTGCTGGCTGGATAAGGAGACGGAAGGCTGCTCCATGCTGCCCTGGGGCTGGAACAGCATGGCCCACGTGGGCGACTGTGGGCAGTGCCGCGCTCATGGGCCCGCACAGGGACGCGGGGCACAAGGACATGGGGTGCAGTGGGGTGGCAGCCCCTCTCCTCCCCGCGGAGCCCTGGGGCTGAGCCATGGGGCCCTCCCTGCTGGCCGAGCGCTGACCCCGCTCCGCTGCCAGGAAATGAGGAAACCCACGTAAGATCCATCTGCCCTAAATTAGTTTATTTATTTCACAAAATAATCTGTCAGGGCTGATTGAGACCAGGCCGGAATCTGGGAAATCATCTTCTCCCGGGGATGCGGCCCAGTTCCTGGCCGTGCCTCCCCTGCAGGCCCAGCGGGAGCCCCAGAGGCTATTTCTGAGGTCTTTTCAGCAGCGCTGGGACACGATGACACACTGCCACATGGCACGGGGCCCAGCCTGCTGCTGGCCCACACCCCGGTACCAGGAGCATGGGGCTGGGCGCCCTACAGCACTGCTTCCCATCGGTGTGTGCCCGTGGTGGCAAAAGACACAAGGACAGACTGACGCCAGCCCCCAGCTCAGCCTGCAGGACGCAGGCATTGAAGTGAGATGCAGCTGAACCAACAGAGCCAAGCAGTTAAAGAAAAAAAAACCCCAAACCATTTAGACTGCAATAAGTATAAAAACTGACACTAAAACCCCAATTGTGCCAAGGCATACAAGGTTGGATACTCATGTCTACACTGCAGACATCATCACAAGCAGCTGAGTGTGATGCTCACACCAAGCAACATGAGTCCAGCAGCACAGGGCTCAGCACGGGCATGGGATCGTAGTGGGGCTGTGGGGCACTGGGCAGTACCAGGATGAGGCGCTTCCAATCTCAGTCATGACTGCACTGACACAAATACAGCAGTACCATCACATGGAGTGTCTCGTGGGCAGGAGGAGCAGGATGTGACAGCAGCTTTCACACTGGGACGGCCGTATTGGTGTCAATGCCCCTCGGCGGGGTGGGAACGCAGGGAGCAGCCCCCGGGCTACAAGCATTCCCCCAGCCCGGGGTCTCCTCTCCACGACCGCTGCTCGGTGAGGGGAAAGGGCAGCGCACGGCAGAGTCTGGGCTCAGGCCCCACAGGGTGGCTGTGATGAGCAGTCTTTGGTCCCAATACTGACAGTCCTCCGAGTACTGATGTTGATCACCACCACCACCTCTCTCAGATTGCAGCAGCCCCAGGGCTGAGCTCCATCCCCGGGTGGTGTAGAGGGTTTTCAGTCCTGGAACTTCGGAGCTCTTTTGCATTTTTCCCTTCCACGCTGTTCCGAATGCCGTAGCCAAAGTATATCAAAAAACCTGCAAAAGTTCCTGCTATGAGACACATGGGAGGAAACAGCCTCCCCAGGCCACCAACAGATAGAAGCCGGAGAAATGAGATACCCGCAAGGCTCGGGGCACCACACTCCCCTCTGGGACACCTACCCACAGCCATCCAGACGGCAAAGCGCACCCAGGTGCCGGTACTCAGCTGCACCATCAGCAGGATGTTAACAAAGATGCTGCAGAGTGGAAGGAGTGGGAGGAAAGGTACCTGCGAGGGACAAGAGGTGCCACCTTAGCCATGCCCAAGGGACCTGGCCAAGCTAGAGAATGCTTTGCCACTTGCGTGCCTGGATCCTGCACCAGCCTTGGGTGCAGAGAGGTGCAGAGCTCTTGGAGGCTGCGCTCACCTTGAAGTTCAGCCGCACATTGCTCTGTGGCTGCCTCCAAATGATGATGGTAACGATGAGCAGAAACACGAGGAGCACCACCAGGCCCAAGATACAGACCTCGCTGCCCTCCTTCAGCGCATTCGCCCCGACAGTCAGCACCACGCAGATGGCCGTTACCAGCGCAGCTGCAAGAGAAGAGCCCATCACCGTGCTGCACAGACCTCCCTGCCGCTCTGTGGGCTGCTGGACTGAGCCACCCCCTCCTCGTGGTCACATACAGGTCCTCCAACACCCACCCCAAGGCCTCAGGGAAGCACTTTACCAGGAGGAACTCACCAGCCTGGCAAGCAGAGGGAAGCCTGTTCTCAGCTGGGCTCAAACCCAGTTCTGGCGCTTCCCCAGACCCTACTGGGGTGCCCTGCTCTGCTTACACAATGAAACCATTGATGCATCAACCAAAGCTCCCCAGGTCTGCAGGGACCAACATGCCCCAGCCCCTGGCACAGCAACGAGCCAGCGATGTGGCAGGACATGCAGGAGCCGCTGCCTCCCACTCACTCACCCATGATTGAGGCACAGACGTAGACGATGCGCCCCGAGAGCGCCGTGGGAGTGTCTGCAGATGGACTGAAGAGTGCTGCAAAGGACAGCGTCTCCTTCTGTTTGGTGCCCGTGGCAGCGATGTTTGGGTTCATGACAACCCTCTCCTCCTCATTCCCATTCAGCTCCAGCATCTCCATGGCCTTTGGGGAGTTCAGCTGCTCAGACTGGTACCTGCACACAGCAGACCTGCTCAGTGCTGCACGAACTGCAGCGCAGTGCGAGGAAGTTCCAACCCCAGAGCTACAATAGCACCCATCGTTCCCCTCCTCCTCCTCCAGCCCCCTGCTGGGAAGCAGCAGTCCCATGGATGGCACAGGCTGCCCAGGGACTGGTGGGGTCACCATCTCTGAAGGTGTTCCAGAACCATGGAAATGTGGCACTGAGGGACGTGGTGATGGGCATGGTGGGGTGCTTTGGGGTTGGACTTGGGGATCTTAGCGTTCTTTTCCAACCTCAGTGATTCTATGGTGAGCCTGGAGGCCCCAAGCAGCCTCCATTTCATGGCTTGAGCCGTGGCCACAGGCCCCATGCTGTCTACAAGGTGCATCCACCCAAGGGACCGTGGTGAAGGGAACAAGGCATAAGAGGTGGCACCCACCGGAGGATGAGCACACACACAGCGACCAGGGAGTAAGCCAGCAGCGTGCCGATCGACATCAGGTCCACCAGGTCTTTCAGGTCAAGCAGGAAGGCCAACACCGCTGCAACAAGGACGGAAAGCATGAGCACAGCCCTGGGCTGCACGCCGATTGAGCACAAGATGGCCACCAGGAGCGTTACCTGCGAGCATCCCTGAGGTGATGGTGGCCAAGAGAGGAGTCTTTGTGCGACTGTTGATTCTGGAGAGGAACTTGAAGAGCAGCCCATCCTCCGCCATGGCGTAGATCACACGTGGCATGGGAAACATGGAGCCCAGCAAGCTGCCGTGGGGAGAAGTGGCTCAGGGCTGGCCAGAGGGCCAGCAGCCAGGGAGGGAAGGGACTGGCTTGTGCCAGGGGAAGGACGGAAGTCACACAGGGCAAAGCCTGGGACAGGTATCCCCAACCCTGCGCTGGGCCGGGTGACACCACAAAGAGAAGTCGATCCTACCTGGTGGAGAGTGCACAGAGTGAGCCAATGGCAACAGCATAGCGGGCAGGCTCCCAGCCCACCGCCTTGAAAGCCTCAGGCAGCGGGCTCTCCTTGTTCAGCAGGAAGTAGGGCACCATCAGCGTGAGGGCCGCGGAGACCCCAAAATAGGCCACAAAGCAGATAAGGAGGGACACGATGATTCCAATGGGGATGGAGCGCTGTGGGTTCCTGGCTTCCTCCCCTGTGTGGAGGAAAGAGGCAGAGTCCGTCCCCATCCATACTTGCGACCGTGCCCAGCCCCACACCCCAGCCTGCAGCTCCAGCTCCTGGTAAATCCAGCTCTCTGCATAAGCACTAGTGTAGCAATGCAGCAATGCACCCACGGTGCCCTCTGCCCTGAGCTTTTGCTCCTTGCAGCACTGCGCTCCCCACCAGAGGCTCTGCAGCCAGCGGAGGAGGCTGCAGGGAGGCACAGAGGCCGTGCAGAACAGCCTGTACCAGCAACCTGCTGAGCAGAGTCCTGGGGGAAGGAGAGGAAATGAAGAGGGCTCCTTGCGCGCCAGAGCAACGAAGTTCATGCAGAACAGACATTTTAAGAAAAAAAAAAAAAAAACCTAATATTGCTGAAGGCCAGGAAATAAGCAGAAGCAGCAGCAATTCCCAGCACTCGGCTCTGCAGCTGGAAGGCTCCCTGCAGCCCTGTTCTCACCACACCTCGCAGGGAGCCTTTGATATGGGCAGCTGAGGCCCTCTGTGCGGTGCAGCTGGGGACGGGCTGTTCCCACAGCAGCAGGGAGCACTGCGCTCCTCCCAGAGCAGCTCCACCAGCTGCCCCGCTCCAGGCATTCTCTACCTGTGGTGGCGATGCAGTCGAAACCCACGAAGGCATAGAAACACGTGGCAGCACCCATCAGGACCCCTTCCAGCTTAAAGGGGACGAACCCACCAGAGCCGAAGGATTTTATTCTGGAAGAAGGGAGGACAGCGGTTGGGGCATCAACACACAACACAGCACCAGCCCTGTGCCACGTACCAACGGACAGACCCCATCGTGGCACGCTCGTTGTCCTCACCTGACCTCCTCTGGATCGTCTGAGTCCGTCAGGTTGATGTAATCCTCCACCGTGAGCTGCCAGTTCTTGATGTCTCCCTTGATGCAGCCGGCGATGAAGACGAAGGCCAACACCAGCAGGTTCACCGCCGTGAAGATTTTGTTCACCAGGGCAGATTCGCTGACGCCGAAGGTCAGCAGTGCTGGGGACCGAGGGGTGAACGGGCTGCACCTGCACTGCATCACCGCGGTGCCACCGAGCCGCTCCGACACACTCACCAGTGAGCAACGCGATCAGGATCAACGCAAAGAAGTCCGGGCGCTCGGCCAGCACCCCCGGCAGGTGCAGCGCGGTCTTGTTCATGAAGAAGGTGGAGATTTGGTTGCCGATGATGTTGTCGAACGCCGCGCTCCAGGCTCGGGCCACGCTGGCTGTGCCTGGCCAACAGCAAAGCTGCTTATCGATCCGAGCCCTGCACGTGGCAGCGCTGAGACAAGCCGAGGCAGAGCAGCACCAACGCCATCACGCAGCCACGTGGATCCCCAGAGCACCCAGCCCACATCCTGCCCCCGTGCCCCGCTATGGTGCTGCTCACCAGGACATACGTCAGCCCCACACTCCCCAGAGCCACGTACCTATCACGTAGGACAGGATGAGGTTCCAGCCGGTGGTGAAAGCCCATATCTCACCAACCGTGACGTAGCTGTAGAGGTAGGCAGAGCCAGTCTTGGGGACACGGGCTCCAAACTCGGCATAGCAGAGTCCAGCAAGTATCGATGACAGCGCGGCCAACAGGAAGCAGAGGATGATGGATGGGCCAGCAGTATCCTTGGCCACTTCCCCTGTCAGCACATACACACCAGCACCCAGCGTACTGCCCACGCCCAGGGCGATGAGGTCCAGCGTGGAAAGGCAGCGAGCAAAGCGCGTCTCTTCGGAGCTCAGATCCACCACGCGCCGACGGATCAGCTTTTTCCCAAGGCTGCTCATTTTTCCCCCAAACATTTTGTCTTCTCCCGGCTCAGCTGCTCAGAAGCCCTGCAAGAGAAGTTTTGGAGCAGCGTGAAACTCGTGGAGCTGAAGCCATGCAGCAATGCCACCGCCACCCCGCGGGAGCAGCGGTCCCTTGGATGACCCACTGGCATGGAGCCCCCGGCACATCACTGGGATGGAGACGAGCAGCGCAGGGCTGCACGCCCACCTGCACGGCCCCTCCACCAGGAATGCGAGCTGGAGACAAACCCAGCGAGTCCACGGCACGAAATGGGCTCCTTAAGCAAACACTGTGTGGTCCCAACCCCGAGGGCCTGGGCACATCCCACAGCTCGCCCTGCTGTCTCTGAGCAACTCCCCACGTTTGGCACACAGAGATCCCTCGGCCCAAACTTGACTGCTGGCAACGACCCTCCCAGCGAGGTGTGTGGGTGTGCGCAGAAGCAATGGCAGGTAGACAAAGCATGCCGGGCTGAGTCACACAGCCACATTCGTTCCTTCCAACATCAGCGCTGCACCCTCGCTGGGGCTGCATGGCCAGACACGCAGTGAGCACAGCGTGAGGCTCCCAGCACGCATCCCCTGCATACGGACAGCCCATGCCCCAGGGCTGCGCGTGGGTCAACGTGCCACAGCCCACACCCCCAGCCCCACGCTCAGCTATCCCCAAAATGCTCTGGATCGTGAGCAGCCCACAGAGCTGCCCAAAGGGAACGGGCACAGAGTGAGAGATGTGGCTCTGGGCAGCCCGGTGTGGTGGTTGGCAGCCCTGCACATAGCAGGGGGTTGAAACCAGACGATCGCTGTGGTCCTTCTCAACCCGGGCCATTCTGCGGTTCTGAGTGAGATTCTATTCTAAGCCCACCAACACGTCGGCAGAACCACAGAATCTCAGGGCTTGGAGGGGACCTCTGGGGCTCACGGAGTCCCAGCCGTACCGCGGGTTCCTACAGCACGTTATAAAGGCGGGTCCTGACTATCCCACGCACGGAACCCCCCACGCCCCGGGCTGCCCGCTCCGCCGCCCCGTACGGTAAAGGCGCTCCTCGCGGTGTCGGCATGGAACTCCCACGTTTCATTTTCCCGCGTGGAGCGGCGCAGAAAGCGCGGGAAGGCGTGGAGCGGAAACAGCGCCGTTCGGACGGGCGCGCACCGACAGCAGCCGCTCCTCCGCCCCACCGCGCGGCTGATGGAAGCGGCGCCGGTTGCGCTCGGAAACGCGCGGCCCGCAGCGACTCACCGGCACGCTTCGGTTCGGGTCTCGCCGCGCTCCTCCCCGGCTCTGCCGCCCGCACGGTTGGGGAGCAGAGCAGTTCCTCCCGCCGAGGAGAAGCTCCCCGTCTCACCGCGCTCCGCCCCGGCACCGCCCTCGTGAGTGGAAGCGAAGCCCGCCCCGTGCGCCCATCCCGGCCCCGAGCGGCGCCCAACAGCACGGGCCGTCCGTCCTGCGTGCACCAGTGCCCCCAAATCGCGGATTTAGGGAAGGAAAAAAAAAAAAGAAAGAAAAAAGAAAAAAAAAGAACAGATGTGACCGGGATCCCTGCGATGCCCCGACCCGCTCCCCCGGAGAAACGCGGAGCGGCAGCTGTGCGGTGCTGCCCCACGGACGGCCAGGCCGAAGGCGGCTGAGGTCTCCCAGAGCCCACGTGCGGCGGGGCAGAGCTCAGGGCTGCTCGGGGCTGCTCGGGGCTGCTCGGAGGTGTGGGGGTACGCCGCGGGGCACAGCTCGGCCCGGCGGGCGCAGTGGGGCTCAGCCCGACAGCCACGTGCTGTGCGGGCAACGGTTCCCCGGCCGGGCGCACGCTGCTCCGGTACGGCAGGAGAACGGACAGCAACAGGCGGTGAGGGGATGGGGAAGAGCCGGCTCCGGAGAACTGCTGGAAGCTACGCCGCTTTTTCCTTACAACAGCAGCGAGGCTCCCGGCAGCCCTCCCTCCCCCCCGGCGCACCCCGCAAAGCTCTCTGATGCAATCGGGCACCGCTGTGTCGTTCGCTCAGCGGCGGCTCTAGGAGGCGGCCACCCCCCGTGCACGGCGCTGAGCTCCGGGGGGGGCCCGCAGCGGGGCAGGGTGCTGCGGATCCCGGCAGGCGCCCACCCGCCCCGACTCGCCTCGCCCCGGAGGTTGGGGAAACAAAAGGCCGTGCTCGGAAAACCCGTGAGCAAAACGCAATGGAACGGCGAGGCGGCATTTTGGATATGACGCAAGAGCGGATCTCTGTTTCCGCACGGACGAATGAATGAACGGTGCCCTCCATACCCCCCGGCTGCTCCCGTAAGAAAGGAAACGGACTCACGCTGTAGATACGGTCGCCCCTTGCAGCCTCGCTGTCGGCTGTACGGCCACCCGTCGCGCTTCCTGCCCCCCCGCCCCCCCGCCCGCCCCGGGCTGCCACCGCCACGTGGCACGGCCGCGCTGAAGCCTCACTCCCTGCGGCGCGTGGGCAGCGGCGCCGTGGGGGCTGCGATGGGGCAGCGGTGGGGCATTCCCGGCCCGGCGCTGTGGTGAAATAAATGCCCGGCCCCTGAAATACCCAGAATTTCGGCAGTGGGCTGAGCCACTGGGACTCGCCTGTTCCCAGAAGTCGTTGTACGACAGCAGCGCTCCGGATGATGCTTTGGGACACGGGGCCAGGACAGACCCGCCCGCTCGTTTCCACACCTCCCGTACGGCTCCCATTCATCCTCACGGTGCCCCGTCCTCATCTCATCCAACGCGAGGCCTGGATCCAAGCACGTGTCCCAACAGGAGCTGCAGGAAGGCAGGCAGCAGCAGCACTTGCTCAGCCAGCGCCACGTGGGAGTACGGGCAGCTCCAGCCCAGAAAGGGAGCCAAAAGCCCTGCAGAAGCGGCCCCAAATCAGCCCTTGGAGCCCCATCACCTCCCATGGGCAGAGCACAGGTGGGAGGCAGAAGACAGAGCATCCCCAGCAGCTGCTCGGTGAGCAGACAAAGGGACTCACAGCCACCCCCCAGGAAGGGGCAGGGGCTGCCCGTGGCACTCAGGGGCAGCCAAAAACAGCATCCTGAGACAAGAGGGGAGCAGGAGCACACCAGCCTGCCCAGCCCAGCCCCGGGGTGCTGCCAGCACAACGCAGCAGGGCTCTGCAGGGCCTCACCCAGATGCCGTGCAGTCAGATGAGGCACCCACGCCAACATACCACAGGCAGAAAGCAGCATGGCAGGGCTTGCAGGCAGTGCTTCCTGCACCCACAGGCAGGAATGGGGAAGAGCTGAGCCCCACGTGCTACCCTCCATGACCTACACACAGACCACCAGCTAAACTGGTGAGAAGCAGCTAACAGCCACAGAAGCCAAATGTGCCTTCAGAAAGAACTGGCTCTTCTCGCTTCCAGCAAGAATAAGGTTAAGGCAGAAACCTCCCCACACAGCTGCCTCCCACTGCCATGGTGTCACCAGCACACATCCAAGCATCCTTCTCAGACATACTTGGACTTGTCCAGAAAGGCCTCCATGCAGCCAGGCTGTGCTTCAGTCCATCATCACCAACCACCTCCTCCTCACATGCAGCAGATCCAGATCTGGCCTGGCAGAAGCCTGAGAGCTGTCCTTTCTGCCCAGCAGCCCGGGTGAGAGCAGGCAGCACAGAGCACTGCCCTCCGAGAGCAGACAGCAAACACACTGCAAGAATAGACAGGTTTATTTTAAATACAAGGAGTTAAAAAAGTCCATTTGTGCAAATGCTCTGTAAATATCACTGGCCCAGCAGCTCAGGTGCCTGGACAAGTCGCTGCCATCTGTCCCGTGTGCTGGGGGAAGCTGTCAGTCTCTCTCCCAGATGCCGCTGTTATCCTCTGCAGCATCTTCTAAGCAGATTCCTGGGGAACACGAGCAGCATTCCCAGCACTCAGGCCACAAGCTTTGTCCCTTCCACCCAGCAGCCCTTGGTGACCCCAGCAAGGGATCACCGGAGCAACCCTGCAACCTGCATGGAGGCGAGGGCTCACCCCAGCAAGGGGACATACCTGCTGCTCTGAGCTGAGCCTGCAAGGAGGAGATTGTCTGACAGTAGGCTTCACACTGAGCAGTCTTATCAGCTGGGGGCAGGAGGCAAGTCACTGCGTTCAGCCTGAACACCTCGCCCTCAGACCTCTCAGGGCAGTAGCAGGGCTCCCTTTCCACCCCCAGAGCAGCCAGCCCCACGTACCTAGCTCTCCTTTCACTCGCTCCAGCTCTTTCTTCACGTGCTCCAGCTCCTGGGACAGCTGGCAACCTGCAGGCTGGCAAGGGCAGGGTGTCAGGGGATGCAGTGACCCATGCAGCAGCCCAGCTCCAGCACAGGTTCTCCTGACCGCGTACCAGGACACATCCAGAATGTCAGGATGTATAAAAGTGACCGTGATACAAGCCATATGGGTGGGAATGTTTCAGAAGTCCCTTAGAAATTAACTGAGCAGAAGCCCGCAGTGCGCTCAGGGAGGACGTAAAGCGTGCAGCAAAATGCACAAGGCCTCGTGTAAACAGCAGGGAAAGGCTCAGGTGCCAGCTCAGAAACGGGCAGCCCCGGGCACTCCACTGCCTGCCACCTCTGCAGCCCACACCCCAGGGTGCACTGCGTTCATGGGGCAGCACACAGCTGACTCTTACCTGTGCAGCACAGGCTGCATCCCCACAGCCAGAAACAGCGCCAGGGTGCAGTTCTCTGAGATAAGGGGACCCCACACACACCCACGTCTGGTCAGCTTTATCTGTAAAGAGTTTTCACGAGAAATGTAACGAGAAATGCCTCTCTCCAATCAGGACACAGAGCTGCTCTAGACAAGCTGCACAGGAGAACCAAAGGCCTTTGAGCCCCTCCAGCCCCACAGCTCCTGCTGGCCTGGCCTGTTCAGGTGCTGCCCGTGGTGGGGAGAAGTGGTTCCCACATGGGTGCAAGGGGCCGGCCAGCACAGGAGGGCACCGAGCTACAGCAAGAGTGGCACTCGCCAGCAGGAGGCTGCCAGCTGCCCTGAATGGCTGTCCCTCTCCTTACACCCCAGGCAAAAGCCAAAAATCCAGCAGAACCCAGTACATAAATGCAGGTTCTTCCCATTACCTAACCTGGCCAGGACAGCTCCAGGCTGAGCCCAGCGGGCTGCAGGCAAAGGCCTGCATTCCTGTGTAGGACCAAACCCCCATCCTGCTCACCCACTCCTATGGCAATCCATGCTGAAAACAGCCGTTCTTTGTTCTCACCGTTTTCCATCAGCTCTCGGGTCCTGTTGCACACTGGTTCCTGTGGAGTCGATTCTGAAGTACGACCTGGGAAACAAAAATGAAGAGCATCCGGTACTGCTCAGAGACTGCCCAGGCAGCAGCCAGGAAACGCTGTCCTGAGAGTGACCAAGAGCAGCAGATTAATTCAGGCTCTTTCTTGGTGCCTCTCTAAGGGAAAGGAACTCCATGCAGCCTTGCTGCTCCGTGTTTCCGTGCCATTCGTCTGAGCCTAAGCACACACTGCCCCCTCCTGTCCTCAGTCAGGATCAGATTTGGACTCTGAAGCCGACCTGAGTAACCTCCCCAAAAGGAGCTCCCCTCCTCCCTGCCACAACATTGGAACCTCGAAGGCTTCTGCCCAGCCCACTCCCCCTTACCTGGGTGAGCACGCTTGGAAGAAGCCGCTTTTCCCGCAGGCTGCAATCGGGAGCGAGAAGCCACGGTAGGAATTGAGGTGGGAATCCTCTGAGGGGGCTGTCTGCGGCCCCCAGCTTTGCCAGCAGCTACGGTGGAAGAATATCACAGGCACAGGGACTGCAGGGACAGCGACAAAGCAGCCACGCCGTGCCACGTCAGGCAGCTCACGGCTCTGCCAGGCCCAGCAGCACCAGCACGTGCCACCCATGGGCCCATAAGAGGCACTGAGCCAAGGGACCGCCGGTCTATGCTGGCAGGAGGCCGAGCAGCGCCAGCACAGCTCTCGCAGCACAACCGCATTCCCTGGGCTCCTCCTTGCACTGCTGCCACGGCCTCCCCGCTCCCCACGCTCCATCCCTTCTCCGTGCCGCAGCCCGGGCCTTCCCCTTTCCCCCTTCTCGATGCAGCATCGGCCCACCGAGATCCCCCATCCCTGCACAATTACTTTCCGTCGCTCTGTCCCGGGGTGGCGCCTTGGGCCCGGCGGACGGCCGTGCCAGCTGTGAGGCCCTGTAGGTGGGATGCTGCAGCCCGGACTTGGCAGCCGGCATCGCCTTCAGCTTAGCACCTGGGGGGGGCAGGGAAGGCGTGCCGCAGCCTTACGGCAAAGCGGGCACCGTCCCCGGAGCCCCCGGGGCTCGGCTCACCTGGGGGCGCGGGCAGCTTGGCAGCGGGGGCACCGGGCCCTTTGCCAGCCCCCCGCGGCTCCGGCCCCACGGAGGCCCGCGGCCGGGCCGGGGACGGCCTTCCAGCGGCGCGGCGCGGGGAGCGGGCGGGGGGCCGGCCGGGGGGGAGCTGCCCGGCCCGGCGGGGCTGCGGGCGGGCCAGGCGGGAGCGCCCCCCGGCACGGGGCGAAGCGAGGCGCCGCGCTGCCCCCCGGGGGCGGCCGAGGAGGGCGGCTACGGGCGGACTGCCCGCGGCGGGGGGCGGCGAGGACTCGAAGGGCGTGGAGGTGACGAGAGGGGCGGCGGGGGGCGGCCACGGCGCGCCGCTCTCCGCCGGGCCGGGAGAAGGCCCGGGAGTGGCGGCGGAGCCCACGAGCAGGCGGGCGGCGATGGTGCGGCACTCGTCCTCGAAAAAGCTGCGGTAGAACGGGGAGAGCGGCGAGCCGGCCCCGTCCCGCAGCAGGTCGGGACGGCTCGGGGAGCGGCGCCGCGGCGCCGGCCGCTCCGCCCGCGACATCGCGCCTCCGCGCCGCTTCCGCCCGCACGAGCGCCCCCTGGCGGCGGGGAGGCCGCCCGCGCTTTTCGCTGCTCGGCGCCCCCTGCCGCGCGGGAGGCCCTCCCGCCGCCCCCCCCACCCGCCCCGCTGCCCGCAGGACGAGGCGGAGACTTGGCTTCACAGTGGTTTAATGCGAACGGAACCGGGAGGGTACACTGGACAGAGTGGGACAGCCGGGCGGGGGCTGCCCCGCAGCGGGACGCGCAGGACGAGGGGACCCTCCCTCCAAGCAGGGGCTGATGGGGACGAAGGACTTCCAGCAGCCACGCGGTCCCCGAGCAGCTCCATCCTGGCTTCAGCCCCTTCTCATCTCTCAGCCCCACTCCTCACCCTCAGCACCGGGCCCTCAGCAGAACACCCAGGAAACACTATGGAGACCGAAGGGGCGCGCACGGCAGGGAGCCTGGCAGGGACGGAGGCGGGGGGGGGGGCATCCACCGTGGGTCTGGGCTCCGAGAGAGGCTCTACCACACGCCACAGCCTGAACGAGTGCCCACAAAGCTGCCAGCATTGACCTGAGGAGTCCCTGAGCCTCACCCGATACAGCCAGGACAGCCAGAGGGGTCTCCAAAGGACAGTTCTGGTGCAGCGAGTTGCTCACGAGCCCTGGACGGTTCCCTGATCAGCCTTGTGCCTTCCACACTGTCACTGTCTAGCTCATTGCAAAACAAAGAAAAGACAAAAATCCATCAGTCCTTATCCTGTTCCACACCAAGTGATTAACCCAGAACTGACCCAGCAGCTCCCGCTGTCCCTTATTGGAGAGGTCGTGCCACCCTCACGCTGGGCTCCTCCTGCAGCAGCCAGCTGCTGTCACCTGTCACCACCACAACAGCCACGGCCACCTCCTGCTCCTCAGCCAGACCCATCTGCCCCTTCCGCAGCTGGGGCACAGGAGGAGGTCACCTGAACTAGAAAAGTCAATGCATTTTTAAAGCTTGAGCCCCCACTGCGATAGGCCAGGCTTGCCCAGCTTCTACACAGCAACCTGCTCACACACAGCATCAGGAGAGCACACGTCGTGGGAACCCCCCTGAGCTGCCTGCAGCAAGCGAGAAAGGAGCGGGACTGACACTAACACACCACACGGGTCTGTAATGCAGGAGGCTGAGCGCAGGGTTAGAGTAAGTCTTGGGCCTCAGCACTTCCAGACAGTGAAGAATGGGGGTTTCATGCAGGGTGAATGGGGTGGACGAGGGACCAACACACCCAGGCACCTACTCACTGTTTTGGATAAGCCTTACTAAAACTCTAATACCTGATGCAATCACTGACCAACATGACAATTGCTATTCTTCAGAGTCTCCTGCAGAGAAGCTTGGGGCTGCATGGACAGGGGAGTGAAGGTCATCTCATACCTTTCTGTACAGGGAGAGAGGCAGCTCCTACACCGTAATGCCACAAGCAAGTTCCTGCTCCACACCTATTCACACCTGCCGCTAGGTGCGGGACAACACATTCACTTGCATAAATCTTCATACCTTTAGGCCAAGACCACAGCCCAGAAGAACAAGCTGCTGCCAGTTACAAAAGAGGAAAATACTGAACAAACTGGGAGGTTCAAGAGAGGAAAAGCTGGTTCAGAGAAGACAGATTTAGTGTAAAAATAAATGTCATTTTTGCAGGAGGGAGGGTGGAATGGAGGAAGACAGTGCCAGGTGCTCCTACTGGCGCACTTTCCCTGGGACGTAATTCCTATCAATAGTCTCCTCTTGCAGGAACATATGTAAGCAGCGCTCATTCTGTGCCAGTGGGTGCCCAGCAATTCTAGAAGAAAACCAGAGGTGGAGGTTAGCACAGGCACCACCGAGACTCCCATGCACTGCCTACAGAAAATGTGTGAGAGAGGCAGAGCTCTCCACTCCCAGCAGCTCCCAGCATACCCACGCTGGCCTCAGTCCAAGGCCACTGGGTCAGTGTACAACAGAGCCAGAAAGATGCTCGAGCAGAGAGTTCCCCCCCACTGCAGGAGGTCAGGAGCATCCTGAGCCAACGCTGCCCAGGCAGCAGATCTCTGTAACATAACTGTTCTGCTAAGATTTGCTTCACTCTCTAAACAGCACTGAACACAACCTACACGGGGGCTTAGATTTGCTTCAGAACTAAGGTTTCATTACCTGGAAGCAGACAACATCCTTTAGCACAACACTAGGAGATCTAGATTCCTTTCTGGTCAACCCACAAACCCTCTTCTACCAGCAGCAGCTGGGAGAACAAGCAGGCAGCAAGCCCAGGGCATCAAGCTTACTTGTTAATAAACTGTTCTAGTCCCTGTCTCCGCTCCTCAATGAAGGACTCCTCAAAGATGCCTTCGTCTCCTCGGAACGGAAGCTGTCGTTTCAAAGCTTTTCCAGGCAGCGGTGGCACTACAATCTGAAAGCAAAGAATCACTCCTGTCAGCAGAACTGCCACTTGGGAGAGGGCATCCTTCATCATTTGACACTCATCACATGGCCAGAAATCGAGCCCCAGTGGCTGCCCACCACAGCCTCTCCTCTGGTCAAAATTATCACGCCGCCCACTTGCAGGAATAGGCATGTCTGAGCAAGACCTCACCTTACTGTCTCGTTCCAGCTCATTCTTCAGCCATTCAAAGTCACTGTATCGTCTCCTCACACACGACTCCTTCAATTTGAAGATTGGGAGATTTGTCTGTAATAAAGAGAAGCAGTTAATTTGCAGGGCACTTCAGAACTCAGAGAGCATTTCAACGTGCAATTGAAACCCAAAGCTGCATTCAGAAAACCAGGCCCCTCCAAGAGGGACGCGTCGCAAGAACACCCAGCTTGGTTATTCAGGACAGAACATAAGCACCAAAGCCCTTCAGAATCAAGCAAGCACTTGCTAGGCTACTTGGAGCCAGCCATTCCCTCCCCCTCAAGTTACTATTTCAGGAACACCCTCCGCACCCAGGGGCACACAGTGCTTACAGTACAGACAAGGCTGATTGTTTTTTTCCTCCCGAGTTCACTCCATTTTGAGGTGATCTACAAGACAGCTTTTCAGCCTCCTGCAGAGCAAAAGATCCTATCAACAGTGGTGTTTCCATGGAAGAAATAAGGGAGGAAATCTTGTCCCCGCAACTGCCCAAGGCCAGACTTTGTGCTACAGTCTCCTCTGGAAAGACTGCCTGCCCAGCAGACGAGCAGCTTTCTCCTATCTGCCCCGTGCCACTGGAGCAGCAGCTCCCCTTCCTTCTTCCTGACTCCAGGAGTCTGAAGACCGACAGCTCCTCAAACTTCACCTTTGCACTATCAATACGTTCTGAATCATCATGGGAGCCGAGGCAGCACAACCTCCTGACACACAGCACCCAGACACGCACACGTACTGCTGCAACACAGCTAACTATGTACAGACCAGGCTCTAAGCAACCTCGCCAAGCTGTAGACCGTCCTGCCCATTGCAGGGGAGTTGGACTAGATGACCCTTAAGGGTCCCCCTTCCAACTCAAACGATTCTATGATATCCCGCTCAGATCTGCAGAATAAAACTGCTTTCAAAGCACCTCTGCAGGAATTAGTTTCAGTGAGACAAAGGTCTGCTCGCTGCCATCTCTCTAGCAGGAAAACCAGGAATTATGACAAAACAAACAAATACCCAGCTCTTCTGAAAGGCGCTCAGCAGTCAAATCATGCTGTGACAGAAGGCAACGCCAGCACCACATCAGCCCAGAGGGAGCGTGTTTCGGGGGAAGCTCAATCCTACGAGCTCCAGCCGCAGAGCCCACAGCAGCTCGGCCCGGCCCGGCCCGGCCAGCAGCGCTCCACCTGCCGCACGCTCTCCACAACCACCGCACCTCTGTACGTCGGCCAAGTTTACCCCGAAGGGTCGGCCTGGCCGCGCCGGGGGCAGCTCCCAGGGCACGGCTGTGAGGCGAAGCGCCTCGTAGGGCCGCCGCCCCCGGCCCGGGCCCCTCAGGCCGCGCTCACGCCCTGCCAGGCCGCCCCCCGCCCGCCCCGGCCCCCGCGAGGGCCGCACCCTCATGCGGAGCTCGTAGCTGGTGTATCTGGCGCGGCCCATGCCCACGGTCTGCGGGTTGAAGATGTCGATCTCCAGGAAGTTGCTGGGCGGCCCGTACGCGTCCGTCAGGTCCTGCGGCTTGGCGTTCAGGCGCCGGGTGTCCGCCACCGCCGCCTCCGACATGGTGGTGCCGCCGCCGCCCCGCCCGGCTCGGCCCGGCCGCTGCCGCAGCCCGCGTTGCCCCGCCCGCGCATAACGCCCCGCCGCCCGCCCGCCGCCCGCATAACGCAGGGCTTATCCAGAGTCCGGGGCGGCCACGGCCACCCCACTCACGCATCCTGCGCCACCACTCGCGTAGCGCCTGCATAACGCGAGTGAGTATTCATAGCGCAGGGCGCAGACAATCGCAACCCCAGAACCTGTATGTTCGCCGGGGCCCCGGAACCTGATTAACACAACGAACAGGCTCGGGCCCATCGCGCTTTGCGCGCCGCTCCCGTCCCGACGCCGCGCTCCCACCCCCGGCGGGGCGGTGTCCGAACGAAGCGGTTTCCTCATAAGACACACCAGACCCACAAAAGGGTGACAAGACGGGTGAGGGCTCGGTTATGTAAGCGCGGCCGCCGCGGTGCCCGCTGGGAGCTGTAGGCACGCGGCCGCACCGCCTGCCACGCTCGCTCGTCGGAGCTACGCCCCCCATCTCCCCGCCCCTCCGGCGCGGTGCTCGCCGGGAGTTATAGTCCGCCGCTCGCCCTCGGCCACGCGCCGCGGCCTCGCCGGGACTACGTCTCCCAGCGCGCCCCTCGCGCGCATGCGCACAGCGCGGTGCTGCTCCCTGGTAAACAGAGCGGCGCGGCGGCGGCGGCGGCGGAGGGTTTGGGGCTGACAAAGGGGCCGCGGGCCGGGCCCATGCGCCGCCGCGGAGCGCCTCAGGCCCGGCGGGGCGCGGTGCGGCGGCGCTGAGCGGGGCTCATGGCGGAGGCGGGCGGCGCGGCGGCGGCACCGCCGGACATCGACCCGGACTTCGAGCCGCAGAGCCGGCCGCGCTCCTGTACGTGGCCCTTACCGCGGCCCGAGCTGCCCGCGGGCGCGGCCGAGGCGGGCGGAGCGGGCGCGGCGGCCGAGGAGGGCGCGGGCGGAGCGGCGGCGGCGGCGGCGGGGCCCGGGCGGGCCGAGGGGGCGCGGGCCGGAGGAGGCGGCGGAGCGGCGGCGGCGGCGGCGCGGAAGGGCGGCTCCCGGCGGAACGCGTGGGGCAACCAGTCGTACGCCGAGCTGATCAGCCAGGCCATCGAGAGCGCGCCCGAGAAGCGGCTGACGCTGGCGCAGATCTACGAGTGGATGGTCCGCTCCGTGCCCTACTTCAAGGACAAGGGGGACAGCAACAGCTCCGCCGGATGGAAGGTGCGCGGGGCTGCGGGGTGGGCGCGGGTCGGTCCTGTCCTTCTTCTCGCTGTCCCCGCGGCGCCGTTCCCGGCCGCGCTCACCTGTTGCCGCTCCTCGTCCCGCTGTGCGCCTCGCCGTCCGTGCCGGTATCGCGGCCTGGCGCCGTGCGGCTCCGCGCTGCGCGGTCCCGGGGGGCCGCCCCGATGCGGCGCTGTGTCCGGGAGCGGCGAGGAGCCCCCCGCAGCCGTGCCGCTCCGTGTCGGCGCCCTGTGCGCGTTCCTCGCGTCCTCACAGCTGTGCTGGAAGGAGCAAAGCTGCCGCAGAGGCCACGGCGGAGCTGCCGGAGGGTTTTTTAACTCGAGGCCGCGGCTCTTTGCAGCCCCACTGCGCGGGGCTCCGTGTAAATAACAGTTTCATAGCAGGGATTCTTGGCGTTAAGGGCCTCCTCTAAAAGCGTGCTCTGTCCGAGAGTCGCTCTGCAGGGACTGAGGACCTCTGCTGGAGTTTGGCAAAGGGAGAGCGCGTCTCAGACCTCTTCCCATCTGCCCTCTCGTCCTGCTCTGCACGTGGGCAGGTGCTGCGTTCAGTGAAAGACACGGCTCCGTTTCCATCCTCTGCAGGTGGCAGCTGCAGTGCGTGTGTTGTTTGGTCAGGTGGGCTCCAGCAAAGAGAAGGGGCAGTGTGAGAGCTGGGCTGTGAAATAGCCCCATGGGCAGCACTCATACGTACCTCACAGCGGGTGCCCCGGGTTTGGGGTGTGAAGGGCAGCACCACAGCGATGCTGTGCTCCTGTTTGCAGCCTGTGCTGCAGTGTGAGCCGGTGGGTTTGGGGCTTCCACGGCTCCGGCTCTGCATTCCTCTCCTGCGTGACTGAGCACAGTCAGCACAAAGAGTCGGTTTTGCTTCCAGCGGTGTGTTGGTGGGTCTGCCTGCAGCTGGCCCAGCTCTGAAGGGGCTCAGCGAGCAGCTGTGGGAGTCCTGTTGGCTGGAGGGAGGGCAGGAGTGGTGGGAAAGGTGCAGCTGTCTCAGCCCAGGTTGGCATGGGTTGACACAGAACTTTTTCCTACTGCATTTCTCAGGCTTCTCACAACGCGTGTGTAGTTTAGCTGAAATTGAGTAATTGAGTATCCGTCCATGTTTCCTTATGTTAATCTCTCCTTTGTGCAGGTTGAACCTTTAAGCTTCAGTTTGAGGCAGGGCACGGTTGTTCTTTTCGGTAGGTTTGGGGGGGCTCATGGCAGAGAGCTGTCCCACCTCGGGCTGTGCACGCTCTGCTGCTCCTGCTGTTGCACAGGCTCGTGTTCTTCTGGCAAACAGTTCCTGGAATGGTGTCTGTTCTCTTTAGGAATGTGTCTGCATCTGTTTGGCAACGGAGCCTGAGCCTGAAGTTGTGTCTTATTAAATGTATCCCAAGGTGTTGTGGGGGATTTGAAGCATTGTCCCCAGCCGGGTGCTGCAGTAGGTGGGCATGGAGGTTGGTAAAAGCATGGCTGTCCTCTTAGATGAACGTGCAAAGGGACTGTCAGCCTTGGGTTTGCTCTGAGTTTTCATTGTATACCATGCTTAGGATATGTAGTCAGATTTGACATTCAGAAAGATGGTAATGGGGGTCTGTGCACAGAGGAAAGCAACCCGTGCTCTGTTGCTGTTCTGCGATGACTTTTTCCTTGTGATGAAATTCCTTGGTAACCCTGCAGCCTGAGGGCTGCTTCATGCCATCCACACAGCCCCAGAGATGCGTGGGGAGCTCCAGTTCCTTCTGCTCGAGTTAAGGACTCTTCTGGGTGCAGCTTCTTCAGTGTTGGCCTGAATGAGTTTGGGGAAGGGAACCGAAGGTGGAGGTGCTGCCCAGTGCTGCTGGGATACCTTCAGCTCCCCGAGCTGTGATGCTCCTGCTGTTTTGGCAGACACACTGACGACATATCGCGTTGTGCAGTTCTAATAGAGAATTTTAAATCGGAAGTTAAAGAAGTGAACGCGTTTGGAGCATTATACACATCTGCTCTAGTTAATATAAACCCTGTAAACTCATTGTTGCTTCAGAATGGCTTTGCAGCTGCTTTACCCCCAGCACACAATGGAGGGAAACACAGCTGTTACGGTCCGTGAGGGTGTGACCTGAATCCGGAAAGCTCAGTTCTCGAGGAAGGTGCTGTTTGCTGTTCCTGAACTGTGCTGAGCGCTGTGCGAGGGGACAGACCTGCTGGGTGTGCAGTCTGTCTGCTCCCTAATGTAATTCAGCTGGAGTTAAGAATTAACCAGGCTGGGGGGAGAAGTGTGGGCACAGGGGTGTGCCTGCAGCCGCTGTAATCCCCTCGTGGGCTCTGCAAGCTGCTCCAGGATAAGAGGATCATTCCTTTCCGGCTTTCTGCCTGCGGGATGGGGGGCGTGGGGGCTTTGGGCCGAGCTGTGCCTTGCTCAGCAGGAGGACACAAACCCCTCCACGGCAGTCCCTGTGTGCTCCTGTTACACTCTGTGTGTCCGTGAGTACGAGCAGATCCAGCACGGCGGTGGGCACACAAAGAATATGGTCCCATCCAGTGCAGGGCCACGTTCCAAAGCCAGGCTTGTGACATTCTCCCAAACCCACCGTCTTCTCTTCTTTAGGAGCAGAAGGAACTTGAAGCTGGCCTCTTCCGCATCACTTCAGTGTAGGGAAAATCAGCCTTTTCCTATGCGTGCAGTGGAAAGGAAAGAACAAATGGCTCTGCAGCATAGCACTGGTTGCAGGAGGCTGAAGTGCTGCTCTGTGTTCTGGCACTTCGTGTTCGCTTTGATTCAGATGTGTGTGTGTGGTGCAGCAATTCCAGTGGCTGCACTGCAGATTACAATGAGGAGGGACTGCCCTGACTGCCACCGCTGTGACAGCAGCTCTGAAGGTCCTCCATAGAAGAGCAGCAGCCAGAAAGCAAAAGCAGCCCCGGCTGGGAGGCTCTGCAGGTTATCCTCACACCTTGCAAATGAGTTCCAATTCAGTTCCAATTAAGCACGTGCTTGTTTTGCTGGAGGTGAGCTGTTCGCCATTCATTGGGTCGCTGACTGCTGCCCAGCCAGTTTCACTTTTTCTGTAGGCAGATGTACAGAAAGCAGTCGTAGAATCACTGACGGGTTGAGAAAGCCCTTTAGAGTATTCCCCTGTTGTTGCCTGCTGAGGCATAATTGGCTGCATGCCCAAAAGCCGTAAAGCAAAAGGAAATGTAAAAGTTAAGCTGAGCATCTTAGCTCTGAGCAAGGTGCTGTTCTGCATGAGCTTCAGCCCAGTGCACGTCTGTACGTGGGGAGGGCTCAGCCTGGAGCCTGGCGGCCCACAGCTGTTGGCTGTGCAGGGAGGGAGGCTGGGATGGTGCTACTCTCCATCAGACGTTCTGGCACTGAAAATGAAGAGGTGTGCATTCTACATCGCTTTGATTGCTGATGTTGTTGCTGTCAACACTGGCACCTAACTAAATGCAACAGAAACCAGACCAGCAGTAACCAGCAGAGGTACGACAGAGCCATGCCGCATTAGATCTGTGGGAGTTCTCTTTAAATTCTGTGGGTGATTCTTGTTTTTCCTTTGCAGGGTGCAGTCCTGCTCCGAGGAGGGGAGAGTTCTCCTTTTGGCAGCATCCCCTCTGCCCCATGCAGTGCACTCCGACCCCTGGGAGCTTTTGCTGCTTCCTGTCCGTTTGTTTGGCAAAGCTGCACTACTGAAAGATGAATTTGCAGCACAGCTTCATCTGTCAGGCAGCCCTGAAAGGCAGCAGCTCCTGGGATGCTGGCGTGGCTTGTTCCAACAAGTTCCTCCTGCTCCATCTAATCCCAAATAGCTTTGGCTGTGTCTGCCCGCCTGTCATGTTCAACATCTAAATTGTCACGGTTTCTCTCTTTTAGAGAGCTAGGATTGCCTTCTTCTGAGCTCAGCTTGGAACATTACAGAGAGGGGAAAACGTCCCTCCTAAGAAGCAGCTTTGTCTGCGAGGCTGAGGTCTGCACCCATGCTGGAGGGCGGCTGCAGGGACACGGCTCAGCTCCGGAGCAGTTGTTTACTTGCTGGAGCACAGCTTTGCAAAATCTCTGCCATGAAGCCTTTTCCCAAAGCCTTGGGAGCCAAGCGGCGGGGCGAGTGCTGAGACAGGCACTGACAAATGTGGGAGGCGGGGCGTCCTCCCTCGTGCAGCCTCTGAAGAATGCCGTGGCAAATTATAATTCAGTGCAATTACAGGCCTGGCTTTGGAACGTGGCCCTGTGCTGGATGTGACCGTGTTCTTTGTGTGCCCGCGAGGCAGTGAGAACGCAGTGCAGGGAGCTGCAGGGATTGCACGTCTCGTTGTTCTTTTTGTTCTGTCCCTGATTCTTCAGAGAGACTTTTTTTTTTGCTAAGGTTTCCTCTGGGATTTGTGGTAGGAATTTCTGAGACTTCCTCAGAGTGGCTGCAGTGCTCAGGAGTGCTGATGGAGCATCCCTGAAAACCCAGGCAAACGTGGGCAGTGGGATGGGGGACGACCCCAGCCTACCCTTGAAGCCATGCAGTGCCTTGGAAGGGCCATCACTGGCTTCTGCAGGAAGCAGCAGTGAGCTGTGGGTGGGATGTGCTGTCTGGAAGGCTGCTGGGGAGAGCTGCTGGCCTTATGCACCGCCAGGTGGGTGATGCCTTGCCTGCAGGCTGAGTGGGGCTCTGCACTGTGCTGCTGGAGGGCTGTGTGGCAGCACGGGCTGCTCCTTTCCTTTACATAGAGCCAGGAGATGTTATCAAATGAGAAGATTCAGTGCAGTGATAACTGCTGGGGAATGAGGAGATGGTTTGCGTGGTGTTAAGCACACAGCTGTGACTGTTGGTGCATCCTGCCCCAGACATGGAGTGGTTGGGGCCTGGGGGAATCACTGATTGCTTAAGTAAATGTTTCTGGCCAAGCTTTAATCCGTGTAGTAGCTGTCATTAATTTCCTACTAGTCTTGTCTGAATGTGGCTTAAAGGCATCAACTCTGATCCAAAAGGGATCAGAGACCCCAGTGGGGGGGTTTTCACTGACCACGTAGCTGTACTCCATAAGAACCTCTGTGAGATGCAGTCACCCATTCCCCAGCTCATTGCCAAAGAGGTTCCCATGGCTTTGGCACCGACCTGCCCCCATCCCCACACTCAGGCTGTGCTCTGCCTGGAGGCACTGCAGACCCACAGCCCGTGTGGGCACCCGGTGTCAGTGTTGCAGGGCAGCCAGGCTGCTCTGCAGCATCTCTGAAGTTAATTGCAGCTCTGCTTTTGGTTCGAGTTGCTTAACGTCGAGAAAGGAAATACGTCAGGGTTGCCTAGGGGACTGAATTCTGTCATTTCCTCTCCTGCCAGGTTTCACTTGGAGTTCTGCAGTTATTTATGGTGAATTTTCCACTCGCTTTCTCAGTGAGATTTGAGGGTGCCATCCGTGTGTCAGACGTGCGTCACTCTGACAGCTGCATCCTGATGCTGGGGAGCACACAGCATGGAAGCTGCCAGGGCAGGGGCTCCTCTCCTCGTCCCCATGGCTAAGTTTGCTGCCTGCATGACACACAGCCAGCCCAGCACACCCCCAGCCACACATCTGTTCTCTTCTGTACTTTTGTCAGTGTGGAGATGGTCCAAAATCAAAGCAGAGCTAAAAAAGGAGCCTGAGAGCCGTGGTGCTGTGCAATGGGAGATGGAGCAGTGCAGCCACCGTCTGTGTCTGTGGCCATTGACCATCGTGGCTGCTTAGCAGGGATGTTTGTGAGCACTTTGCTACCTTTTGTGCAAGGATTTCAGGCTTCCCAAAGTAGTTATGTCAAGATGTCTTGTTTCAAGCTGCTGTTCAGCCAGAAAATTTGGTACTAAAACTTAGGATGTGGAAAGTGGTGGTACTTTTCTTCAGGTTTCATTGCTGATGGAACTCTTGTAGCAATGCAGGAGCACTTAGACCAATGCAGCCTGCAGGACTGGGTGTCTTCAGCAGCTCACAAGTTAATGTCAGGAGAATGACTGAGGATCTGGGGACAGCCTGGTGGAGGTTCTTGCTGTAGGAGCATGCAAAGGCAAGTGTGGTCACCTGGGGAGCAGAGCAGTGCTTTGGAAGCGAGGGCAGCAGCTTCCCAGGAGATGGTACCACTCTGATTGCTGTTCTGGACACTTGGAGAGGAATAAAAGTGAAAGTAGGAGCCCGTGTGTCCTTTGGGAATGTTTTTCTCCCAATCCTCAACAGCCAAAGGTTGAAATGAAAGCTGACACAGAACCATTCGCACCTCTCCTTCCATCTGCACCAAACTTTCCACTGTGCCCGTGGTGTTTGTTTATCTGCAGCTGCTCTGCTTTAGGACAGCATGTTTGAGGTGGACAAAATAAGCGTGGTAAGGACTCATCTGAGAGGAAAGGGTGGGGAGAGGGAAAGCAGCAGGCAGGAAGAGCTGTGCTTAGAAGCAGTGGAAAAAGATGATAAAAGCACAGCTGGTTCAGAGCGATGACACTGTGCATGAGAACTGAAGGCTGCTCTGAGCCTTTTAGCTTGTATGACACAGGTGTTGCTCTGGACCACTGTTGTGCTACTGGTGTAGCACCTTTTAATTATGTGCAATTTGTCCATCTGAACTAATTGAGTGCACGGCGCAGGCTTCAGGGAGCCTTATGGAGGTCTGCCCAAACAGCTTGCTGATTCTAAAGCACGGGGAGGTTTATCAGCACAGCTGCAGGATGAAGATTTGCTTTGACATTGGTGTGCAGCCATTTTAGCTGGCAGTTTCTAGCAAAGCTCAACCACGTGAAGGGTGTTGGGAGGGACAAGGAATGTGTGCCTTGCCAAATGGGAAGATGGGAGAGGCTAAAACTGGCATGTACCGTGTGGGAGTGCATTATCAGCTTGAACATCTTACCCCATTAGAAGCACACACAGTGTACTGCATCCTTGCAGAGTGAGGCTGGCAGCCTCCAGGCTTAGCAGGACTCTTGCTCCACAGATTCTCTCTTGTTTTGGAGATGGAAAAAGGTGATGGGTATGTGGAATTGGAAGTGTTGTGTCAATATCGTGGTGGTTTCACCCCTGGTGCTGCAGTGGGGCACTGCACTTCTTGCGGGTGCTGTCAAACAAGTTCAAGCAGAAGTAGCAGGCTTCAGATGAGTAGCTCTTTGCTATACCTTTCTTCTCTGGATGCTGTCTGAATACACTGTGAGATTTCTAATTGAGAGGTGTGGTGTGAGCAGTCCTCACATCTTGTATTTTTTTTGTTTTCTTTTCAGAACTCTATTAGGCATAACCTGTCCCTGCACAGCAAGTTCATTAAAGTTCATAATGAAGCCACGGGGAAGAGTTCCTGGTGGATGCTGAATCCTGAAGGTGGTAAAAGTGGAAAAGCACCAAGAAGAAGAGCTGCGTCTATGGACAACAGCAGCAAACTCGCTAAGGTCAGAAGTAAAGCATCCAAAAAGAAGCCCCCTCTCCAATCTGCTCCGGAAGCCACTGCTGACAGCCCTGGCTCCCAGTTCCCAAAGTGGCCGGGGAGCCCATCCTCGAGAAGCAATGAGGACTCTGACGTGTGGAACACCTTCAGGCCTCGAACCAGTTCCAATGCAAGCACCATCAGCGCCAGGCTTTCTCCAATCCTGACCGAGCAGGATGACCTCCATGATGAAGAGCTTCTCCCATCTATGGTGTACTCCAGTGCATCCAGCAACGTTCCACCAACCGTGACTGAGGAGCTTGAGCTCATCGATGGGTTAAATTTGATGTCTCCCAGCTCATCCGTGCTGTCTACCCAGCAATCTGCCTCCAGTAGTCAGATCCAGAGGGATTCCAGCTTTTCCTTGCGGAGCCCAAATGCGGCTGGTCAGACCCCTACGTTTGGCAATTCCCTGTTTAACCCCGTTGAAATGTCTCTGCAGAGTTCTGTCAGCCATTTCTCCGGCCCGCAGACCTTGGAAGCTCTTCTGACACCTGGCTCTCCGCCTCCAAGGGATGTGCTGATGACTCAGGTGGATCCAGTTCTCCCACAGACTGGTGGCAGGATGAGCAGCCGAACTCTTCTGCTTCTAGGTGGACAAGCCACCCAGAGTAAGATGAGCTCAGGCAATGCACGAGGAAAGCCTGCAGAGCAGCAGGCAGAACCAGTTGGTGCCAGTGTTTTGCCATCAACGCTTCCCATAGTAGCATCTCCTCAGAACACTGCCAGCATTAACAGTTTGAAGGCTCCAGTTTCTGCAACAACTGCCCAGTCGGTCCAGCTGGGCAGTCCTCCACTGCTTTCTTCTGCTGGCCCTGCTCCTCTGGGCTTGAACCAGGACAGGCTGCCTATTGACCTGGACATTGACATGTACATGGAGAACCTTGAATGTGATATGGATTACATAATCAACAGTGAACTCATGGATGGAGAAGGACTGGACTTTAATTTTGAACCTGTTCCGTCTACTCCCAGCTATCCCAGCAGCTCGCAGGCTTCCAGCCACACCTGGGTACCAAGTTAACTTCAGGAGCACAAAAAGGTAAGCGATGCCATGGAGAGTACCATGGCTGTGTTGTAACAGCATCAGCCCTGTCTGGGAAGCTTCCTGTGCCCCACTGTTGGTAGTAGAAGAGAAGTCTTTGGAAGAGAGAGTTCTCCTTCAGGACAAGGCTCTGGGAGAGCTGCCTTCCTTATTAGAAGGGGAAAGGCTGCATGAAGGAGGGTATTTAACTTGAGCAGGTAGTAAGCTTCATAATGAAGTAGAGAAGCAAAGTGAATGAAATTCTTGCTGTCTCTCATTACCAAAGATGGCTGTTCTACAGGAGGTTGGTCTCTTCCATATGATGCTTTTAGCTCTGAATTTGACGTGAGAACGTATTCTGCTTACACGAAAATGGTATGTTCAGAGCTGTTGAACTGAGCAGGCACATGTTCTGTTTCTATCCAGGTTGTAATTATGCTTGCAACGTTTTCTAGCATGTGTAGATGCAAAGCCTGTTTCATGATCAGTCTGCTTTGCCTGCATGTAGCAGGACACAGTTGCTCTCAGTTATCAGCCCTTCTGCCCTTCCCTTATCTGGGAATGGTGTCTGTAAAGTCTGGTTTGCCTTTACCTCCAAATTGCCTATGCAGCCATTAGAATGGAAGAAGAAGAAAAAATGGGAGCGTGTGGTGTGAACGGGGATGGAAGGAGGAAGGATGTGTCAGTGCTGTCACACTGGAGATGGAGGTGCGTTTCACATTTGGAGCTCACCTAACTAATGGAAAAGGGGCAGTTTCTTCTATGGGATTTGCTGGGCAGATGGAAGGGCAAACTGCAGATACTACTTGGGCTGTGGGAAGCCCTTGAGCTTCAGAATGATGGAGGATGAGCAAAATTATCACATGCTTGACCTTAATACTCATTCCAAGGCAAGTGAGTAACCTGAAGACAGTCTTGCTTGGAGCAAGGGGTTTTGACTGGGTGACCTCTGGAGGTCCCTTCAGCCCGAGTTCTCTGCTGATTGCTGCTGCTGTTCATGCTGCAGGTCACATATTAGGCTGAACACTTCTCTGCTCTGTGCCAGTACAGCCTCCAGGCAAGTATTAAGGACTAGATGCAGTGAGAGGCTGGCCTTTGGGCCTGTGATGCTTAAGCATTGATACACCGTTATATATTGACTTTTTAAACACAGTTGAATACCTTTTTATTCCAAACCTCATTGTGCTGCTAAGGATTTCATTTGTTGGTAGCATTCTTCTGTCCATACTTACAAAAGGTCTTTGCTGTAGAGAGAGGGAGGATCAATTTAGATTTCCCCTGTTTCCTTACAGGGCTTTTTATAGTCTTGTGCACTCATTAAGTGTGCTCTGCTGAATTACAGGGTGTTTGCCTTAAACTGGGCTTCTTCATTTCAGGTGGAATATGGAAACTCGGTTTTGATTTCAAAGCTCTTCAGCTGTGTGAGGACAGTTTGCAAGCTGGTGGCAGAGGCTGGGGCATCCTCAGCACTGCTTCCGTGGGGTCTTGTCCTGAGCTCTTGTGGTTCTGTATGCCATGCAGTGCATCTGGAGAGAGCGTCCACTTTAAGGAGGGAAATGTTCACAGGAGTGTTTATGAAACGTGGGTGCTGCAGATATCCTGCAGTCCTGGCTGCCTTCGTTACCTGACCAAATGTTTATCAAAGGGTAGCGTCGAGTGCTGGTGAAGGTATGGCTGCAATGAAAGGCAGAAGGAGAAGATGAGGCTCCTAGCAGCAGCTGTGCTCTTGTTCAGTGCAGATATTCACAATGTGCATTGTTGAATCAAAACAGAGTAACCTTGTTCTGGTGTGCCAGGCTTTCATATTGCCATGTGAAGTTCACACTGGTGAAAACTACTGTGGATGACTGCTAACCTTAGAGCCATTCCAAGCAGCGTCGTCAGGCTGGTCTGTGTCTCCCTGAGTTGGGTATGGCTGTAATGCTGAGCAAAAGCAGTTGTCAGTGAGTGCCAGCGGTCATGCACTGTGATTTGGAACAGTCATTGCTGTTCCCCACAGTGCACAGAGCAGACATGACTTTATCCCCTTCTGCTGTGTTAAGCACTGAAGTGTGTTCACAGCTCCCCAGCACTCTGCTTGGGCCCCTTTACATGGAGATGAGAGATCCAGCACCCAACCCTTGCCTCTGCCCAACAGTGATGCAAAGCCCACAGAGTACCTCTTGGCCTGCAAGGAAGAGTGGCAGTGTGCCAGCACTTCCCTTGACTGGGAAATGCAGAAATCCTACCACTTCTGCTGCTCTCTGCATGGATAGTGTGTGGTTAAGGTGCTCGATGTGCAGAGTGCTTTGCAGGAGGAAGGCCGTGCAGGAAGCATGGCAACATCTGGAGGTAGTGGTCGGCCTGCAGGTGCTCCTCCACTGCTTCATGCTGGTGTTCCCTGTCGGTGGGTCTGTGCTTGCTCACCCTCGTGCCTTTCTCTACCATTTTGGTGTGAGGTCCATCTGCTCTTCTGGTGGAGTTTAGTTAACAATCTTCACGTGTTCAGTTGGGATTAGCTTTGTAGCCTGGAGAACCCTTTATCCCTCGCCCACCTTGGGCCAGACTGTGTTTCCATGCTGTTCTCTAATTCCTTTCAGTCCCAACACTGCATTTTGTTCTACCAGAGATGTAATAACTAACTAACCTCCCCCCGTGTTGTCTCACAGTTTCCCTGGAGCCTGTTGCTCTGGCTGCTTTTCTTCTTGTTGGGGCTGATCCCCCTCCTGCTGCTGCTTCACCTCCCCACAAGTTTCATTTAGTGCTCACTATTGCTATTGCTGAATGCAATGGACTTGGTGCCCTGCGTTTACCTTCTCATTCTGCCTCAGATTGTCTTAAATCTGCTGAGACCTCTCCCAAGCCTTGTATGCTGCTCTGAGTCCAGCCAGAATGAGGCTGAGGGTCTCTCTGTCTTTTCCCTCCCAACTCACATTTGTGGCTGCTCTTCCTTGCTACTTTCCCACAGTGCTTCTGGTGGCAGCCCAGTCCTTAACACCTGCTTATCTTACCAAGCTTCGGTGCCATCAGCTCGAAGGAGGAGTGCTTGCTTCTGACCTTTGTGCTTTTGTTTTGTCTTTCTGTCTCAGTGGTACTCTGAGTTTGGGGCTGAGCAGTGGTGTCCTCCGCTCGACTCTTCCATCAAGGTCTCTGTGTTTGTTCCCTAGTGGAAATGGGCATCCTCTGAGCAGCACAGGGCTGACTGATAGTAACTATCTCCTTATCTGTGCATCCAGGATTGCCACCGAAGCTGAGGTGTAACTGTTCACTCTTTTTCTTCTCCCTAGTGTCCTTCAGGTTTTGAACATCGGGTTCTGACTTCGCTTCCCACCCCTGGCAGAGAAAAGAACGGAGCATGTTGGATTTGGTTTCCCTGCACGCCACACCTTGGGCAGAAGGGGCTGCCCACCTGGGAAGAAGGGGCAAACTGCATCTGGCTGCAACAGGAAGAGGTTAAAAAATAAGAATCCTGTTATGTGCCGCGTCTCTTCCTACAAACCTGACCCTGCCATGGACCTTCTGGGGAAACCCTGGGCTGTGCGTGTCCGGAGAGGAGCCCTGGTAGAAACCTTGGTCAGAAGCCTCTGTGCCGGGCAGTAGCGTTTTCCCATGTGAAGAGTTGGGTTTGCTGGAGGAATGTCTCCATGGCTGTCCTCTCTCTGCTACGGCAGAAAGCCTCCCAGTGCCTCGGGCTGGCGGAGGGCTGCTCGCTTCCCTCCTGCCTTGAAGTAGTTGGACGTTTTCATTAAAGCCACCAGATGTGCACTTGGAATCCCACGGACCGGCCGAGGAACGGGAAGCAGCGTGCTGGTGGAGGCTGGTGGGAAGAGGGGTGCTGTTATGGGCTTGGGGTCGGTGGTTCCATTGTGCCCTTCTCACCGGAGCAGCCGTCATCGTTGTGCAGTGAAGGGCTGTGGTTGTGGCATTAGGGGCTTCCTCTCGTTCATCTGAGACGAGCGGTGTTGAGTTTTTCACTGTGCCAACTGTGCCCCGTTGAATCTTAAGCGTGTTTAGAGAAGTCCCTATGCTGTTCTCAGCACATTCCCAATACACCAGGCTGATGTAAAATAGGCACGGGTGCCAATAGCTGTTCTTGGGACGCGGAAGCATCATTTGGGGTTTGTTTCTCATCTGTCATGCTACAGCAGAGAAGGGGAAAGCCTGGGTGTGGCCTTAACAGAGCCCTGGTTGCTTTTCAGAAGGGCATTTTCTATAGATGAAATATTTTTTTACTAATCTGGGAACTTTCTACAGTGAATATGAAGCCAATGTTAAGTGTGTCCCCATTAGGCGTATCGGGAGCCTCTGAGGAGGTGCCAGTGACAGACTTCTTTTTCAGAGCTGTATTAGGAACAAACGTGTTTGATGTTGGATAATGTATATGATTGAGGGGAGAGAGTTGGCAGATCCCCACAGTTTCCAACCGCTGTGGGGAAGGGTTGTACATTATTGTAATCTATATGTAAAAGTAGCTGCAAATTACATAGAAGCTTTTCTAAACCTTTTTAAATATATATTATATATTTTAATTGAAAATGAGATTATTGGATTAAAAAAAAAACACTTGCTGCATCTGTCCCCTTGATAGCAGATAACACTACAGAGTGGGAGGGGACAGGCCTAAGGCATTTTGGGCCAAGAAGCTGAAAATGTCATTAGTACAAGTGGGAAGGGCACTGCAGCGTAACTGGGGGATAACTGCCTCCCCTAAAGCAGGTGGAAGGCACCAACGTGGCATGGCATTCAGCCACAGCTCCTCGTGTGCTCCCCTGGATCCAGCACTCCCACTGCGCTGGGGAATGCCAGTCATCAACAGCACTCCTCGTCCCTTCGGTAGCTGGGCTGCGTTGCAGGGATTCCCATTTGTGGGATGGTGTGGGCTTGGCCATGCTCCATCTGCTGACGTTCCGGGCAGACCGATGGAGGGCACTAGCTGGTGTGTTTGGTAGCTGTCATCTTGGGTTCTGTGATTTTTTACTTGTTGCTGGAGTTTCTTCTGCTGCTGGGGAGCACCACCCTGGGGCTGTGTCAGAGCTTGCCCCATCTCTTGGTTCTTGCAGGACAGAAGCTGGGAAAGAGGAGACCAGTTCACTTGACGTGTTCCTGCTAGCATTTGGTGCTGGCAGTGGCAGGACCTGGTGAGACGTGGTGGGGCTTTTAGGGTATTCCAGTAGGCTGGGTCTGGCTGAACCCCTCTGGGCTCCTCGCTGAAGGAGGAGGTGGCTTCTGCTCAGGTTTCCATCGTGCGGTGCCCTGAGCCATGTTGTCTCACCACCTTGTCTGCTGTGTTGTCATGGGCCTCATTTCGTTTTCACTTGAGTGGTGATTGGAACACTGGGCATGGTTTGTCTGCCTTCCTGCACCAATGAGTCTTCAAGAGCCTTATCCTCAGCGTGCTCGGCCATCAGAGCCCTTGTGTAGTCTGACAGCCTCTGCTTTGAAGGCAGTCTTTGTGGCAGACCTCATGGCGATGCGCTTAAAAGTTACCCATCATCTGCATGTCTGGCCACACCTCGCTGCAACAAAACCAGGAACATTGAGGAGGCAGATCGTAAGCTGGGATACCAGGTCTTGAGCCACGGATGCATATTCTCACTGCGATTAGTTCATTACTCAAATCGACAGATAGCCTTTCCACAAACACCTCGTGCTACATATGGCATGCATTGCACATAATGATCGGCCATTATGCTGATTCACTTAATAGGTCTGGAGGGATTTGGGTTTTCTGGTGGATAATATGCCACTTTGTTTGCTTGGACCCTGAGGGCAAACAGGTCCCATGATGTGCGGAGTGAGCTGATGGCTGCCCTGCTTAGGGGTGGTTCTGCTGCTTCACAGCTGTGTATCAAGGACAGGATAGCAGCACACCCAGTGCTGCTCAGTGTGACTCTCTAATGCCTTTATCGTGAAAGCAGAGTCCAAAGCAATAGAAAGGGCGTTGTTAGCAACAGGTGCTCTCCATCCCCTCAACACAAGAGCAGCTGGCAGGGGCTGAAGGAGCTGGAGAGCATGTGCTGGTGCTGAGGATGGTGCTCAGAAGGAGTGCTCAGTGAGCAACGAATGCAATGTTATGGGCTCGGGCAGATTCTCTGCTTGTTGGTATGTGTGGCAGGGTGCTTTGGATCCCGGTCACGGAGGGCAGGGATGCAGAGAATTTGGGAGTTCTCCAACCCCTTCTCAAATAACTTCCCCTTCATAAAGCTTTTCTAGCCTGGGATGTTTCCTCATAGGACATAAAGGACTTTAAAGTTCTTAAACCACCCCTGGCTGAAGGCTGGGAGGAGAGGTCTCACTCAGCACTTCCCTGGGATCTGTGTTCTGTCCCCAAGTGTTTGCTTCCAACACATGCTGAGTGCAGCACAGCATCTCTGTGGGTCGTTGTTCCGAGTCAGCAGCGGTGACCAGCAGGGGCTTATGGGGGCTGTTCCTGTAAGGAGGGGTCGGGCTGGGGTTGAGGAGCAGCTCTGAGCCTGGTGTGGAGGGCAGGGGATGCTGCTGTGGGGACTGCTGCTCCACAACAAGTGCCTGGGGGGCTCCTGGCACGGAGCCCTCCGCCACGCCGAGCACATCTTCCCTGTCCTCACTGTACCAAGTTCCATTCACCTCCAGAGGATCAAATGCTGTCTTCCGCAGCGTGAGGCCACCTCTCTCTGGGCCCCGAAGGGTTCTGCCCGTGGAGCCTGCTGGGAGGCACGCTTATTGCTTTCATTTACACCTGAGTTTAGCTAATTGCTTGAAACTTCTTCATAACTTGAGCGTATTTTACTACTACCAGCTCCCTGTCAAAGTCTGGGCTACTGAAAGCTTCTTAGAGCCCTTAATTTCCATAGCTGGTGTGTCTAAAACCACAACATCCCCCTGCCCTGGGCTGCTTCACCAACAGCAGTGCCATCATTCTGCTAAGTGAGAGGAGTGAACGCAGTGTGAGCATTCCGGAGCCCGGCTGCGCTCATAACTGAGGCTCATGCTAGAAGCAAGTAGCTCTAATCAGCTTTTCCAAAGGAAATGCCTAGAAAGCTTTTATATAGATCATGATTTGTTCATTTTCTTACTTAGGTGCTTATTTATAGCCACGCTCAAATGCTCCAGGGCTAGCCTTGCTCCGGGAGGGAGAAACCTGTGTCTGGTGCTGTGGGTGGGGGTGTCTGGGGAGAGCGGGGTCACCAAAATACTGTGCAAGTTTGGACCATTATCCAAAAAAAATACAAGTATATCAATTTTGGGATGTGAAGCTGAACAGGAATGGCGTAGGGTTTGCCTCAGCTGCACTCCTGGTGAAAAGTCTGTTCTGATTCACATGGGGAAAGCGAGCAGGAGGTGACTCCGGGTGCCTGAAAGCTCGGTGGCGTGGGTAACTCATCACTACAGCTCATAACCCCTCGAGGAAGGGACCCTTGTGGTGCTAAGCAGGAGGGCATGGCCACAGCTGGGGCACCTAAAGTGTCTGGAGAGGTCTGGCAATGCAGGGCCCTTCTGCTGGAAGGAGCCTTGTTCAGAGAGCTGGGGCTGGTTTGGGGAAGGGGTGTTTCCAGCACAGCTTCCTGCACTGCCAGCACAGGCGCTGTGCACAGGACGGGCACCACGAGCGGATGCCTTTCCCAGCCCATCCCCTCTGCACACTTTCACCCATTTCTCATGAGAATTGTTTTATTTTTTACGTAATAAATCTCTGCTTTTGTTTGCTCTCTGTAGCAGTGTAACTTCTGAACCATTACAGGCTCTTTGTTACCATCTGTGCTAGCAAGACTGTAGAATGTGCTAGACTAGGGGGGAATGTTTGACGAATAAAAAACCTGTAATCCTCTGCTGTGTGTCTCATGCAGTTTGTTCTGGTGCAGTGGTGGGGGCCCCTTTTTATTGTGTTTATTGATTTATTTCCTTGCCTTCAGCTTCTTTCCTTCACCTCCCCGTGCTGTTAGGGCAGCCCGGTGCTGGGGTCGCTGTGTGCCTGCCCTATGGAAGCTGCAGTGTGCTCCCAAGTGTGCACATCTCTTTGGTGCAAGTGGTGCTGCCAAGCCCTAAAGCTGACCCTGGGCAGCTGTAACTTCTGCAGGACTGTTCTGGAGTCATGCTGACCTGCTCGTGGTTTGCCCTCCTGGACCTGGGTGCAGGTGGCTCTGTTCACTTCCCATGGAGATAGATGTTCAGTGTTCATTTGCATCCCAGTGTGAGTGTCAGCAGTTGTGCTGGCTGTGTTTAGCAGCACAGAGGTGGAGTTGCTGTTCCATCCCAAGGCAGATGCTGTCCATTAGGACGTCAGCGAGCTTCTATCGTTGTGTACTGCAATTCCACTGTCACAAGATGTTTATGGCGAGATACTTGTATTAGAAGGTGTGGGTAGCTTGGTATTCAGTGAGATCTGAGGAAAGAATACCATTGAAAAAGTGTGAAATTGGTGGTTGCTACTAACTCTTTAAAAGGGTCTTAAGCTTCCTCCTTCAAGTCTTAAGCTGATCTCCGAGTATTGGGTTTTAGGAGGAGATCCTCAGGGGAGCTGACTGCCACACCTGCTCCTGGGATGCTTCTTGGGGCTTCCTGCAAGCATGCAGTGTTTGGCGCAGCTGGGGAAAGAAAATGCACGGGGTGGATTTTGCAGTTGTTGATTGGTTCGAGGGGAATGTTTGTTCCCTCCCAGTGCTTGTTAATAGGTTTTATGCTGATGTGAGCATTGCCAAGGAGGGCAGAGCTAGTTGCACGGCCCTGCTGTGTTCCATCCTGATGGATGCTCAAGTTCTGCATGCCTTTCTGGTAGATGATGTCACCATTTCTCCAGTGGTGCAGTCCCTGGTGCTGGAGTTCCCCACTGCAAAGCTTAGCTGGGATGTTACAGCACCTTTGGGCAGCACAGCCAGCCCTGCCCAGCACAGCCATCCAGGTACCAGCACCGTCCCAGTACAACCTGCCCCAGGCAGAAAGAAAACACACATCCATGTCAAACATAATATATTTATAGCAAAAATAGGCTTTTTCTTTAGCTTCCATACACAAGGTTTTCTCCCCGTACATTTACGCAGTAAACAGGTCGACTGAAGCAGCGTGCACTGGGCTGACCTTACAGCTGCCCTCACTTCAGACTCCCGCTGATGATGGGGGGCCCTGCACCCCTCCTGCAGTCGCTCTCCTGTGCCCAGGGGGAACCAGGTCTCCTCACCCCCAGCTCTGGGCTGTGCACATGCATGGAGCAGCCCTGGGCCAGGGAGCTCCTGGCAGGCTGGGCTGCTGCTGCTCACCCGGGGCAGCCCCCGGAGCCCCCAGCCTATGGCTAGGGCTTCCCTTAGCTCAGCTGGGCTGTTAACAGCAAACAGCTGGGCGAAGGACCCCAGCCCTTGTCGCTGTGAGAGGAAGATGCCAGCTCTGTGTTAACTCGGGAAGCCTCCCTCATTTCTCTTGAACCTCCACCAATGGGAAACGGCGTGTGGTTTGGGGCTCTGGGGCTAACAGCCCTGTGGACAGCCACGAGTCCTCTGTGCAACCCTCCAGAGCCTGAAGGCTGTCAGAGGCCCTCTCACCCTGCTCAAGGAGCGCCAAGGGCACCCACCTGCAAGAGCTTCACGGTTTGGAGTTGGCTTGTCTGACCCACAGGGTTTTGTTTGGCACGTGGACATGGATGGCAGGACACGGGCACAGCAGCAAGTGCATCCCCTCCCTGTGCTGGGCTGGGACCCAGTGCAGCCCCTTCCTGGGACACCGCAGTGCACCCAGCTGGCTCCTAAGCAAGATGTTGCCTCCATGGAGGCTGTCAACAAGGGGGGAAGCAGAGCTCCTGCAGCGCTGGGGTGAGGAGCCGCTGCTAACCCTAACCCTGCAACACAGCCTGATCCCCTCCTGACCCCCCCACCCGTGTCTTTGGCGGTCCTCCATGGACAGGTTCAAGTCTTCAGCATCACACCAACATCTCAGCAGCACGGACTTGCCTCACAGTTTGGTAATTGCACGTAACAGGGCCACTCAGCGTGCCCCACAAGGGAAAGGAAAAAAAAAAACCAAAAGAAGAAGGAACAAGACAGTCAAGTAAACTAAATGGAGTCATCCCTCGCCGTCTGTCCCAGCACGACGGGTCGCACACAAGTCCAGGGAGAGAGGATGCTGCCCGGCCCTGCCGCAGCGCAGCTCCCCACCGCTTACGAGACCATGTACTGAGTGATGGCCTGCAGTGCATACAGCAGCTCTGCCTGCATCCTGGCCTCCAGAATGAGCAGGTTCACGTGGACCTGGGGGAGAAGCAGGAGAGGCTCATGCAGCAAGCACCCATCCAGATTAAGGAGTCATTTGGCAAAGGACAAAACACTACCAGGTTTTCCAGCACGGGAAGATGCCCTTTCCCCCTCCTGTCCTGCAGCCTGTGGGCTCCCAGCACACTGGGCATCAGCACATCACTGCTATGGGTTACAGCCAGACCAAGGGCTTGCCCACCAAGGGAAGACCACCTCTCAGCTCCCCATGCTGCTGGTGGCCCCGTGCCACACCACATCACACCCAACTCCTTACAAACAGCCTGTTTCCATTTTCCCTTTGCTCTCATTTGGCGGCTTAAAGGTTTCTGCTCCATGAGCATCCCAACCCTCAGCCCTTGCTCACCCCCTCTCAGAGGCACAGCAGCTGCCCTACCTTTTCACTGTGCTTGAACTGCTTCCAGAACCTATCAAACATTTCTGGGTTTGTCTTCTCTGGGTAGCAGGTTACCGTTTTAATGTAAACTTTGAGCATTCGTTCCAGTAGATGATTCACTTCTGCGTAGTCGTAGTCATCGTACCTGCGGGGAGCACGGGGCAGTCACAGCCAGCACCTGGCCCCAACCACACACCTCTCCTGTGGTCCACCTGGGACGTGTCACAGCCATGGGGCAAGGACACAACACTGGGTACTGAAGCCCCATTTGTGCAGCACCTTGCAGCAGCCATGCATAGTCATAGAGCAGTTGGGTTGGAAGGGACCTTAAAGCCCATCCAATCCCACCCGTGCCGTGGGCTGGGTGCCTCCCACCAGCTCAGGCTGCCCAGGGCCCCTTCCAGCCCAGCCATAGGCACCTCCAGGGATGGGGCACCGCAGTTCTCTGGGCATCTGCATCATTATCTCTTTTCCAAGCCGATGTACAAGAACACCTCCAAACATCTGGGCACACAGCAGGAGAAACAGCCCACTCTCTTCCCACCTGGATTGACTTGGCTTTTTCCCCTGGACCACGAGGTTGCTGTCATTACCTGATGCCAAACATGCAGTGGATGTAGTTCCAGATGCCCCTCTTAAAGACCGATGGTTCGCAGCCCTGCCGCTTGGCCATGGCGCTGCTCTGCAGACCATCCACCGTGCGGAACTTCTCATCCAGGAGATGCCCGATGTCAGAGTAGAGCCGGTTCACCAGCGAAAAGCCATGGTCTTCCCAGGAGTAATCCTGTTGAGCACAGCAAGAGGCTTTTGCCACTGCAGAGGAGAGTTCGAGGCATGTTCCTGGGGAGAAGGGCTGCTAAAGACCTCGGGATGTGGCAGAATTCACAGGGTTTGCTCTGCCACAAGTCACAGCATCCCTCACCAAGCAGCTTGGGAATGATTTTGACCACCACCTCAGTGCCAACCCACACCCAGCCCATTGGGGATATGTGGTGGTCCTCGAGAGCACAACTCAGCAGTCACCATCCCTCCCAGCCCTCTGATGCGTGCCGTGGTGGGGCAGAGCCCTGCTTGGGCATTTTGGGGCCATACGGGCACCCCAGGAGCACCCACCCACTCCCTGGATGGGAGGAGAGTGCAGGAGCCTCACCTGGACTCTGAATACCTGCGTCTGCTCCTCATCGCGCCGCGCAAAGTCCTGGTACCCAAAGTCAGGGTCCTGCAGGTAGCACGCGAGGTTGGCGGCACCGGTGACCTCCCCGTCAGTATCTGAGTGGGGAGAGCCCGCAGACAGTTGGTGCTGCCCCATTCCCAGGCACCGCTGGCAGCGATGCTCCCATCCCGCACCCCCTCACCTTCCTCGCGGTCCGGCGGCAGCGGCCTCGTCTCCTCCCTGCCCTCCGTCTCCACGTGGATCCGCTGAACGCGCTCCCGCAGCGAGTCCAGCTCCATGCAGGAGTCCAGGGACTGCACAGGAGCACCGCACGCCGTGAGGACGGGACGCTTCCCACGCCATCCCCGTCCCCGCAGTCCCACCCTATGGGCTCACCCTTTTGCGGTTGATGCGCAGCAGCTCCTGCCCGCAGCCGTTCCCCATGGCGGCCTCGCAGAAGCACTGGTTCCCAGGTGGAGAGGGCTTCAGCGAGCCCCGGCCCCCCGGCCCCTCCTCCTGCTCACAACCGCAGCCGAAAACGAAGCTGGCAAGCGCGTGGCAGTGCGCCAGGAGGACGACGGCGTGCACCAGCTCTGCCAGCGACCAGCTCCACTCGCTGATCTTCAGCAGCTTCTGCAGGACAGACAGGACGGCGATGCACGGCGGGCGGGCAGAGTGTGGGCACCCCATCCGCACCCAACCCACGCATCCCCGCTACCTCGATGTGCTCCTTGGTGATGAGCCAGGGCCTGTGCGCCAGGATCTTGTTGACCTCGTTGAGGTTGCGCAGTTTGGGGGGGATGAAATCGAGACCGCGCAGCCACTGGGGATCGCCCCCCGCCCGCAGGAACTGCAGCACGTGGAGGTTCACCAGGTACCGGCAGTGGTGCCGCGCGGCCGCCTGCAAGAGCCAAAGGTCAGCCCTATGGGGAGCAGCCGCCTCACCACCACCAGCTGGCTTCTGCAGAGCAATCCAAGGGCCGCCGGGATGGGCTCACCATGATGGCGATGTAGTGGCGGCAGTCGAAGGGCAGCGGGCCGTCCATGTGCAGCAGGTAGTGCTGCATCTTCAGGAAGCTGTCGAGGTAGCGCGGGTGGTAACCCATCTGCTGGGTCACTGCCTCCAGCCTGCCCCGGCTCGCCAGAGCCTTCACAAAGAGGAACTGAGGGCGCTCGGGCTCACCACCGCCGCCAGACATCTTCACCACCTGCGGGAGCACGGGAGGGGATCAGGGGGTCCCCATGCAGCCAGAGCGGGGATGCCCGCGGAGCCCAGCCCTGGTGCACATCACTGCCACTGTCGGGCCGGGGTAGCTGCAGTCCATCGCACCCGTGGAGGAGCAGCGCGGGATGCGGCCGTGGCTATTTTCTGCCATTGCTGGTGACAAATGCAGCCGCTCAGGTGGCAGCGCTTTGCTCAGGTGCCATTTGGAGCTTTGTTTTTGGTTTGGGACAAAGAAGGGCAAAAAAAGGAAAACCAAAAGGGGATGAGGAGCCCCAGCTTCCGTGTCCCAAGGGCAAAGGCTGGAAGCGAGCTGCCCCGGCTGTGCATGGAGCTCCCCAGCTTGGTGCCAGGGCCACCAGGCGTGATGGCTTCTCCTCTCTGGGTTCAGAAGGACCAAGAGCAGCCCCATACCCACGCGTGGGCCATGGGGACAGGGCTGCCATCCAGCCCCACCACCCTGACAGTCTCTCCCACCCACATCCCCCCAGCAGTGGGGCTGGCCAAGCATCCCCACGGCCTCACCGCTCACACCCAAGTGCCGCCGCACCTCGCCCTCCCCAGCCCTCCCCAGTTCCCCTCCGGACATCCCAGCGCCCGGTTCCAGCCGCTGCCCCTCGACGGCAGCCGTCGGGGCCGAGACCCGCCTCCTCCCCCACTCCTGGTGCACAGGACCCCGCCGGGGGGCTCCCCACGACCCCTCCCCGAGGCGGCTCCCGGCTCCCCGCGGCCCCGCCGGTGACGCCGGCCCTCCCGCAGCCCCCGTCCCGCGGTCTCGGGCTCGAGGGCGATGCCGGTGCCCGGTGCGGGCTGCCGGTAACCGGGGCCCCATTGTGCGAGCGGCGGCGGCGGCAGCGCCCCCGGTGCGCAGCGCGGGCAGTGCAGGCGGAGAGAGAAAAACAACTTTGATTGGCAGTGATGGAGGCACGGCGCCTCCCGCATCCCGCACAAAGGGGACGGCGCCGCAGCACCGATACCGGCACCGGCACCGGGCCCCGCTGCGGGACGGCGCCGGCCCCGAGCCCCGGCGGCGGGCGGCGAGCGGGGCCCGGCCCGGGGGGGGGCGGCGGCCGAGCTGCGGGCAGGGCCGGTGCTGCGGGCAGGACCGGGGCACAGTCGAGCGCGGGGTCCGGTGGGGGCTCCGGTAGCGGCGGGGCGGGTCCTACCTGCCCCGGCAGCCGCTGGCACCGGCTTCCTCGGGGGTGCTCCACGCTCTGGGGACACACGATCATGATGAGCCCGCGCCGAGCGCCGCCGTGCCGATGCTCTCTGCCCGCTGCTGGCACTGCCCCGCCCGCTCCGCTCCGACCCGACCCGACCCGTCCCGTCCGTCCAGCCCCGCCCGCCCCGTCCGGTCCCGGCCGCCGGCACTGCCGAGCCGGGCACCGCTGCAGCCCGGACCGGGAGGGGGCGTGGCCTCTGCTCCGCCTCTTCCAATCGCCTTCCCCGGGGGGCGGGTCATGGCGGAGCCACGCCCCCAAAGCACCCGCTCGGGGCGGAGCCAGAGGGGGCGGAAGCGCCGTAGCGCCATGTGGGCAGGGGTGGAAAGTTACCCGTTCGTCCTGCGCCGAGACCACGCCCACAGGGCAGGGGGTCGGGTTTGGGCTGCCCCACCGCTAGGGGGCGCCGCGGGGCCAGGGGTCCGACCCGGAACCACGTGGCACGACCACGGCTTGAGTGCAGGGATGCACCATTGAGTGCGGCTTTATTGGGGCTCAGCGCGGCCGCGGCTGCTGCCGCCCCCTCGGGGGCAGTGGGGTCTTGCGGGGGGGACCGTGCTGCTCCTCCCGGGGTCGGGATGTGCTTCTCCCTACTGCCTTGCCCTGCGCAGGGGACAGAGTGGGGTGAGGGGCATGAGGATGGGGTTAGCGAGACGCAGTAGTGGGGAGGAGGCACGGGGTTGTGGCGCTGGGAACAGGGACAATGGGATGGGAGGATGTGGGCATGGAGGTGGCAGAGAATGGGGCGTGAGTGTGGAAGGGGATGGGGGCAGTGGGGCACAAGGATGTGGGCATCGGATGGCAGGGAATGGGGACAAGGGGCATGAGGACCTGGCCATGGGAATGGGGGCAGCCGGTCACGGGGATATGGGCACAGGGTGGCAGGGGATGGGGACTGTGGGGATGGGGCTGTCAAAGGATGGGGGCCACGGGCAGGAGATGGGGACAGTGGGACATAAGGATGTGGCCACAGAGTTGGCCAGGGATGGTGCTCCAAACACGCAGATGGAATGGGCTGGGGATGGTGGCATGGAGACAAGCACTGGTGGTGAACCAGGGTGGGCCTTGAGGGTGACGTGGCACGGGGACAGCAGGTGTGAGGATGGGGCAGCTCCCTCAGTCCGGGTGCTGGAGGTGGGAAGGGCCCCTGGTCACACTGGACCCATGGCCGGTGGTGTCCCTGTACCAGGGGTGTTCCCCAGTGCCATGCGATCCCACCGGCCGCCCCATACCACTCCCTGAGTGCGGGCAGCAGCGGGCAGCGTCTCGGTGCCTGGACCCTTCTTGCCCTCTGGTGTCTTCAGGGAGCGGAGCAACTTCCGATGCGGGTGCTGCCCACACAGCCGCAACGCCTCTGCACCAGAAATGGGACTGGGGGCTCTGCAGCAGCCCCGGGCTGGGACCCCCACCCCACGCATTCCCATCCCGCACCCACCGGTCAGCGCCACGCTGGGGTTCTTCAGGAGGGGCACAAAGGACTGTGCTGTCTGCTCCTGTGCAGTGCCTGCAGGGATGCACCATTATGCCCCCTGTCCCCACCGCGGTACCCACGGGGACCGTGGGACCCTGCACGTACCGGGGGCACCAAACTCCACCCTACACACATAGTAGGTGCTGCGTGCCAGGAGGAAGTCGCTGGCCCTGTCCTGCATGGTCTTCACCTGGAAGAGCATCTTGGGGTTGCCCAGCTTGTCACACACGTCGATGGCCTCTGCAAAAGCCACAGTGCATGGGCACAGCATCCCACCTCATTGGGCCCACCCGCTGCCCCCTGTGCTCACCGCTGGGTGGGACCCCCACTTTGCTGCGCAGGTGAGACAGCAGCAGCAGCACGGGGCAGTTGGTGTTGGCCAGGAAGCTCTGGTTGTCTGCAGGGAAACGATGGTGGCCAAGGGGACCCTGAGCACCAGTGGGGTGGCACGGGCTGAGCCCGTGGCCGTGGGGGACTCACCGCTGTGGGTGATGTAGATGAACATGCTGCCGCTGTGGGGATGGGAACGTGTGGCCTGGTGCTGCCCCACAGCGTTTGTGAGGTGGGAGGGGGGGTTCTGGGGGCTGGCGTTCTGGAGTTCCCCCCAGTCTTCCCAAAATCATAGAATCACAGAA